>NC_051405.1:17423871-17424358 GCF_015228065.2 Penaeus monodon
CATTCCTTGTTAGGTGCAGATATTAGTCATTATGGATTATTCGTAATTATATTGTAGATATTTGTTTTTTTCACAATTAGCTTATGGTCCAAAGACAAAAGAAAATTATTCTTATTGGTCTATTTATTTATTTTCAGAGTTCAAATGATACATACCCAACTGCCATGCACATTGCAACTGCAGTTGAGATTCACAACACGCTGTTGCCTGGCCTTGAAGCCTTGCATAAGGCCTTGGATGCGAAAGCCAAGGAGTATGCAGACATTGTAAAGATTGGCCGCACTCACACGCAGGTACGTAGATTGATGGTGACTTGGAATCTTGTGAAGTATTTTGCAAATATTGAGATGAGAGAGGATGGTCATAATGAAGTGTATGGAATAAGCTGGGTGAGAAAATTTAAGAATGTAAAGTTACAGTTGGATGATCTGCAAACATTATTATATGTAATGATTATTTTGAATACATAGAAAATGTATGTATTCAA
>NC_051405.1:17424404-17426362 GCF_015228065.2 Penaeus monodon
AGGATGCCACACCCCTAACTCTTGGCCAAGAGTTCAGTGGCTATGCACAGCAAATTGAGTTTGGCATTCAGCGTGTGAAGGCCTGTCTCCCACGCGTCTACATGCTGGCTGCTGGAGGAACTGCTGTGGGCACAGGTCTCAACACCAGGGTTGGGTTTGCAGAGAAGGTGGCTGCAAAGGTGAGCAAAAGTTGTTGCCTTGCATGTGTTTACTTTTTGTAAGGATATAAGATTTTGCAGGGAAATTGTTTAATTTTTCATTTTCTTTATCTGATAGGATTAAGATTGTTCTTGGCTGGACAGATTATATTTTCAGTTAGCAAAACAAGATCCAGTCAAAAATTTATAAGCACAGAATTTCATAAGATTATTTTTCTTAAATAACTTCTCAAATCCTCTTCCTCTCACTATTCCTCAAGGTCTCACAGCTTACCGGCCTGCCCTTCGAGACTGCTCCGAACAAGTTTGAGGCCCTGGCTGCCCATGACGCCATGGTTGAGGTCTCGGGCGCTCTTAACGTTATTGCTTGCTCCATCATGAAGATTGCCAACGACATCCGCTTCCTTGGCTCTGGCCCGCGCTGTGGTCTGGGAGAGCTCTCCCTGCCAGAGAATGAGCCAGGGTCTTCCATTATGCCAGGTATGGCAGCTGGGAGGGCGTGGGCAGGATCACTTCGCTCGTATGCTCGCTCACTTATTGCTGGCTCTTTGGTTATTATGATGTTTCTGTTATGTATAAGTGTTAATGATTCATCTTTTTATTGCAGTCAATGTATTTGATTAATTTATTGATATTTTATATATCACTATGTATTTATCAATGAATTGAATGATTTATTAATAAATTTAATTACTAATGTATTAATAGATAAAAAAGTGATTCTATTTATTTATTTACTTTGTGTTTTTTAGAATTTCTATTTTCATTTATTCAGATACATGAATTTTGACATATTCATATTTTAATTATTGGTATTTTGCTTTTTTTCATACAGATGTTTGTTTATCTGTTATTTCTTTACTTGTATAAGATATTGATTTTTGTATATATATAAATATTTTCATTTTTTTTCCTTTATGTCAGTTTTCCTTGCATATCTTTTCTTGGAATTCTTTTCATCATAAGTTTTGGCATTGATTAAAATTGTAATGTACAGTGGGACAAAGTAAATGATCATCTTAAAAACATCACTGGTATTGTGAAATTTAGAGGATAGAAACCATAAAGCTGATTAACTTGAAATGAGCAATATTGGATCAAAGGATAAAGTGGTGAAGAAAAGAGGAATTATTAAGAGCATTGCAAACTGTTTAAATCAAAACCATTTCCTATATAATGCTCATGGATGCATTGCAGGCAAGGTCAACCCAACCCAGTGCGAGGCCATCACCATGGTTGCAGCTCAGGTTATGGGCAACCACGTGGCAGTGACAGTGGGTGGCTCCAATGGACACTTCGAGCTTAATGTTTTCAAGCCCATGATGGTTGCCAATGTGCTGAGGTTAGGTGTTCAGTGTTTGCAGTTGATTGATATTGAAATAAGTGTGTGAGTGAGTTTTCAAGGTAGGATGTGGAGTAATGATAGTGATGTTATCTTGCACACCAGAATTTCCTTGTGCTGTTATTTCTTTTTTTTTTTCTACCTTTGACATTTTTTCACAAATAATCTTTTCAATTCTAATGTTGATATGTGTAGATTGTGTTATCAATATGGATTTCTGACATCTGATCTTTCTTTCTTCAGGTCCATTCGGCTGCTTGGGGACAGCTGTCATGCTTTCGTCAATAACTGTGTTGTTGGCATTACAGCAAACCAGGAACGTATTGACAAGCTCCTCCATGAGTCACTTATGTTGGTGACTGCCCTCAACCCTCACATTGGTTACGACAAGGTTTGTGGTTGTGTGGTACAAATAGTCCTTGATTTTCAGTAGAGTTTCATACCTGAATCCGAATTGC
>NC_051405.1:17426429-17427158 GCF_015228065.2 Penaeus monodon
CTGCCCAGACTTCGTGACTCTCACAATAAATAGAAATAATTGAATTTGGTAAATTAGAAAATAAGGATAAATGATAGAAATAGTGTAGATAATTATGCATAGTAATACAATACAGAAATACACTCCCTTTAATATATGAGAGAAACTTTACACAGCAATTACACAGCATTTATATGCTTTCAGGCTGCAAAGATTGCCAAGACTGCACATAAGGAAGGCTCAACGCTCAAGGCCACAGCACTTAAGCTTGGCTACTTGACGGAGGAAGAATTTGACAAGTGGGTTAGACCTGAAGATATGCTGGGACCTAAGTAAAAGACCGTAAGAACAGCGAAAGTGAGCATATATTCAGGTAAACAAAGTTCATTGTTTTTTAAGATTTCATTGGCAATGGTTATAACGATGAGAATAAAATGGTGGTACAGTAAAACCTGATCTTATAATTTTATGTTTTGAAACCCATGTGCTTATTCAAAATCTGCAAATCTATTCTACGATGTCACTTAATGTGTTTGTTTTCTTTAATGATAAATATTTGGCATTTACTCTTACTTAAATGCATTGATAACAAAACAAAACTGCAAGGCCTTTCAACAGAAAATATTTCCTGGGGTAGCTTTATGAATTTTGTTTTACCCCTCCCATTGCAGCTGGTGACTGTTCATGATAATTTGCTGAAATTTTGATGCTTGAACTACAAGAAAAAAGATAGAATTACTGTACTTGGTA
>NC_051405.1:17427219-17428150 GCF_015228065.2 Penaeus monodon
AGTAACTTTTTTTCTAATTATGACAAAGTGATTATTAATTTTTTTTTCATTCCAGGTACTTGTATGATCTACACACTCAGCAAAGAGAATTAAAAGAGATGATGGATCAAGATGGGAGAGCCATGGTTATAAGAACATATACATAGTTGCATATAGTTTTGTAAATTTGCACATCATAAAACAGTGTTTGAAAAAGGACTTTTATGTGAAAGAATTTTTTTTTTAATGCTCAAAATTCTGTATTGTTTTATAATATATGACAATTTGTTCAGGTTGTAAAATAAAATGGTGTTTTGACTCCAAGGAAGTCTTCGATGGTGTACATAGGATATCTTTATAACGATATTGGAGTATGAAATCCCTATTTTGTTGCATAAATAATAAATTGAAAAATGGTATATATATCTTAATAACCTTTTTATTTGTGTGGTAACAAAGTTATTGCTCAAGGGAAGGATATAAGAATTGGCAAAATGGTGAAAACTTTAATGTATATATTCTCAAAAAGAAATAATTTGTTTAATTGATTCTTGTAGAAGAGGCTGCCATCTGTTTTGTTGAAAATGCCAGTATGTCTGTGTTTTACCTCCTTGGCACAAGAGATTTTTTAAAAAGAAAGATCAAGATATACTATATCCTTGTTCAGTTTCTAAGCTTATGAACCTGGGGAATCTTGAGACATTGTCAGTAGAAGTGTAGCATAAAATATGAGTTTCTTAATCATTACAGTTCTTTTAATTTGTTTTTAAAAATTAGTAAAATAATTAATAATTTGGCAGTATATTACAAGTTTTGTTTATGTATATTCTTTACTACTGTTTTATTTGTAACAAGGCTTTAAAAATGCAATAAAGGATTTTAGAAAGTGGAACCACAAATAAACAAATAGAAACTGATAAGGATTTGAACTGCCGGGTCCAGGTTTCTCCTT
>NC_051405.1:17428354-17428426 GCF_015228065.2 Penaeus monodon
ACCTTGATCATGGAGTTCCTAGGTGGTGTGCCTTCTCCACTGCTGGGCACACTTGTTTTGTGTACACATTCG
>NC_051405.1:17430993-17431405 GCF_015228065.2 Penaeus monodon
AACACTTAAAATTAGGAAGTAAATCAAAATTATTATCAACGTCCAAAGCAGTTTAGCTTCACAATTGATTTCTAAAGCCGGCCACCACTTGGGGTTCTTCTTCCAGGAAATATATAGGTAATTAAGGAAATGGGGGAGTTCTCAATGCCTTGCTCCTCTTCCAGAGTAACTACGGTTTACACGTAAATTAACTTAAACCTCCCCTGGGTACACAAAACAAGTTAACTGTATCATAAATCATCATAATACAAACTGGATTATTCATGCTAACAAATGGGAGAATTAATTTATCTCAATGAAACACCCATGCTCAAAGCAGCCGTCATGGCGTCCGTCCAGAGTCTTGCTGGCTCCCCATTCACACATCTCGCGAACTGTATTTGCTTTGGGCATCGGCGAAGGCTGGTCGTTC
>NC_051405.1:17431471-17431794 GCF_015228065.2 Penaeus monodon
ACAATGTTCAGATCCTTGAGATTTTTTCTTCTACTTTGCACAATAAATTCTTGTACACGTTTTCCCTCTTACAATATTATACAGTTTCTCCCTCTAATGTAATGAAAATTAAATTTACGAATGCAGTTTCCCTGGTGAAAGATTACCGCGCAATTCAAAAATATGCCACGATCCAAAACGGTCATTGCATCATCCTTCCCTCGGGAAAACCAATTTTCACTGAATTACACTATTGTACCACCAGCATAATTTCCCAAATATATTCATTACAAAATTTATTTTCACTAAAGACAGTACATTTTCCCAAAACTATCACATCACCT
>NC_051405.1:17432090-17432581 GCF_015228065.2 Penaeus monodon
CATCACCTACCCCTTGTCATTCTCATAAGACACTGCCCCTAGGGTGATTCAGTTACAATTGTCCATGGAAAGAACACTAGGCATTCTGTGACTCTCTACCGCCACCATCTTGTGGTCCTGTGATCCCCTTGAAAAATCCAAGTTCCCCTTGACGGCACAGTAACTTAGCTTTCTCCCAGCTTACTACCCTACCAAGATCCATTACTCTCCCAAAAGTGATGGGAACGACCACATCTGGGGTACCCCGTCATACTCCTGGTGGCCAAAGGTCTTCCTACTCCTGAGATCTCTTTTACTCACATCCCCTGAGATTCATTCCTCATTCACTCAACAAACGGCTCATTCATTCACTGCAGAGAAATATATAGGAAGGCTAGTACTGTGGTCCCCCCATCCTCATATGAATCGATCACACACTGGAAGCATCTTGGTGTATTGCACGGCTTGGCCACGTCTTACCCGAAAGTGAGAAACCATTACCCTACTACAAA
>NC_051405.1:17433257-17433427 GCF_015228065.2 Penaeus monodon
CAAAATAAAAGGTAGAAATGTGTTAAACATTAGAATGCTGTAATAACAGAACGATAAATCTATTCAAGATCTCCAAGATTTAGTCAGTTCAGTTGTCAAGAAGAGTGAAGTAGGATTAGACAAAACAAAACGAAATTAATGAAAGTAGAGAGACTATCAGACATAGCATA
>NC_051405.1:17433579-17433756 GCF_015228065.2 Penaeus monodon
AAATATATTTAATTAAAAACAAAAAATCTTCATTCAATGGTGTTTCCCATTGCCAGTTACGGCCATGAAGAGCCAGTTCTTGGAGCACCTCCCTCGCGTGTGGAGCTCGCTGGTGGACCCGCAGCTGGTGACCACGACCCCAGCGGACTCTAGCAGCTGCTTGGCCAGCTGAAGGAG
>NC_051405.1:17435641-17435768 GCF_015228065.2 Penaeus monodon
AAAACCATCAAGAAAGTATATATGAGCGCTTCAATTCTTGCTTTGTCTAATCGTTTAAAGTTTTAACGTGTATGTATCACCGATATAAAATATTCAAATTAAACATTTCCCTTTTAGATATCAGGGC
>NC_051405.1:17436015-17436121 GCF_015228065.2 Penaeus monodon
TTGATCTAGGTAAGTTTCTCGTAAAACTTTAAAGAAAATGGCTAAGAATAGATAAAGAAAATGGGTCTACTATGTATTGTTATATGGAAGATTATATAATTTTAGC
>NC_051405.1:17436475-17436539 GCF_015228065.2 Penaeus monodon
TCAATACCCAAAACGAAAGCGAAGCAAACTTATAAAACACCCACACACAATTCCACCATCGCAA
>NC_051405.1:17436594-17436698 GCF_015228065.2 Penaeus monodon
GTAACTCGACGAAGATATTGAAAAATGTGAATGACTGTCGAAAGACTGAAATAGCTGCTGGATATTGGGCCTTCGGGATCCTTCAAAGACAACCTCCAATATAA
>NC_051405.1:17436909-17437248 GCF_015228065.2 Penaeus monodon
AGGAAAATAATGAAGAAAGAGGGCAAATGAGAAAGGGTGGGGAAGATAGAGGAGAAGGAAAGAGAAAGAAGGAGGGAGAAAAAGAGAAGGAGAAAAAAGGAGCAAGAAAGAGAAGAATGATAGAGAGAGAAAAGGAAGAAGGAGAAAGAAAGAGGAGGAGAGAGGGGAAGAAAGATGGAGGAGAAGGAAAGAGAAAGAAAAAGAATGAAGGAGAAGGAAAAGTAGCGAGGAGCTAAGAGGAGCGAGAAAGAAAGGAAAAGAAGGAGAATGAAAGAGGAGAAAGAGGAACAAAGCGAGAGGAAAAATAGGGAGAAAGAGCTTGAAGGAGCAGGAGGGATT
>NC_051405.1:17437405-17437502 GCF_015228065.2 Penaeus monodon
GTCTGACATATTTTGTTTAATAACGCTTCGAAGACGGCTGAGTATTTGGCCATTCTCTCTGTATCGGTTTCATATATATAGGTGAAGAGAGGCGAAT
>NC_051405.1:17438246-17438847 GCF_015228065.2 Penaeus monodon
AGCGCTTTGATCCTTAAAAGATGTGAGCGAGCGCATCCCTACCATCACTCAAACGATACCTCCTGTCTTAGAGCGAGATATTTATAAACGTGTATGCAAGATCTTGGAAAAGAGATAACTTTATGAAAAGGCTAATGAACGAAACCAACAATTTCATGATATTATAGATGCTGTGATAGCACATTCTTCTTCATTAAAGATAACAATGAGATTCTTTCTTATGATGTTTATAGAACAAAACTGTATTCGGATGTTATCCTTTGGAATAATGGTGAAATTCATAAGGACTGATACACAGGGCATTCTATCGCATATCTGATACCCCGCCCACTCTCTTTTGCAAACCTGTACTGTTTGCATCTCAGTCGGTTCCCTTTCTATTTCAGGCCGAAGTTGTTATTAACTATGGCAAAACAGTGGTTGGTGAAGATCCGGTATGATCCGTTCACAAGTTATATGCGAGGCAGTTTTTGGCTATCTATGGAGTATGCGAATATTAACTGAAGTGAGATATTATTTTCACATCATCATTTTCCTTTCCCTCCCTTTCCTTAACTCTCTTGTTTTTCCCTTCACTTTCCCTCCCACCATTAAATATATA
>NC_051405.1:17439318-17439431 GCF_015228065.2 Penaeus monodon
CAGCAGAACAGCAAGAAAGGAAAAGCAGTCGCGGAGCCTTGCTAAAAGCTCGCTCCGACCGCTGACTGGACAATCCTCTCAAACAGTCGCTCAGAGGGCCTTCAGCCGGCTTC
>NC_051405.1:17440323-17440563 GCF_015228065.2 Penaeus monodon
TATCTGGAGTGAACAGATGTCCTTTGCCATTATGTTCTTTCAGTTTAATGATCGTAAAGATAATAAAAATGGATGAATACTGAATAGACTCTTGAATAACGGTAGACATAAAGGAAAGGAGAAGATAAACGGAGAAGAAAAAAAAAAAGGCTATACAGTATTTTTGTCTCGTTGATTTTATTTGCCTCATTTTCAAAAAGTAAGGAGCAAAAACATAAAAAAAACTTCAACGCGTGAGAA
>NC_051405.1:17440627-17441522 GCF_015228065.2 Penaeus monodon
GCGATGCGGTAGAGGAAGGATGGAAGAAAGGAGGTTAGAGATAATGGATTTTTAGGAACTCAAATGAACTGGAAAGAAAGCCGATGGAAAGGAGGCTGCCGGAAGTTCTTTGTATCTTGACGTATAGAGAAACTTGGCGTTGACTTCCTGGCAGCCAAGGGAAGCGACCTAAACCCTTCCGCGGAACGTAAATCCAGCTTTGAATACTGGAGGATGAACAGCCAGGATTTTCACTCCAGATCTTCAGGTGGCGTTGAATTCGCTCTCGAAAGTCGCTAAAGATTGATAAACTTATTGAAATGACAGTGGAATAAAAATGAACAAATAAAATGACAGTGAAAAAAAAGACTCTTGAAAGGTGCCAAAGAACAATAAACTTATTATAATGACATTTTTTTTTCTTCGCATTGTTTCTGTCTCTAACGACTGGTATGGATGGCAGTAAATCAGTATATACTTAACATCATCCAAATATCCCAAATCCACAACGTAATTCCCAATCCACAACCTAATTCCCAATCCACAACCTAATTCCCAATCCACAACCTAATTCCCAATCCACAACCTAATTCCCAATCCACAACCTAATTCCCAATCCACAACCTAATTCCCAATCCACAACCTAATTGCCAATCCACAACCTAATTGCCAATCCACAACCTAATTCCCAATCCACAACCTAATTCCCAATCCACAACCTAATTCCCAATCCACAACCTAATTCCCAATCCACAACCTAATTCCCAATCCACAACCTAATTCCCAATCCACAACCTAATTCCCAATCCACAACCTAATTCCCAATCCACAACCTAATTCCCAATCCACAACCTAATTCCCAGTCTACAACCTAATTCCCAATCCACAACCTAATTCCCAATCTACAAACCCAATC
>NC_051405.1:17443369-17443554 GCF_015228065.2 Penaeus monodon
CAACTAACCTCCAATCGCGGCCACGCATCAAGAAACAAACAATAAACAACGCGGAGGCGAGGCAGCGCAGCCAGACCAACAGCAGACACAGCATGCACACACAGTTGCGCAAAATCATGTACACCGATCTTTGGCTATGACCGATGGCGGCGTTGCAGTGAGATAATTAGGGTTAATTAAGATAA
>NC_051405.1:17443662-17445031 GCF_015228065.2 Penaeus monodon
GCGCTTGGCATCCGGGCCGGGCATGCTCTTGCTAATTACTGATATTAATTATGTTAATTAACATCCCTCCTACACCTACTCTCTATCCTCGTCCCCGTTCCTTCTGTTCCCTCTTTCATCCCTTTCCCTGCCCTCCACTCCCCAGCACTCTATTCCTCTCTTCTCGTCTTTCCCTGTCCACTCCTGTCCCTCCCTCCTCTTCCCTCCAAGTCCTCTGTCCCTCACTTTCCCCTTCCCCCTGTCTCCCTTCCCTCCGTCTCTCCATATCCCTCGAATCCTTGGCTCTTTCCCTCCGTTTCGCCAGCCACCCTTCTCTCTATCCCTATTACTCGCCTCCCTGGCGCTGTCAGTCCCTTTCCTCCCCCCCTTTTGCTTCTCCCTACCTCTTCTCCCTGTCCATCATTCTCCTGTATCTCTTTCCTTCCTTCCCCCGAATCCCAGGCTCTGCCTCCCTCTACCACCCGCCTCCCTGGCTTTGTCTCTTCCTTCCCCCTCCTTCACTCACTCTCTCCCTCTTTCCCCCTCAACATCCCTTGACTCTGTGCCTGCATTACCGTGTCCCTGACTCTTTCCCTCCCTTCCCGTCATCCCCCTGGTTCTGGCCATCCCTTATCACCCACCCCTAGTTTTGTCCCTTCCTTCCTCCCTATCCTTCACTTTCTCCCTCCCCCCTTTCTCCTGCCTCCCTTGCCCTTATCCTTCCTTTCCCCCACCTCCCTGACCATGTCCCTCCCTATCCCTCATCCTCCGGACTCTATTCCTCCCTCCCTGGCTCTGTACTTCCCTTCTCCCGTCCCCGGACTCTGTACCTCCCACCTACTTCCCTTCCCTCTGCCCCCCCCTCCCACTTTTCCTCCTCTCCTGCTGCCGGTACAGGAAATAGATAGACTTTTAATTGGCCAATGTTCAGCGCAGTATGAAAAGGAGTACTCTGCCTTTCACTCTATACGATTAATAGATATATTGGATAGATGATTACGATCGTTACAATACGAAATTGAATTGATTGTGTGTTCAGTGAGTATAAATGAAATGTAGATAAAAAGACAAATTAACAAAACAAAGGAACTAGGGTTAAAAAGATTAACAACAGACCAAAATAGCTGAATCCTTATGATCAACATACCAATTATTTTCTCCACAAACAATCAATGGATATGTATACAATTTATGGCGCAATGGGAAAATAACTCATCGGAATAAATCACTGACAGCTCTTCCGGTATGATTAACGTCCGCTGACCAGCAATATTTCAAAATGATTAGTCAGCGAGAATATGCTACGATGTTGGGTCCAAGACTGTCTGTCTAGTATGCATTTACGTTCCAAATAAGCATTTTGTTTGGAATTCGTGCCTAAACCCTGCCT
>NC_051405.1:17445645-17445715 GCF_015228065.2 Penaeus monodon
GCTAGAATGGCCAAAAATGGCACTTTTGAGATAAGCCTACTGCTGAATTGGATTTTTTAGCTTCTATAAG
>NC_051405.1:17445839-17446096 GCF_015228065.2 Penaeus monodon
TGATTCAGATTGGCCGCTTTTACTAGTCTATATTTTCATGAAAGTCATTATACCATTTTAAGAATATAGGTAACAGAGGACTTACAGATATGGGGAAAAAAATATGTGAAAGTATTACAAATGGTAGAAAACTTTGGAAATCGAACTAAGAGGAATGGTTTTAACATCAACAGAAATAAATGCCTTATAATTTATCAATTAATCAGCAATAATACGTTTTTAAAATGTTTGTTTTCAAAGCACTACAGTAAAAAAAA
>NC_051405.1:17446123-17446289 GCF_015228065.2 Penaeus monodon
TTTTCGTCATGAAAAATATGCGTTAATTTCGTTACGTACAAATATAAAAGGGCAACACAGTATGAATGGTAAAAAAAGACTATATTTTGTGAATTAATATTGGATGAATTTCAATTAACAGAGCAAACTTTCAAAGCGTTTTGGCCCTTCTTGTTCTCGGCCCTAG
>NC_051405.1:17447323-17447591 GCF_015228065.2 Penaeus monodon
TTCCCAGAAGGAACCTTCTCTCTATCCGGACTAGAGCTCTTGTCAATACGTCTCTCGCGTTATTGCAAACTTATATTACACTGCAATTGAATCTACTTCCTCTCAAACAATGCTGTTACTCGCAGCATCGTTCAGTAGCCTCTACTCTCGCCTCCAATGTGAACTTCAAGTATTTCTCGTAAACTGTCGAGGACTATTGATATTAACTGGGAATCGGTCAGTGAACCCTTGGTTGTTATATGTAGCTATGTATTCACCCACGCCCACC
>NC_051405.1:17447806-17447918 GCF_015228065.2 Penaeus monodon
TCGGAGTGCGCAGTGAGACCCGATCGCCCCGCCCACCGTGTACCCTCTGACCCCAAGGCTAATTTCTTATCTTAGACGGCCAGCTTCTAATTATTAACCTTACGCCCAAACA
>NC_051405.1:17448538-17448690 GCF_015228065.2 Penaeus monodon
ATGCAGGGACAGAGAAAGGGATGCCTAAAGATATAATGTAATGTAGCAAAAACGATGTAGTTATAATTATCCTTTTGAATGCATCTCCTATATGTTTTTTCCTCGGATGAGATTCTCGTCCCGTTGGTGTAATTTCGTGCTGTCAGTCATCG
>NC_051405.1:17451065-17451216 GCF_015228065.2 Penaeus monodon
CATCTGTCCATCTTCTTTGTCCAATCTTGCCAATAATGGCTTCTTAGACTGGGCACTCGTGAAGACAATATTTCTACATCAAAGACGTCCACTCGTGCTTGGTGCAATCTTCTTAGTGCAGAGATCAGAGAGGGAGGGGGTTCTTTCTGCC
>NC_051405.1:17451564-17451720 GCF_015228065.2 Penaeus monodon
TCCGTAGGGCTACAGCAGCAGTGCGTGATGTGGCTTGGTTCACTGACGTAATTACGGAGAAGGAGAAAGTATGATATAAACAAAGGAAACATGCGAGGCAGAAGGAGAGAATGACGAGAGACAAAGAGATAGAAAAAGGAAAGAGAACGAAAGGGA
>NC_051405.1:17451994-17452072 GCF_015228065.2 Penaeus monodon
AATACTAATAAAGAAAATTACAAAAGGGAGAATAAGAATGGAAAGAAGAAGCAAGAGGGAATCATATGAACAGAAAAT
>NC_051405.1:17452127-17452466 GCF_015228065.2 Penaeus monodon
AGATATAAGAAGAGAAAGCGAAGGCATAGGAATAAGGGAAGATAGAAGAAGAAGAGAGCTATAAGAAGAGAAAGCGAAGGCATAGGAATAAGGGAAGATAGAAGAAGAAGAGAGCTATAAGAAGAGAAAGCGAAGGCATAGGAATAAAGGGAAGAGAGAGGAAGAAGAGAGGAAGGAGACTGTGTATGAAAATCATAGGAATAAAGGGAAGGGAGAGGAAGAAGAGAGGAAGGAGACTGTGTATGAAAATGGACGAAGGAAAGAGAATAAACGAAGAAAAAAATCAAGGAAGAAGGACGGAATGGAGAACGATCAAGCAAACATACATAAACACAAACG
>NC_051405.1:17452616-17453330 GCF_015228065.2 Penaeus monodon
AAGAAAGAGACCCAGATGAGAGATCATCCGCCAATTGCAAATTCGCAGGAAAAATGTTACCGTTAACGCAGACTCCTTTGTGTGTTGGCGATATGGTAAACTTGAAGCGTTCTTGATCTCCTTCAAAAATAAGCCAATAGACCTTTATTGACTGTACGACATTATTGAAAATATTCTCCTCCTCCAACTTCATACTCTTGCTGAAGTTACGCTCGTCTGGGCGAAGGAAGAGAGGCAGGGAAGAGGGGAAGAGAGAGATGGAGGAAAGATGTGAAAAGAGAGAAGGGGGGAGGGGGAAAAAGAGGGGACGTGAGCAAGAATGAGGAGAGAGGGGAAGAGAGAAAGAGGGAGTAGGAGGAATATGGTGAAAAGAGAGAAGGGGGGGGGGGGGAGAAAAGAGGGGACGTGAGCAAGAATGAGGAGAGGGAGGAAGAAAGAAGGAGGAAAAAGGTGATAAGAGAGAAGAGGGGGATGGAGAAAAGTGGGGACATGAGCAAGAGTGAGGAGAGAGGGGAAGAGAGAAAGGAGGAAAGAGGAAAAGAAAGAGAGACCCAGGGAAGAAGGGAAGAACTAATAAGGAAGAGGGAACAGAGAAAGAATGTAAGAAAGAGAAAGGGAAGGAAGAAGGAAAATGAGAGAGTGGGGAGATAGGAGAAAGAGCGAAGGGGGAAAGAGGGGAAGAAAGAAATAGGGAGGGAAGAGGTGGGAGGAATG
>NC_051405.1:17453716-17453813 GCF_015228065.2 Penaeus monodon
AAGGGGAAGAATAAGGAGAATTAAAGAAGGAAAATGCAAGGAGAAAGGTAAGACGGAAAGTATAATATGTATACATACACTCACACACACACAGGTG
>NC_051405.1:17456665-17456767 GCF_015228065.2 Penaeus monodon
CCAGAGAGAGAGAGAGAAAAGAAAGGTAATAAGTATTAGGCATATAAAACTAAATAAGAGTAAGATAGCAGTACCAATATATCACATCAATCATTTTGAAAA
>NC_051405.1:17457298-17457494 GCF_015228065.2 Penaeus monodon
CCCTAAACCCAACTTTCTACAACGGAAACAAACACCGCAGTTCCATTCAGCAAAGTAATATTTACAGCGCGTTGGGTCGAGAATGAAATCCAAATTATCAATCCTCATATGTGTCTGACATTGTGTGGAATTTCACGATGAGGGGCTTATAAAACGGCGATGAAAATAAACAAGGCTTCTCCCGAGCGTGGGAAAG
>NC_051405.1:17461369-17462083 GCF_015228065.2 Penaeus monodon
GCAAAACATACACTCCTTTCCTGTGGCCGCCGTAGGAAAGCCGGTGACAATATAGGCGGCTGGCAAACACGATACGGCTTTGTATGACGCCCCGAACAACGGCATATTAGTAATACTGAGAAGGGGAGTTATTGTGTTTCCTTTGGGCGTTACTTAAACAAATGTTGTCTCGTCCGTCTTCGTGTCTGCTTTTCTCTCTTTCTCTCTTTCTCTCTTCCATCTTCTCTCGATTTTTTTTTGTTTCTCTCTGTCCGTCTCCATCTGTCCTCTTTATTTCTTCGTTTTCTCCGTCTTTATCAATCTCTATTTTTCTCGATTTTTTGCCTTTTCTCTATTTATCTCTATCTTTCTCTGTCTCTCTCTCCTTCCCTTCTTTCCCTTTATTCTTTCTCTCATTGCTTCCTCTGTGCCTTTCTCTACCTTTTCTTCTTTAATTTTCTCAGTTTCCTTCTATTATTCTCTGTTTCTCTTTCTATATCTCTATGTTTTTATTTGTAATGTCTATCTTTCTCCCTTTCTCCGTTTCTCTCTGTCGTTCAGTATTACCCTCTAGAGTTTTCCTCTATTTGTCTTTCCTCCTCTTTTCTTTCCCTCTGTCTTTCTCTGTTTGCCTCTGGAAATGATGGTCTGAATGCACAATCTCTCTCTCACTCCCCCCCCTTTCTCTCCCTCTGTTTGTGTGTATGTATGCGTGTGTTTGCGTGTGTATGCATC
>NC_051405.1:17462319-17462498 GCF_015228065.2 Penaeus monodon
GTTTCGGCAGCCATTTCCTTTGGGCAACAGTTCCTTCCGGCGGGACGCAGAGCAATCCTCTTGACAATAATCCTTTTTGTGGAGGAACTTATTCCCGCGGAACGGCAATATTTTCCTTTTTTTTATAAAGAGAAGAGCTTTTGTTTGGTTACTTGCTCATTTATTTAGTTTACGTTTTC
>NC_051405.1:17463855-17463925 GCF_015228065.2 Penaeus monodon
TCTCCTAAAACAATGAATCGCCTTCCGCTGTCTATTTCCACAGTTAATGAACTCACGAAGGTAAAAACCG
>NC_051405.1:17463972-17464133 GCF_015228065.2 Penaeus monodon
TGAAGGCAGGTATGTTTCACTCTGACTTTATAAGGTCAAAGGTAACATGCCCGGGTCATGTGGCGTCAAGCAAGGGCATTTTTAAGGTAATAAAAGTTGGGCTTCATTACCCCTAGCCTGAAGAGGTATATCCGACGGAGGTAGTGTGTACGTGTGGCTTG
>NC_051405.1:17464239-17464383 GCF_015228065.2 Penaeus monodon
GACGCATTTTCTGTCGTAGAAATTTAATACAATGAATTTTCAACCTTTGGACCTTTTGTAGGGACTATTGCTTCGATACTCAAACCTTTAAAGATGAAATTCTGGAGGACAAAGGAATTTATTAAAGAATTATATATATTAGCA
>NC_051405.1:17465751-17465820 GCF_015228065.2 Penaeus monodon
GTGTTTTTTTCTATAACAGTAGTGTTATAGAAAAACCCACGGTAGTGTCTCTTAGCATTCATATGTATG
>NC_051405.1:17465970-17466108 GCF_015228065.2 Penaeus monodon
AAAGATGCACAGAATATGCAAGTTTTGTCTTGTCCTCTGTCAACGCCAAAGCCCAGATAGATAGGAAGAAATAAACTATTGCACACATCCGATACCGCACACTGATTTTATTGCAGTGCATCGTTTATGGCACTGATG
>NC_051405.1:17466393-17466656 GCF_015228065.2 Penaeus monodon
AAGTTTCCGGTTGACTGAAATAGTTTTTCTGGCAGTTGAAAGATTATCAACAGGCAAAATGTCTAGTTTGACGCAATGAAGCAGTGGAGGGTGCATATGGTGCTTCATGGTTGAGGAATGTTGACAAAACAATGAAAAAAAATCAGGCAAATTGTTTGAGGTGTGGAATTCGTGGGAGATATCGACAGAAGAGGTTAGCGGAAATCAGGACAAAGTGAAATGAGGACAGCGCTTTGTTTGGGTATCCTCATCCTTTGTAACAT
>NC_051405.1:17466936-17467491 GCF_015228065.2 Penaeus monodon
GGTACAAGACTTTCGCTTGTTATCTTACGATATCCTTTTTGATCTAAAGTGCCTTCCCTGATCCCTAGGTGATCTGTATCCTTCGCAGCTGGGAGAGTCCACTCTGAGGCAGGGTGAGTCCTCGCTATGATGGTTTTCATCAATTTTCGTAAATCACTTAATGGATGCAGTATTCATTCATCACAGAAGCTTACCTGGAAGAGAATGTATGATTAGGTGAGTGTTATAGTCTTGAAATAAAAAACTCAGTGATCATTAGAATTCAGATGAGGCAAACACACAATACTGAAATGTATGAAATAAACCAGATAGCAAACACATTTACCTTTTTCTAGTCGTCCACTTGAGTTTTGGCCCAGGCTTAGTTGCTACGAAGACATGATAAACATTTCTGATAACTCTGGGTACCATAGACGTTCATTTATTCGTCGGCTCATTTGGCGACTCTGGTCGACAGACGACAAACACTACTGTCAAGGGAATTGAAATGAGGTAACAGCACGATCAGTGGTTAGATGGTGGGTGCCTTTACTAGCCGGGTCACAGCAGCAGAAA
>NC_051405.1:17467792-17468484 GCF_015228065.2 Penaeus monodon
TTCAACATGAAAAGGGTGAAAAGTATAATTCCCATAGTGTCATTACAGACCACTTATTGTATCTTGTAAATTGTATGAGCTAAGTTTTCACCAAACTTTTGGCACAACTTGATGCAGTTATGTTGCTGAATGTTTTCTTTCACTCTATAGAAGTGAGAATTAAAAGTGCACCTGCAGCACAATTTCTTTGGCTCTGTCTTTGAATGGCTTCTTTGATGAGGCTGCCAAAAGTCATGCTTGTCCAGTAAGGTGAGGCTACAAGAAATTCATGTGCAATAAAGCCACCTACTGTAAGGGCATTTGGCTGTTACTTTGCACAAAATAAGTAAAAGCTGGATATTTTGTTTAACAGATCATGTGTTGTTATGATAGACAATGGAACATATTTTAGATATTAAAAATGAGGATTAATAAGATTTAACAATTGATAAAGGAATCCACTCTAAGTGTAATGTTATCAACAAGTTCTACACATGTATATTATTTTACTCTTCACAAGAATGGTATAAGTAATTTCCCGCTGTTTTTCAGAGTGGCAAAGATGGCGTCAGAAAAGAACGCGATACATTTGGGGAGCTGGAGGTGCCCAACAGCAAGTACTATGGGGCTCAAACTGTACGATCCGTCATGAACTTCCCCATTGGTGGAGAAACGGAACGAATGCCGGTAAGTGTCATGTATGATTTTTAAAG
>NC_051405.1:17468568-17468742 GCF_015228065.2 Penaeus monodon
ATGACGTTTTTTTAACCCAGCAAATGTGCTAGTTTTTTTTTCACCTTATGCTTCACTTTAATGGATGATGGCAAAGGGGCCTATTATCCTAACCTTATGGAGCACTAACTTTTCTTTCCCTGCACCTTTGTTTTGACTTTTCAACATGTTTATTAACTCATCTTACCCAATTGT
>NC_051405.1:17469131-17470741 GCF_015228065.2 Penaeus monodon
GTCATCTGCATTTTGTTGCCAGCATTGCTAATGTTCCCACACAACATTAATCTGGGCATAAGCGCCCTAATCCGTCTCCTCTCTCTTTTTTTTCAGTATTATATGCAATAACTTGTATTTCCATCAGTTTTAAGATAGAGGATCTCATCAGTGGACAGTGGTTTGTTTGAATAATAACACTTAAATTTGTCTCGGTTTTTTCAATATCCACTTTTTTTTTCTAGCTGTTGAATCTGGCAGTTTGTTTATCTTTGATTATATATGCTTTCCAAGGCTCAAAGTTTATGTATGTCTGAGATGATAGTTTATCAATTACCCTCCATGGATTTTTTGCTAATAAGTAGGTTCTGGACCTTTTATGTTTAGAAGTTCTTTAGTATATGTGTCGGGTTTAAGAATTAAGACTTTTTGGTCTTTACTGTATCATTGAAGTCTGAACTATTATTGGCTACAGCTAGTTATCATAGTCAACTGCTTGTTTTTCCTCACATTTTTGTATGGTAGACCTGGGACATACTTCTCTTCTCTCTCACCAAGTGCAGAAGTATATACTTTCATTCATGCATTTCTCAGGTTAAGGAAGATGACAAAGAATATATACTAGTTTAGCTGTAGATTTCTTTGTGTCACTTTCTTTGCAAGATGTGCTAGCAGCTTAGGATACATTAATGTTCCCTTGGGTGAATTTTCCAATTTGTATGGGACTGTCAAAACATCTCAGTGCAGGCTTTTAAATTCTTTACCATTTACTAAAAATTAGCATTTACTTTTCTTATTCTTTGTTTCCATTTATCACTTTTCTGTTTGCACTTCTTACATTGCTTCTTATGACTGATCAACTCTATCAAATCTTATCTGTCTTTTGCAGTAATGCCATTGATTAGGCTTTGAGTACGTGAAGACGGCTGCAGCAGGAGTCAACCAGGAGTATGGTCTTGATCCAAGATGCCTATGCCATTCACCAAGCCGCTGAGGACAAGTGGATCAGCGAGAAACTCTAGTGGGGAAACATTTCCCTCTTGTCATCTGGCAGACTGTAAGGTTTATGGTTTTCAAAAAATGTGCTTGTTCCTTTATTGAGAATTTCCTTTATCTCTGGTTTCCTTTCCTCTTCATGTTTCTTTTCTTCCTGTCTGCCTCTTCTACTTTTTCCTTAGAATGCCCTTTTTCTCTTCTTTTCTTCCTCCCTTTCCACTGTTTCCTTCCTCTTTTCCCATCCTTGTTTCCCTGTTCCTTGGTTCCTTTCCTCATTTTCCATTTCTTCTTCTTTTCTTGGCTCCCTTGTAATACGTTGCATATATCCTTTGATATAAGTAATGAAACTGACAAAGTTTGAAGGAAATTGAAAAAATGTTGATTGTTGAAGGCCGGAGCAATGTATTCTCTCTCGCCTCCCTAGGGATCTGGAACGCAGTCCAACATGACACCAATGAAGTAATTGCCACCGTGCATTGATTGTTGGGAGGAGAACTAGGGTCAAAATCAACCTGTTCACCCAATGAACCATGTGAATAAGAGTCAGGTGAGTTTTGACAATTGTTCAGATTTATTGTTTCTGCTATTGTTTATTTTGGGCTTGTATTTTTCACACTGCTTCAAGATAATTCTAG
>NC_051405.1:17470864-17471345 GCF_015228065.2 Penaeus monodon
TCTTATGCATTCCTTGTTAGGTGCAGTATTAGTCGTTATGGATATCGTATTAATATGTAGATATTTGTTTTTTTTCACAATTAGCTTATGGTCCAAAGACAAAAGAAAATTATTCTTATTGGTCTAATTTATTTATTTTCAAGTTCAAAATGAATACATACCCAACTCCATGCACATTGCAACTGCAGTGAGATTCCAACGACTCTGTTGCCTGCCTTGAATCCTTGCATAAGGCCTTGGATGCGAAGCAAGGAGGATGCAGACCTTGTAAAGATTGGCCGCACTCCACCAGGTTGCAGATTGATGGTGAATTGATCTTGTGAGTATTTGCAAATATTGAGAGAGAGAGGATGGTTCATATAATGGAGTGTCTGGATAAGCTGGGTGAGGAAGTAATGAAGAATGTGACGTTACAGTTGGATGAGCTGCAACTTTATTATATGTAATGATTATTTTGATACTAGAAACTGTCTGTAGTCAA
>NC_051405.1:17471392-17472179 GCF_015228065.2 Penaeus monodon
AGGAATGCCTCCACCCCTAACTCTGGCAAGAGTTCAGTGGCTATGCACAGCAATTGGAGTTTGCATTCATCGTGTGAAGGCCTGTACCTCTCCCACCGTTCTGAAGAAATGCTGTCTGCTGGAGGAACTGCTGTGGCACAGGTCTCACCCAGGGTTGGGTTTGCAGAGAAGGTGGCTGGCAAAGGTGATCAAAAGTTTGTTTGCCTTGCATGTGTTTACTTTTTGTAAGGATAAAGATTTTGCAGGGAAATGTTTTAATTTTTCATTTCTTTATCTGATAGAATTAGATTGTTTTTCTTGCTGGACGAGTATATTTTTCAGTTAGCAAACAAGATCCAGTCAAAAATTTATCGCATCCAGAAGTTCATAAGATTTTTTATTTTTCTTAATAACTTCTCAAAATCCTCTTCCTCCATCACTATTCCCCCGAAGGTCTCGCAGCTTACCGGCCCTGCCCTTCAGACTGCTCGACAAGTTTGCGGCCTGGCTGCCCATGACTCCATGTTGAGGTCTCGGCGCTCTTAACGTTATTGCTTTCTTCCATCATGAAATTTCAACGAATCCGCTTCCTTGGCTCTTGCCCTCGCTGTGGCTGGAGAGCTCTCCCTGCCAGAGAATGGGGCCAGGGTCTTCCATTATGCAGGTATGGCAGCTGGGAGGGCGTGGGCAGGAGCACTCCGTCGTATGCTCGCTCACTTAGTGCTGGCCGTTGGTTATTAATGATGTTTCTGTTATGTATAAGTGTTAATGATTCATCTTTTTATTGCATTCAATGTATTTGCTTAAT
>NC_051405.1:17472256-17473343 GCF_015228065.2 Penaeus monodon
GATAAAAAAGTGGTTCTATTTATTTATTTACTTTGTTTTTTAGAATTTCATTTTCATTTATAACTTCAGAAATACATAATTTTGACATATTCATTTTTAATTATTGGTATTTTGCTTTTTTTCATACAGATGTTTTGTTTATTCTGTTATTTCTTTACTTGTATAAGATATTGATATTTTGTATATATATAAATATTTTACTTTGTTTTCCTTTATGTCCGTTTCCTTGCAATCTTTTCTTGGAATTCTTTTCATCATAGTTTTGGCATTGTTAAAATTGTACTTACATTGGGACAAAGTAAATGATCATCGTAATAACAGCACAGGTATTGTGAAATTTAGAGGATAGAGACCATAAAGCTGAGTAACTTGAAATGAGCAATATTGGATCAAAGGAAAAGTGGTGAAGAAAAAGGAATTATTAAGAGCATTTGAAACTATTTAAATCAAAACTATTTCCTATATAATGCTTCATGGATGCATTGCAGGCAAAGGTCAACCCAACCCGTGCGAGGCCCACACATGTTGGGCAGCTCCAGGCTTATGGGCCACCCACTTGCATTGACAGTGGGTGCTCAATTGGACACATTCTAGCTTAATTTTTTTCAAGCCCATGATGGTTTGCCATGTGCTGATGTGAGGTGTTCAGTGTTTTGCAGTTGAGGGATAATTGAAATAGTTTGTGAGTGAGTTTTCGAGGTAAGGTTGTGGAGTAAGGATAGTGATGTATTGCACCACCATAATTTCCTTGTGCTGTTTATTTCGTTTTTTTTTTCTCCCTTTTACATTTTTTCACAAATAATCTTTCATTCTATGTTGATATGTGTAGATTGTGTATCATATGGATTTCTGACATCTGATCTTTCTTTCTCCGGTCCATTCGGCGCTTGGGGAAGACTGGTCATGCTTTCGTCAATAACTGGTGTTGTTGGCATTACAGCAAACCAGGAACTTATTGACAAGCTCCTCCTGATCGCTTATGTTGGTGACTGCCCTCACACTCACATTGGTTTACTACAAGTTTGTGGTTTGTGTGGTACAAATAGCTCCTTGATTTACAGTAGAGTTTCTACCTTAATCCAAATGC
>NC_051405.1:17473485-17474251 GCF_015228065.2 Penaeus monodon
TTTAAGTTTTGGTTTTAGATAATTATGCATAGTATACAGTACGAAATACTCTCCCTTTAATATATGAGAGAAACTTACCAGCAATTACGCCTGCCTTTATTGCTTTTCAGGCTGCAAAAGATTGCAGACTGCACATAAGAAGGCTCAACTCTCAAGTGCCACAGCACTTAAGCTTGGCCTACTTGACGAGGAAAGAATTGACAAGTGGTGGTGGGGGGGTTAGACCTGAGATATGCTGGGAACCTAATTAAAGACCTTTTTGAAAAGATTTGTTATTGTATTAAAACGTAAGAACAGCGAAAGGAGCATATATCAGGTAAACAAAGTTCATTATTTTTAAGATTTCATTGCATGGTTATATGATGAGAATAAATGGTGGTACAGTAAACCTGATCTTATGATTTTGTATGTTTGAAACCCATGTGCTATTCAAAATCTGCAAATCTATTCTACAATGTCACTTAATGTGTTTGTTTTCTTTAAGAATAAATATTTGGCATTTTACTCTTACTAATTGATGATAACAAACAAACTCAAGACCTTTCAACCGAAAATATTTCCTGGGGAGCTTATGAATTTGTTTTACCCCTCCATTGAGCGGGTGCTGTTTCAAGATATTTGCTGAAATTTTGATACTTGAACTACAAGAAAAAAGATAGAATTACTTACTTGGTAAATGTTAATGTAATATTAGAAGGAAATTAGTAATGATACCTAAGGGATGAGGGTATAGTAACTTTTTTCTAATTATGACAAGTGATTATAA
>NC_051405.1:17474269-17475178 GCF_015228065.2 Penaeus monodon
CATTCAGGTACTTGTATGATCTACACACCTCGCAAAGAGAATAAAATAAGATGATGATCAAGATGCTAGAGCCATGGTTATAAGAACATAGACATAGTTGCATATAGTTTTTAAATTTGCACATCATAAAACAGTTGTTTGAAAAAGGACTTTTATGTGAAAGAATTTTTTTTTATCTCCAGAATTCTGTATTGTTTTATAATATATGACAATTTGTTTCAGGTTGTAAAATAAAATGGTGTTTTGACTCCACGGAAAGTCTTTCGATGGGTGTACATAGTATATCTTTATAACGATATTGGAGTATGATAATCCCCTATTTTCTTGCATAAATAATAAAGGAAAAATGTTATATCTATCTTCATAACCTTTTTATTTGTGTGGTAACCAATTTATTGCTCAAGGAAGGATATAGATTGGCAAAATGGTGAAAAACTTTAATTTATATATTCTCAAAAAGAAATAATTTGTTTAATTGTTCTTGTAGAAGCAAGGCTGCCAGCTGTTTTGTTGAAAAATGCCAGTATGTCCGTGTTCACCCCTTGGCATAAACAAAGTTTTTTAAACAAGAAAGATCAAGATATACTATATCCTTGTTCAATGTCTAAGCTATGTAACCCTGGGGAATCTGGACATTGTCAGTAGAGAGTGTAGCATAAAATCTGAGTTGTCTTAATCATTACAGTTCTTTTAATTGTTTTTAAAATGAGTAAAATATTATATTTGGCATATATTAGAGTTTTGTTTATGTATATTCTTTACTACTGTTTTATTTGTAACAAGGCTTTAAAAAAGCAATAAAGGATTTTAGAAAGTGGAACCACAAATAAACAAAAGAAACTGATAAGGATTTGAACTGCCGGGTCCAGGTTTCTCTCCTTGTTTTTGAGTCCTCATGACACACCTATT
>NC_051405.1:17475385-17475468 GCF_015228065.2 Penaeus monodon
ACCCTGATCACTGAGTTCCTAGGTGATGTGCCTTCTCTACTGCGGGGCACACTCATTTGTGTACACATTCGTTGTTGCTGTGA
>NC_051405.1:17475750-17475859 GCF_015228065.2 Penaeus monodon
CGGAAACGAAAAAACTTAAACCTGGGAGGAAAAGCTTGCCCCAAACCCCTCCCTGTTGCTATTTTTGTAAGGCGAGCATAAAATTTTCAATAACATTATAAATATGTCA
>NC_051405.1:17480469-17481889 GCF_015228065.2 Penaeus monodon
TTGTGTGTGTGTTGCCCTACCTTGGAATCAACACTTAAATTCAGGAGTAAACATCAAAATTTTATCACGTCCAAAGCAGTTAGCTTCACAATTGTTTCCTAAAGCCCGCCACCACTTGGGTTTCTTCTTCCAGGAATTATATGGGCAATTGAGGAAATGAGGGAGTTCTAAAGCCTTGCTCCTCTTCCAGATAACTACGGTTTTACACGTAAATTAACTTAAACCTCCCCTGGGTACACAAAACAAGTTACGTATCTCGTGTATCATCATAATACAAACTGGTTTATTTCATGGCTAACAAATGGGAGATTGATTTATCTCAATGAAACCCCAATGCTCAGAGCAGCCGCCCATGGGTTCCGTCCAGAGTCTTCCCGGGCTCCCCATTCACATTTTCCCCTCGCGAACTTTTAATCTGCTTTGGGAATCGGCGAAGGCTGGTCGTCTTTTTCTCCATGAACGCCGAATGAAGAGAAAAATGCTCCCAACATGCTCCCACACAAGGGATTTCCAAACAATGTTCAGATTTTGAGATTTTTTCTTCTACTTTGCACAATAAAATCCTTGTAAAACGTTTTTCCCTCTTACAATATTATACAGTTTCTTCCTATAATGTGATGAATTAATTTACGAATCATTTCCCGGTGAAAGATTACCGCGCCAATTCAAAATATCCCACGATCCAAAACGGTATTGCATCACCTTCCTCGGAACCCAAATTTTCACTAAATTTACACTATTGTACCACCAGCAAAATTTTCCCAAATATATTCAATATAAAAGTTATTTTCACTAAAGACAGTACATTTTCCCAAAACCATCATACCACCTACCCCTTGTCACTCTCATAAGACACTACCCCTAGGGTGAGTCAGTTACAATTGTCCATGGAAAGAACACTAGGCATTCTGTGACTCTCTACCGCCACCATCTTGTGGTCCTGTGATCCCTTGAAAAATCCAAGTTCCCCTTGACGGCACAGTAACTTAGCTTACTCCCAGCTACTTTACCCTACCAAGATCCATTACTCTCCCAAAAGTGATGGGAATGACCACATCTGGGGTACCCCGTCATACTCCTGGTGGCCAAAGGTCTTCCTACTCCTGAGATCTCTTTTACTCACATCCCCTGAGATTCATTCCTCATTCACTCAACAAACGGCTCATTCATTCACTGCAGAGAAGTATATAGGAAGGCTTATACTGTGGTCCCCCATCCTCATATAAATCGATCACACACTGGAAGCATCTTGGTGTATTGCAGGGACTTGGCCACGTCTTACCCGAAAGTGAGAAACCATTACCCTACTACAAAGAACCACCCCCGCTGTGCGCTGAAGTACAGAAGCACTGCAAGAGTTAAAATACGGGAAATACAGGTTTTGGTGACTTTTCCTGCCGAAATGGTAAAAAAAAAGGAT
>NC_051405.1:17482449-17482569 GCF_015228065.2 Penaeus monodon
CAAAATAAAGGTAGAAATGTGTTAAACTTTAGAATGCTGTAATAACAAAAACGATAAATCTATTCCAAGATCTCCAAGATTTAGTCAGTTCAGTTGTCAAGAAGAGTGAGTAGGATTAGA
>NC_051405.1:17482772-17482948 GCF_015228065.2 Penaeus monodon
AAATATATTTAATTAAAAAACAAAATCTTCATTCAATGGTGTTTTCCCATCCCCGTTACGGCCATGAAGAGCCAGTTCTTGGGGGCACCTCCCTCGCGTGTGGAGCTCGCTGGTGACCCGCAGCTGGTGACCACGACCCCAGCGGACTCTAGCAGCTGCTTGGCCAGCTGAAGGAG
>NC_051405.1:17483005-17483251 GCF_015228065.2 Penaeus monodon
AAGGAGAGGAAGAACCGGAAGGGCGCCCAGAGAGGGGGCGGGAGAACCAAGCGCACGAACGAGAGGAAGGAGCGTGAGGAAGAGGAGAGGAGGAGGCGGGAGATGGAGGAGCATAAGGAGAGGAAGTAGGAGGAGATGAAGGAGAGGAAAAAACGAAGGAAGACAAGAAAAAGCTCAAAGGGGAGAGCATGTCCAGAACAACCATGAGCAAGTCCTACTTTGTATACATTGCGTAAAAAAAGTAAA
>NC_051405.1:17484557-17484771 GCF_015228065.2 Penaeus monodon
TGCCCAGTGTGGTGTTGTTGTAAGGTTTAACATCGGAAATTTAGTGTTTCGTGTGTTTGCACGGGTGTGTGTGTGTTAAACCATCAGAAGTATATATGAGGGGCTTTAATTTTGCTTTGTCTATCGTTTAAAGTTTTAGCGTGTATGTATCACCGATAAAATATTCAAATTAAACATTTCCCTTTTTAGATATCCCGGGCTTTTGGCATTTATG
>NC_051405.1:17484998-17485091 GCF_015228065.2 Penaeus monodon
TGTCTGGTAAGTTTCCGTAAACTTTAAAGAAATGGCTAAGATAGATAAAGAAATGGTCACTATGTTTGTTATATGAAGATTAAAATTTTAGCA
>NC_051405.1:17485603-17486554 GCF_015228065.2 Penaeus monodon
TATGTTTTTTAAATAGTGCAGATCTGATGATTTTCCACATTTATGGCGTGGAAGCCGTTATCTTCTCTCCATAATAGACCGCATGAAAGGTATTTGTAACTTGATCTTCTTCCAAATAAGAGTGTCTAGACAATAGCTGATGCCTTTGTGGAACACTGTTTTACACTCTTTGGAGAATGTCGACTACAGACAGTGGTTCAGACTTCAAAAACAGATTATTTCTTGAGGTTGCGATATATTAAGTATGAAGTTGCATTACATAACGTCATTTTATCCTCAGACAAATTGTTTGGTCGAAAGAATCAATAGAATTCTTCAAAGTTGCAATAGCTATCCTCTGCGATGATACTCCTTTATCATGCGTATGCCCTTAACACTCCATTTCACAGACTGATAACCTATTTTTGTTCCTGTTTATGGATCATTCATGCTCTTATCCAATCCGTGTTACTATGAATGAAGATGATACAAGTACTGATCATCTTCGCAGGCTTCTCAAGGCTCGAGAAGTTGCAAAACACGAGAAAATGCAAAATATTACAACAGAAAAGTTCGTGATTAGAAAATTAATGTTGGATCTCTCGTACTGCGGTGGTCTCATGATCAAGTTCAAGGTGTCGGTTGTGCCTTGAATACTAGGTGGTTGGGTGCATGTAGAGTAAGCCGGATCACCAGTGCAGTAACTTTTATCGTTCGTGATTTGTTCCCATCGATTGCTAAGAGAAAGGCTCATGCGAACCAGTTAAAGTTGTTTGTGATGCTGAATATTCATTTCTGCTGCAGGATTTTGATCCTCCTGTTCGGTTTGATTCTTTCCGGTTGCGCCCTATGATTCCTTGGTCACAAATTAAGAAATAACATGCAGAGTTTCGCCTGCCATGTGAGTCCGCATTTTTTTATTCCAAAAATGCCTGGACGGGATGCAGATAAACTTTATTCACCTGAATAAAG
>NC_051405.1:17486676-17486746 GCF_015228065.2 Penaeus monodon
GCCGCTTCTTCAGCGAGGTTTCGCCTAAGTTGACGCTGAGGCTTTCCGTTTCTTCTGCCGTGGGAGATGA
>NC_051405.1:17486966-17487253 GCF_015228065.2 Penaeus monodon
GAATAATATATTTTCTTGGTTTGATTACGAGATTATTTTTGTGAATACATCACGTACCTTGACTTTATATTTTTCTTTCTACAACCATTCAAAATGCCTCCTAGAAAATACTATTGATATGAAAGTAACTAATCAGTTGATAATAATTAAGCTAATAACAGTAACTAGAAAAATAATTATGTCATGAAGGATTATGGAAATCAATATAGATTGACAAAGACTGTGAATAATGATGAATAAAGATAATTTTGAAGTTACGAGAGTTGTGAATGACAGAAAGTAAAGAT
>NC_051405.1:17487336-17487463 GCF_015228065.2 Penaeus monodon
AAAGTAGAACTTCTCTTTCAAACCAGGTGTACATTCGTCACTAGTAGTGTACATTTCAGTAATAGACGAGTATTTAAGTCGCACTACATTTGTGCAATCTACCATCACACTACTACTTCCCAAAGAC
>NC_051405.1:17487547-17488040 GCF_015228065.2 Penaeus monodon
TCATTTCAATTCCCTTGACAGCAGTGTTTGTCGTCTGTCGACCAGAGTCGCCAAATGAGCCGATGAATAAATGAACGTCTATGGTACCCAGAGTTATCAGAAATGTTTATCATGTCTTCGTAGCAACTAAGCCTGGGCCAAAACTCAAGTGGACGACTAGAAAAAGGTAAATGTGTTTACTATCTGGTTTATTTCATACATCTCAGTATTGTGTGTTTGCCTCAACTGAATTCTAATGATCACTGAGTTTTTTATTTCAAGACTATATAACACTCACCTAATCATACATTCTCTTCCAGGTATGCTTCTGTGATGAATGAATACTGCATCCATTAAATGATTTATGAAAATTGATGAAAACCATCATAGCGAGGACTCACCCTGCCTCAGAGTGGACTCTCCCAGCTGCGGAGGATACAGATCACCTAGGGATCAGGGAAGGCACTTTAGATCAAAAGGGATATCGTAAGATAATAAGCGAAAGTCTTGTACC
>NC_051405.1:17488313-17488572 GCF_015228065.2 Penaeus monodon
ATGTTACAAAGGATGAGGATACCCAAACAAAGCGCTGTCCTCATTTCACTTTGTCCTGATTTCCGCTAACCTCTTCTCTCGATATCTCCCACGAATTCCACAACTCAAACAATTTGCCTGATTTTTTTTTCATTGTTTTGTCAACATTCCTCAACCATGAAGCACCATATGCACCTTCCACTGCTTCCTTGCGTCAAACTAGACATTTTGCCTGTTGATAATCTTTCAACTGCCAGAAAAACTATTTCAGTCAACCGGA
>NC_051405.1:17489009-17489169 GCF_015228065.2 Penaeus monodon
ATAACGATGCACTGCAATAAAATCAGTGTGCGGTATCGGATGTGTGCAATAGTTTATTTCTTCCTATCTATCTGGGCTTTGGCGTTGACAAAGGACAAGACAAAACTTGCATATTCTGTGCATCTTTAGAAAAGAAAGAATAAAAAGGAAAATAAAAGTA
>NC_051405.1:17489368-17489459 GCF_015228065.2 Penaeus monodon
CATACATATGAATGCTAAGAGACACTACGTGGGTTTTTCTAAAACACTACTGTTATAGAAAAAAACACAATACATTAAGCATTTCTATCAT
>NC_051405.1:17490811-17490990 GCF_015228065.2 Penaeus monodon
TTATGATTCCTGTAGTTAGACATAGGGGATATCTCTCTGCTAATATATATAATTCTTTAATAAATTCCTTTGTCCTCCAGAATTTCATCTTTAAAGGTTTGAGTATCGAAGCAATAGTCCCTACAAAAGGTCCAAAGGTTGAAAATTCATTGTATTAAATTTCTACGACAGAAAATGCG
>NC_051405.1:17491121-17491262 GCF_015228065.2 Penaeus monodon
TCCGTCGGATATACCTCTTCAGGCTAGGGAGTAATGAAGCACCAACTTTTATTACCTTAAAAATGCCCTTGCTTGACGCCACATGACCCGGGCATGTTACCTTTGACCTTATAAAGTCAGAGTGAAACATACCTGCCTTCA
>NC_051405.1:17491309-17491384 GCF_015228065.2 Penaeus monodon
CGGTTTTTACCTTCGTGAGTTCATTAACTGTGGAAATAGACAGCGGAAGGCGATTCATTGTTTTAGGAGATTAAA
>NC_051405.1:17492705-17492877 GCF_015228065.2 Penaeus monodon
AACGTAAACTAAATAAATGAGCAAGTAACCAAACAAAAGCTCTTCTCTTTATAAAAAAAAAGGAAAATATTGCCGTTCCGCGGGAATAAGTTCCTCCACAAAAAGGATTATTGTCAAGAGGATTGCTCTGCGTCCCGCCGGAAGGAACTGTTGCCCAAAGGAAATGGCTGCC
>NC_051405.1:17493700-17493884 GCF_015228065.2 Penaeus monodon
CACGAAGACGGACAAGATAACATTTGTTTAAGTAACGCCCAAAGGAAACACAATAACTCCCCTTCTCAGTATTACTAATATGCTGTTGTTCGGGGCGTCATACAAAGCCGTATCGTGTTTGCCAGCCGCCTATATTGTCATCGGCTTTCCTACGGCGGCCACAGGAAAGGAGTGTATGTTTTGC
>NC_051405.1:17496404-17496909 GCF_015228065.2 Penaeus monodon
TCCCCTCACCCCGGTAAAAAAAAAATTTGGGTTTTTTCAATTCCACAGGGGGGGGGGGACTGTGGAGAAAAAATTTTCCATTTTGGGAGCCCCATAAAAAAAAAGGGGGGGCCCTTGGATTTGCCCAAAAAGGGTTTTATAGTAGAAATTAGGGAATCTTCGTTTGCTGCTAAAAAAACTTTTAAAAAAAAAATGGATTTTTCCCGAACCGGGGGGGGAAAATTCCTTATTTAATTATTTTATTCTAGATTGCTATTTTGGTTTTTTTTAGCTTTTTTTTAAAAATTTTATCTTTTTTTTTAAAATATATTGTTTTAAATTTTGGATAAAAAAGGGGGGTATGTCGCTATGGTTTTTCCATTTTTTTAAAAATTGTTTTTTTTTTAAATTTTCAATTTTTTTTACCCCCCCGGCGTGATTATTTAAAACCAAAAAACACTAAAGCAGCTGAGAAAATTTCTTATCTAAAAGATATGCCTTAAAAAATAAAGGAAATTCATGATTT
>NC_051405.1:17496999-17497231 GCF_015228065.2 Penaeus monodon
TTATCCTTAATTTTCCTAAAGTTTTTTTTTCCCCCCAAAAACAAAAATTGCCAAGGGGGAAAAGCAGGAAAGGGGCCCATTTTACGCAAAATTCCTTCTGGCAACGTTTAGTTTGGGGGGATTTTGGGAAAAAGGGATAAAAAAATTACTCAAGTTTTACATAGGGGGGGAAAGTTCGGTTTTTTAAAAAAATGGTGCCCCCTTTTAAAAGCCCCTGTGGAGGCCTTGTGGG
>NC_051405.1:17497392-17497613 GCF_015228065.2 Penaeus monodon
GAAAGGGGGGAATGGCGAATTTTTTTTTCAGAATTGTGGGGCTGTAAAAAAAAAAGATATTGATGGAAAAAAAGTTCTTGTTTTTTTTGGGAAATTTTGTTTTAAAAAATCTATTTTTTTCTTTGTCATTTTTTTAAAGTGGGGATACACCTAATGAATTTTTTTTGGCAATTATGAAAATTTTAAAAAAAAAAAAAACATAATAAAGGGGGAAAAATAAA
>NC_051405.1:17497692-17497887 GCF_015228065.2 Penaeus monodon
CATTAATATTTGGGGACTTTTTGTATTTCTATAAAATAAAACCTTTGGACTTTCTTTTTTTTACGTCCCAAAAAAAAAACATTTTTCCCCTTTGGGGAAAACCCCAAAAGAATTTTAAAGGGGGGGGGACAAAGACAAAATGCTTTTTAAAAAGTCCACTAGTAATTACTTTCGACAATTTTTGTAATTTAAAAA
>NC_051405.1:17497925-17497995 GCF_015228065.2 Penaeus monodon
GGGGGGGGCCACTTCCCTTTTTTCCTTTTAATCCCCCAAAAAAGGGCCCCGTGTCTGAAAATTTTTCAAA
>NC_051405.1:17498024-17501258 GCF_015228065.2 Penaeus monodon
AAACCCCAAATAGTTGCTTTTAAGTTTTTTTCATTTCATTTATTCAGTATGTCAGATGGGGGGAAAAAAAAAAGCAAAGGCACGAGCCCCCCGTTTTTTTAGGCCCCCGACTAGAGTAAAAAATTTCCCCAATCTATTTTTTTATTTAGCAAAACTCCCTTTTAAGGTTTTTAATCATTTATCACTTTTTTAAAAAAAAAAGCCAAAAGGGACTGCATTCTTTTTTTAAAAAAAAAAAACTACACCTGGTTTTCCCAAATGTAAAAACAAAAAAATATATCCATCCCTTTTTTCTGTTTGTTTGGGGTTTTTTTTTTTTCGAAAAAAAAGACCAAACCCTGTTTATGAAAAAAATGGGGGTTATGCATCATTTGTATCGAGGGTTTCTTAATAAAAAACCCCTAGATCTTGGATTTTCATTTAGGGGTGGAGGGGGGGAAACCCCCGGGGTTTGGGCCCTTTGGGGGGGTGTTTTTCCCCCCCCCCCTTTTGTTTTGGGCCTCTGGGAGTTTTTTTGGGGCTTTGTTGTGGGAAAAAGCTCTGCCTTTGCGATCCGGCTTTGAATTTAATTCCCGGGTTTTTTTTTTTTTAATATTGGGTTCCCCCTTTTCCTAAGGGGCCCCTTTTTACTAATCTTTTTTGCGCCAAAGGGGGGAAAAAAAACCCGGGGTTCTTTTTGCTTTTTTTCTGGGTATGGTTTCGTTTAGATTTTTCGGGCAAGGGAAAATGCTATGGGAAAAAACCCCTGGGGTGACGGGGAAAAGGGGGGGGGAAGAGTTTTTTTTTTTGGAACGAGGGGAAAAAATGGTTTTTTTTTTCGTCCACTGGTTTAATTTTGATTTTTTTTTTTTTCATATGTTTTTGGCCGAAACTCTTTTTTGGCCATCTGGGGAAATGTTTTTTGGAAACACGAGGGCTTCAAAAAACAGGGCCGTCCCCGCAAAAGCGTTTTTTTTTCCGGAAAAAAAATACATAACAGATCTCGGCTCGATATCAAAAGCTTGTTCAAGGTCGTAGAAAAAAAAATCGATATTCTCTATCATTTCCCTATAGCTTTCTTTTTGGGGCCAAAACATGAGTCCCCCCAACCCCCTTCCCAAAACCAAATTTTGTTTCAAAAAAAAACCCCCCGAACACCTGGGAAATGCCACCCCCAAATTAAAACCCCTAAAATTTTAAATTTTTTCTTTTTACATAAAATTTTAGGCTAAGGAAAAAAAAAAAAAATTATCCACAATTTTTCAAAATTTAAACCTAAAAGGGTAAACAAATTTTTATTAATAAAATAAAAAAATAATATATATATAAATATTATTTTAAAATTATAAAATAATAAAATATATTTATATTTTTTAAAATATATAATTTTTCTGGGGGGGACCCTGGGGTTTTTCGTAAAATTTCATTTTTTTGATAAAAAAAAAAAACGGCGCAAAAAAACTGGGGCCCGTATGCCTTTTTTCCCCCCCCCAAAGCTTTTACGACCCCTTTGCTAACCCTCCCGCTTTTAGGGGCTCAAAGGGGGGAAAACCTCTTCCAAGGGGGGGCTCGGCCCCGAGGGAAAAAAAAGCCAAGGCGTAGGGCAAAGGGGTTTTTTTCCCTGTGATTTTTTTTTTTGACCATTCCTTTATTTTTATGGAATTTTTTTTCTATCAAAAAAAATATCCTTTTGGGGGTTTTTTCCCCTTGGGGGAAAAGGGAAAAAAAAGAAAAAATTATTATTTTATTTTTTTAAATTATATTATATAATATTATTTTTATATATATATAATATATATATAATTTAAAAATTTATATAAATTTTAATTTGTGTGTGGGGGGTGGGTGTGTGTATAAAAATTTTCAATTTTTTATGTATATGGAAAAATATATTTTAATATTTAAAAATTATATTTTTTAAAATTTAAAATATAAAAATATATTAATGTTTTTATAAACCAATATATAAATAATATTATATTTTCATTTATTTTTAAAATATATAATTTAATTCTTTTTTTATAAATAAACATTTACATATATTAATTTTTTAAAAATAAATAAAAATAATGTAAAAGTTTTAATTTAATTTTAAAAAATATAATATATAATATTTTAAATATAATTTAAAAATTAAAATCCCCCTTTTTATATATAAATTAATTTTAAATAATAATATAAATTTTTTAAATTTTTTAAAAAGTTACATTTTTAAAATAATTTTTTTAATATTAAATAATTTTAAAATTTATATAATTTTAAAATTATGTGTTGGTGTTTTGGTTTGTGTGTGGTTTTTTTGGGGTGTGGTGGGGTTTAAAAAAATAGAAAATTTGGGTAGGGGGCCAGGATAGAAAAATTAGAAAAAACAGAATTAACAAGTACAAAATATTTTTTAAAAAAAAAATAAATAAATATAATATTATTTAATATAATTAAATATTTTATATTATTTATAATTTTTTAAAATTTTTACATATAAAAAATTTTATAATTATAATTAAAATATATAATATATAATATAATTATAAATTTTTATTTTTGTTTGGGGTGTTGGTGTGTGGGGGGTATTGGAATTTAAATAAATTTAAAATATTATTATATATAAAATAAATTTTTTTATTTAATTTATATATATATATAAATATATATTTATTATATATTTTTTAATATATTTATGTGTTTATATATATAAAAAATTTTATATATTTTTATTAATAATTTATATATAAATAAAAATTTTAATATAATTGGTAATTTAATATTAATTATAAAAATTATATTTTATTATTTGTTGTGTTTGTTTTTTGGGGGTTTGGTTGGGGGGTGTGTGTGGTTTTGTTTTTGGGTGTTTGGTATTTTTATGGTAGGGGTTTTTGGGTTGGGGTTGTATTTTGTTTGGGGGTTTTGGGTGGTGTGTTGTGTGTTGGTGTGTGGGGTTTGGTTTGGGGGTTTTTTGGGGGGGGTGTGTTTGGTGTTTGGGGTTTTGGGTGGGGTGTGTTTGTTTTTGTTTTGGTGTGTGTGTGTGGTGGTTTTTTTGTGTGGGTGTTTTTAACCATAACCGATTTTCTTTGATTAATGATTCCCGAGCATCCACGATAAGGAAAATTTTTCAGGAAAACAAAAAAGATGAAAAAAAACCCCCCTCAAGGGAAAGATTAAAAAAGTTTCCCCTTAAAAAAAATGCCCCAAATTTTCATAACCCTTTTAATTGCCGTTTGGGCCCCCATATAATCTTCAACTCAAAATTTCGTA
>NC_051405.1:17501324-17501937 GCF_015228065.2 Penaeus monodon
GGGGGATTATAAAACGAAAAAAAAAAAAATTTTTTTTGCTTTTAACTTTAAAACCCCACTGTGATCATTAAAAAACAGAATCCTTTTTTGTTAAATGTTGAAATAAATTTTTAAATTTTATCTTTTTTTTAATATTATCTATTTTTTTAAATTTTTACCATTTTTATTTAAAAAATTTTTATTTTACCATTTTAAATCATTTTTAAATTTATCATTATTTTCCATTTTTTTTACCCCATAGGGTTTTTTTTTATTTATTAATTTTTTTAAATATTTTGTTAATATCATTTTTTACAATTTTTACTTTAAAATTTATCCACTATTTACTTTTTTTTTATATTTTTTATCACCAACTATTTTTTTTTTTTGGGCATTTTTTTTTTTATTTTTTCCTTTTTTTTTTTTGCATTTTTTTTTTGGCTATTTAAAATCATTATTACTATCATTGTTGTTTTTTGATGTAAATATTTTTTACTATTGTTATCAATTTTTTTTTTTCCCTTTACCCTAAAAATTATCGGGTTTTTTATTTCAATTTTTTAATCTTACATAATTATTTTTTCCAAAAAATTTTGTATAAGGAAAAAAATAAATAGTAGTAGTAGTTTTTAAA
>NC_051405.1:17501983-17502262 GCF_015228065.2 Penaeus monodon
ACTATTATTATTAAAAGTTTTTTCGTACTATTATCCCCATTTTTAATTTCATTTAAAACATTTTTATTAAATGATAATATATTATTTATGGGAAAATTTTCCCCTTTTATTTTCCGTATCATTTTTTGGTTTTTTGGGTTTTTTTATCCCTTTTATTTTTTTTATAATAGTAAAAAAATAAAAAATTTTAAAAATTATTTTATTTATTAAAATTTTTATTTTTTTTAATTTATTTAGGGGCTTGTCCCCTTTAGCCCATTTATTTCTCCCCTTAATTTT
>NC_051405.1:17504472-17504569 GCF_015228065.2 Penaeus monodon
CGTTTGGATGTGTAGATTTGTGTTTACAACCTTCCCCTCCCTTTTAAGTTTTCCAACAAAAACATTCCAATCAAATCAGGCCCCAAACACGGGAGTA
>NC_051405.1:17504624-17505280 GCF_015228065.2 Penaeus monodon
CGTATGACTGGGACTAGAGAATTAGGTCAAGATTTATTTCCCATTTGATAGGCACAGCGGTCGACTGCCATTGGCTCAAAAAAGAACTAATTGATTTAATTCCTGCCGCGCTTTCTGTGATCCAGATCAAGGATCCGCCGAAGCAATAGATTCATTGCATGCTGACATTTGGGTGTTATCCTTCTCCGTTTCTTTCCGCTTGGCATTGCTTCGTTGCATCCCAATTCGCTTGTCATTCTGACAAAAGAAATCACTCTACTCACGAATCTCGAAAATAATGAACGATTAACAAACAATCTAATAGTATACATATATCAGCCAACTCCCAAACAGGAAAATAAATAATCAAAAAATATTGTCTCGACGCATCACAACGCTCAAAAACATGCCCAGAAAAGCATATGGCGGCGTCGTAATTGTCCTATATAGAAGTTTGAGGATTCTTTCTATCTGGGCGGAAGGCACATCACAGCGCGACAGACTTTCGCTCTGAGATTTATAGTGATTGAAATCGGACAGTATGTACAGTGAGGTAAGCTTTGAATAAAAGGAGAAGGTCGTAGAGAGACGGATGTGTTGAGAGAAAATAAGAGAAACGAATGGAACGGAGAGGATGGATGGGGGGCTAAGAAATGTGTTTAGTGCGTTTTATTTAT
>NC_051405.1:17505814-17506368 GCF_015228065.2 Penaeus monodon
TTTATTCCAAAGCTTACCTCACTGTACATTACTGTCAGATTTCAATCACTATAAATCTCAGAGCGAAAGTCTTGTCGCGCTGTGATGTGCCTTCCGCCCAGATAGAAGAAATCCTCAAACTTCATCTTATTGACATTACGACGCCGCCATATTGCTTTCTGTGGCATGTTTTGTAGCGTTGTGATGCGTCGAGACAATATTTTGTTGATTATTTATTTTCTGTCTTGGGAGTTTGGCTGATATATGTATACTATTTAGATTGTTTGTTAATCGTTCATGTATTTTTCGAGATTCGTGATGTAGAGTGATTTCTTTTTTCCAGAATGACAAGCGAATTGGGATGCAACCGAAGCCAATGCCAAGCGGAAAGAAACGGAGAAGGATTAACACCCAAATGTCAGCATGCAATGAATTTATTGCTCGGCGTTTGATCTGGGATCACAGAAAGCGCGGCAGGAATTAAATCAATTAGTCTTTTTGAGCCAATTGCAGTGACCGCTGTGCCTCTCAAATGGGAAATAAATCTTGACTAATTCTATAGTCCCAGTCATACG
>NC_051405.1:17506421-17506512 GCF_015228065.2 Penaeus monodon
TACTCCCGTGTTGGGGCTGATTTGGATTTGGAATGTTTTTGTTGGAAAACTTAAAAGGGGAGGGGAAGGTGTACACACAAATCTACACATC
>NC_051405.1:17509027-17509129 GCF_015228065.2 Penaeus monodon
GTAATACGATAGAGTTGAATTCTTATATGGACCACAACGGCATTAATGGTTATGATAATTAGTGGCATTATTAGAGCCCTTTCAAGTCTTTTTTCAATTCGT
>NC_051405.1:17509229-17509403 GCF_015228065.2 Penaeus monodon
TTTCACGCACCATTAATCAAAACCGAAACTTCGTCTATGTGAACTTGAGTAAACTTATCTTTATGCTGTCACAGTCAAGCACTAACGTTGCCAGAAGGATGTGCGTGATGGACTCCTGCATTCCTCTTGGCAAGTTTGTTTTGTTGAAGAAACTTTAGGATATATAGGATAATT
>NC_051405.1:17509477-17509892 GCF_015228065.2 Penaeus monodon
CATGAATTTCCTTAGAATTAAGTCATATCGTAGATAAGATTTCACAGCATGCCTTTACTGTTATTTGGTAATATCATAGCCTTGGTAAAATTGAATTGAAAACAAGTTTAAAATAGGAACATAGCTGACATAGCCTTATTTATCGCAAAATTTAAACAATATATTTAAAACAAGATGCATTTAAAAAAAGCTAAAAAAAACATAATAGCAATCTAGAATAAATATATTAAAGTAAGCGAATTTCCCCCGGTTCAGAGATCCATTTTCTATGAGTGTTAGCAGCAACGAAGATTCCCATAATTTCATACTATACCCGTTTGCATATCAAGGTCCTTTGTTTATAGGCATCCCAAGCATAGAATTTTCTCACAGTCCGCCTGTGATTGAAACATCTACGTATGTTTACCGAGTGAGC
>NC_051405.1:17510018-17510318 GCF_015228065.2 Penaeus monodon
AACGAAATTATTTCACAGCATACAACGACAGCGGACTAACGCATAATAATAATTCAATATCTGTTCCCATTTTACGCCAAATATCCACACGCAAACAGTACACACATATTATTAACGGTGACGCTGCCTCCTCCACACCGCCCACTCCCGCTGGTGTTCAGAACTAATTACAATGAACTCTGTTTGGCTCTCTGTTGGCACGTCATTCCCGATGGCTGGGGTGTGTTCCCTCAGATCACAGGCAGACGTTCCAGGGACGCAGCGCCCACTCACATTAGTTCAATAATTTGTGCGCGCGCT
>NC_051405.1:17510445-17510669 GCF_015228065.2 Penaeus monodon
TTGTAAGTTGTTTACTCCTCATCTCACTTCTTCCTCTCCTCTCACCCCACTCTCCCTTTCTCCTCAATGGCAATTCTCCTTCTCCCATTCTCCTCTCTGCCTCCTTTCCTTCCTTCCTCCTCCTGCACTTTCCATTCCCCCTCTCCTCCTCCCCTACACCCGTCTCACCCGGACGCGAGTGCGCAAATACACATCTTTCTTTACCTAGTTTCGAAACCCGTTAC
>NC_051405.1:17511028-17511097 GCF_015228065.2 Penaeus monodon
GACGTAGGAATTATTGGAGATGATGAAATCATTTTAGTTATCCCCCATATATTCTGCTTACCTAAGGTT
>NC_051405.1:17511463-17511869 GCF_015228065.2 Penaeus monodon
AAAGAGAGAGGCAGAGCTAGAGAGAGAAAAGAAGAAAAGCGAAAAGAGGCTGTCAGTCCAAGATAAATGAAGAAGCGAAGAACGATGAAAAGAATAGAGAAAATAAAAGAAGATAAACACCTCTTCATCCCGACAAGTCACGCGCCACGTTCGCACAGCAACACCCTGGCGCCTCGGAGGCCGCCCTCGGAGGCCGCTCTCGAAGGCTCCCCTCGAAGGCCGCCCTCGAAGGCCGCTCTCGAGACCGACCCGCGAACAACACTCGACGCGCCCGCATAATTGGCCCTCGGCGACGTCCCGCCAAGGGCACTCGGCGCGCCCGGTGCCACGGCTCTCGGGGCGACGGGCATTTTGCGGCTAATGGGAGTGTCACTCTCAGGGTGGCAGCCCTCCGGCGAGGCCCTTT
>NC_051405.1:17512579-17512943 GCF_015228065.2 Penaeus monodon
CGGCCGCCCATCTTATCCACATCCACTCTGCCTCCCCGGGTCCGTATTTCATCATATCAGAGCTGCTGCCGCAACGCCCACGCCCAGAAGACTTAATGGCCGGCAGACGACACTCATTCGTCATATGTAAATAAATAACAACTGACCTTTCTTTCTCCCATCCTTGCAAGCCGTGTCCAAGACAAATGACCTTCCTCCAGCAAAGACTCAAGCCACCAGGTGATTAGGCGACTGAACTATCCACACGGTTTTAGTCATTAGGGAATATGTGGACCTGGGCTTAAGATGGATCATATGCATGCTATTTTTGTCTCTTCCTCCCCTCTTTGTCTTTCCGTCTGTCTACCTGGTTTCCCTCTCCCCT
>NC_051405.1:17513504-17513709 GCF_015228065.2 Penaeus monodon
ACTGTCCACATGGACAATGCCAACACATCTCTTGCGTCACTGCCCGATGACTCAGTTGTCAAATGCGAACCCCTTTGAATGGCTTCGGCAATGTGAAGAGCTGAATCAAACAAAGGAATGTGCAAGCGACAGATCGCATGGAATCGGACACTCGAAATCGATGTGTATTCCTTTCAGTGTTTATCTATCTGCGAATTTATCTTCC
>NC_051405.1:17514669-17514847 GCF_015228065.2 Penaeus monodon
CTAAAGACGTCATCCTCCTGCCGACACGGACAGAGCGCGGGCGGCTCGTCGATGTCCAGAGCGAAAAATGGAGGTTCTTTGTCCCCGAAGTCAGCCCTCACGACCCCGGCTGACGGCTTCATCTGCTAAGATGTTGTGCTCTCTCGGCTGAACGAAAGCCGAGTGACGGTGCCAAGTC
>NC_051405.1:17515032-17515168 GCF_015228065.2 Penaeus monodon
TAAGGGAGGTGTAAGATAAAGAAGAGAAAAGAATGGAGGGGAGAGGGGGGGTAGAGGGATAAGTGGAAGGTATAGGAGGAAAGTGACGAAAAGGGAAAGGAAGCAATGGAAAAGAAAGGTAAATGGAGGAGATACA
>NC_051405.1:17515591-17516258 GCF_015228065.2 Penaeus monodon
GAACGTCAGGATTAGGGCCATCGAAAACGACTCGTGTTCGGATTTATATCAATAAATATCCTCGTCTCCAGCATCCGACGAAAGTGCAACGATCGGAAGCCTATTCCGGAAGAGGGTTTAGGGGAGGGAGACCAAGAGAGGCCAAATTAACCCAGGTTACACCTTGACCTAAAATACACTTCGGTATTGACCTACACTTCAATTCAAGCTACACCGCCAACCAAAATACACCTGGTTATCAACCTACACCCAATCCATCAAGGTTACGACTACACCTCAACTCAACTTATGCCTCGACTCAAAATAAATTTCGACCCAAGTTACACCTCGACCTAAGCTACATTCAAGTAAGCTACACCTGGACCTAAACTATACCTCGACCTATGCTACACATCGACTTAGCTACACCTGGACCTAAGTACACCTCGAGCTAAGCTACACCTCAAATAAGCTAAACCTCAACCCAATCTACACCTCAACCTAATCTACACTTCGATTTAATCTACACCTCAACGTTACCTTACACTTCACTTCTTTACTTCTGAGTCAACACCTCTTCTCTCTCAGCCTCGTTGACCTCACGCGACAAACAAGGTTATGGCCGAGGCAGGTCATCACGAGTTGACCTTTTTTGTGCTTTAAGAAAAAAATAACAAGATGCTGGGAC
>NC_051405.1:17516595-17518516 GCF_015228065.2 Penaeus monodon
TCACGAACCTTCAGGAGTTCATGAATATCACATCTCATTCTTTTTAATTACTGATTTCGATTCCTATCTTATTCATCACTCTTTTTCGTGAAATTAATAATTTAATTGTTATTCTGATGACTGGCCGGAGCCCTATGCTGGTGCTGAGATTACTCATAATCTTGTTAATGGAGTTGTAAGCCTTCTCATTCATTTAACTTCAATTTGATTCGAAAATAAGAGTCCCTATGATGATTTTAAAGATAGCCATAGATTTTTTTTTCAAACGAATAAAGAACTCTCTCAATAAACCTAAATGTCTTAAGAAAATATTTGTTCTAAACTCCTCACCTCTCAGGGTATTAGGTCACGTGTCGAAGTGAAGTTACGATCTGATCCACTACCACGGACTTGGAATCAGGTATCGTTCACCGGCACCGTCCATAGTCGTTGACAAAAGCGGTGCGCAGAACTAATCCAGGGCGCTATAAACTGAATTGTGCTGTTGCTTGAATCTGTGTGTATGAATGTTAAAAAGGTGACTCTGCCTTACGCTATGTGCATGTGTGCGTGTGGAAGGGGGATACGTATGTGCAGCACACGAACCCAATGTGTGTGTGTTTGTATATATTATGGCATTGTCGTGTTGATCTGAAGTTAATCTACTGTGTACATATAACTGCGGTTGGATAAAGTGTAAAGTGTTAATGGAACTACGTAAATCGAGTTTCTTTTGAATTCAGAAGTTATATATCCTTTTCGCTCAACAAATCCGAAAGAAAAACAACACGACAAGATGATGAAAATAAGAAGAGGTCTAAGCATCGTAGAGATTAAGTACAATAAGGGTTTACATATCCACACCTGGAAATGATGTACGTGTAATGACGGCTAGAATTTATTCTTCTGAATCGATTAATTCTGAATGCAGGAGCTCTATGAAGGATCATGGGATATTGTGATCTATTTATAAACAAGATTATAGCAAACTAAGATGTAATATTAGAACGAACTGATGATAGTAATTATAATACGAATACTACGATAACAAAGACAATTAAATTGATAAAAGTAAGGTATAGTAACTGGATGTATGTAAATAAATTAGCTATGCATAATAAACAATAAACATAGGGTGGCACTGTTAATTATATAAAAATTAATAAAATAAGAATCTTTACATTAATATTAAACAGAGGATAACGATAACAGAGCATGAGAATATGATGGCGCAAGATGATTAAAGACGATGATGAAACAATTTAATGAAGTAAGATGAAGCTAGATGATGAAATGATAAAGCAAGATGAAGCCAGACGATGAAACAAGGCTACGAAACAAGATGATGAAGTAAGGTGAAGATGATGAAGAAAGAGGTTGAAGCAAGATTAAGATGATGAAGCAAAATGATGCAGATGGTGAAGCAACGTGATGAATGAAGATGATGAGACAAGATGATGAAGCAAGATGGTGAAACAAAATGATGCAACAAGATGATGATTATGAAACCAAATGATGGGCTTGGTCTTCGTGTCAGCAAAGCAGGGTGACTACTTTCCAGGAATATTTCGAAACTGTTGCCTTGCTTTTCAGGTAAATCTAATGTGACAGGTGACTGTTTTTGCTGTCATTATACCGGCATGGCTGTGTTGCACCAGCAACGTATCGCATTGCAGCATCACTCACCAAAGCAGATAATGGCAGATGACAACTTTCGTTATTCTTGAATTAATTATAGAGAAGGAAGGAACATAGGTCACGATTCAACCTGAAAGCGCATCTATTTCGTTGTTTTCCTTCATCTTGAAGACAAATCCAACGAGTGACTTTGCACTAAATGTTATATAGAGTTAGTGCATTTAATTAATGTTGTTGATTCACCAACTACAGTTACAGATTAAATATCTATAGCAGTAGTTATCAGTTATCTATTTGTAAAATG
>NC_051405.1:17520435-17521188 GCF_015228065.2 Penaeus monodon
ACAGAGGATAACGATAACAGAGCATGAGAATATGATGGCGCAAGATGATTAAAGACGATGATGAAACAATTTAATGAAGTAAGATGAAGCTAGATGATGAAATGATAAAGCAAGATGAAGCCAGACGATGAAACAAGGCTACGAAACAAGATGATGAAGTAAGGTGAAGATGATGAAGAAAGAGGTTGAAGCAAGATTAAGATGATGAAGCAAAATGATGCAGATGGTGAAGCAACGTGATGAATGAAGATGATGAGACATGATGGTGAAGTAATATGGTGAAGCAAAATGATTCAACAAGATGATGATTATGAAACCAAATGATGGGCTTGGTCTTCGTGTCAGCAAAGCAGGGTGACTACTTTCCAGGAATATTTCGAAACTGTTGCCCCGCTTTTCAGGTAAATCTAATGTGACAGGTGACTGTTTTTGCTGTCATTATACCGGCATGGCTGTGTTGCATCAGCAACGTATCGCATTGCAGCATCACTCACCAAAGCAGATAATGGCAGATGACAACTTTCGTTATTCTTGAATTAATTATAGAGAAGGAAGGAACATAGGTCACGATTCAACCTGAAAGCGCATCTATTTCGTTGTTTTCCTTCATCTTGAAGACAAATCCAACGAGTGACTTTGCACTAAATGTTATATAGAGTTAGTGCATTTAATTAATGTTGTTGATTCACCAACTACAGTTACAGATTAAATATCTATAGCAGTAGTTATCAGTTATCTATTTGTAAAATGCCA
>NC_051405.1:17523211-17523536 GCF_015228065.2 Penaeus monodon
CATAAAGTGTATTCAGTCATCACAAGAGACTCTATCGGACTCAGGAAATCCTAATAAGATCATTCAATATTCCCCAAGACCTTTTATGAGACACTAAATGAACATTCCCGAGAAGAATATATAATAGTTTTTGACGTACAGGGATTCTTTGGTAGGCCTATGGAAGGAATATGGCAGAACATTGATTTTGGGTGAACAGCGTATTGGGAATTTGAACACAGGAATGTGGCTTTGGAACTACTTGGCATTCCTGTTTTTTTTTTCAATTCCAGTATCTTCTCCTATCTCCCAATTTTTGCCTGCTATTGCTGGATTCCCATTCACC
>NC_051405.1:17523675-17523884 GCF_015228065.2 Penaeus monodon
ATTGGACAATTTCTCAAGAATTTCTCCAGGAATTACGAGCATCTTCAGGCGAACAGATCTGCCATAACAACATCTCCAAATATTATGTGCTTTAAGGAATGTCTTTTTCAGGACGAAGGAGAAGGGGAGATGAGGACGATGGGGAAATGAAATAGAGGAGAGGAAAAAGGAGGAGTAATAGAGGAAAAGGAAGGCAGAAAAGTGAGGAC
>NC_051405.1:17524530-17524950 GCF_015228065.2 Penaeus monodon
CGAAGAAATGCCTCTTTCAGAAACTCCAAGCCCTTCCTTCCCTTTTCTAGACTAGTATTAAAAATCAACAGTCGCCACAACTACATCGTTCATAAGGTCGACAGTCCTATTCTGGTCCACGAGATCATCGTCTTTATCAATTGCTATAGCATTGAGGTTACAACTCGAATTAAGAAAACATTGACCAATAAGATATTTTCTCTTTACATCCCTCTTCTACTTTTATTTTTCCTTTGGTTTCTCCTAGTATTTTCTTTCTTTTATGTCTTTTCCTCCTTCTCTCTCTCCCTCTTTCTCTCCAGTTGTCGTCTTCCCTCATGTCCTGTCTCCCTTCCCTCCTTCTTCTCTGTGGTTCTGTTCTCCTCTCTTATCTCCTCTTTCGATTCAACCTCTTCCTCTCCCCAAATTTCACCCTTTTTT
>NC_051405.1:17525155-17525389 GCF_015228065.2 Penaeus monodon
CGACGAACTTCTACATCTGTCGCAACGAAGATTGTCCACCTCCTCCTGATTTTCCTCTCATCTTCCTTTTCTTCCCCTTTCAACCTTATTTTCTCCCTCCCCATTCCCCTTTCCTTCTCTTTTCAAACCACCATCCTCTCCCCCATTCATTCTAACCTCCTTTCCTTCTTCACTGGTTCCCTTCCTTTCTCCCTACATCCCACTCCTTCTACCTTATTTTCTTCCAAACCTAAC
>NC_051405.1:17525723-17526661 GCF_015228065.2 Penaeus monodon
TAACCCCCACCACTTGCTATCAATGAATGTAAAAACACCAGGCTTATTGCTTCCAAATGGAAGGACTCTCTCTCAGCTGCATCAATTCCCATGTTCATTATGAGTTAATCATTTCATTGTGCAGCTGCCTGGGGAGGGGGAGGACGGGAAAGGGGAAGGGGAGATGGAAATGGGGTAGTGGCCGTTGCAGACGAGAGAATGCGTTGTCTGCTGGGGGATGGGTAGAGGGTATGGGGGGGGGGAGCTTAGGTGAATAGGGTGTGTTGAGGAAGAGGTGAACGGGTTGTTTGTGAGTGGGTGAGTAAATGAGGTAGATGGAAACAGATTGTGTGCTGGACAGAAGGGTGGGTGTGAGAGAGAGACAAAAAATATTTTGTGTTGTAGATGAGAGTAGATTGCGTGTGGGGAAGAGCGGGTATTGGTAAATAAAATGGCAGTAGTGTTGGGGAGGAGAAGGTGTGATAAGTGGGGTATGGGAGTTATGAATGATGTTGTGGGTGGAGATGAGTAGATTGGGGACTGGATGTAGATGAAAATAAGTTGTGTGTTGGGGAGTGGGGTATGAATGGGTGGGGAATTTGGGTTATAGCTAAAGGTATGTTTGTGTTATGGTGGAGAAGGCTGGGTGGCTGAGCAAGCGTGGCATCGGGAGCCATCAGGCTGTGGGTTGGAGAGAGAGTATTGCAGGGTGGGTATGTGGGCTCTAGTTAGGGGGTAGGGGCTGGGTATGCGTTTGGTAGAAGAAAAAGGGTTGGGGGGGGGGAGGAATGTACAAAAGTAGTTGAAATTGTGGATGGAAAGAAGACTAGAAATGTTTAAAATGTGCATACAAACTATCAATATTTTCGCTCAGTTAACGTGCAATCCTATCCGTAATTGCATATAATTAGATAATGATATATGGCATCATTTACGTAGCTGAATGTTGTAACACATTT
>NC_051405.1:17526942-17527306 GCF_015228065.2 Penaeus monodon
CCCACAAAATACATAAAGACAAAACATTCAGTTCGTAAATGATGCCATATATCAAAATCTAATTATATGCAATTACGGATAGGACTGCACGATAACTACGCGAAAATATTGATAGTTTGTATGCACATTTTAAACATTTCTTGTCTTCTTTCGATCCACAATTTCAACAATTTTTCATTCCCCCGTAAACTTCTACCAAACCCATACCAGCCCCTACCCCCTAACTAGAGCCCACATACCCACCCTGCAATACTCTCTCTCCAACCCACAGCCTGATGGTTCCCGATGCCACGCTTGCTCAGCCACCCAGCCTTCTCCACCACAACACAAACATACCTTTAGCTATTGGCGTGGCAAATAAAGC
>NC_051405.1:17527668-17527920 GCF_015228065.2 Penaeus monodon
AAAATGGTTGCCAGGTTACAATAAGTCGAGTTCGTTGCACTCAAGAGTCTTTTGCCGATAGCCGTTGGGCATCGAGAGTCGTAGGTCCAAAGCGTGGAGCACCCAGAGTCGTAGGGCCAAAGTGTGGGCCACCGAGTCGTAGGGCCAAAGTGTGGGCCACCAAGTCGTAGGGCCAAAGTGTGGGCCACCGAGTCGTAGGGCCAAAATGTGGGCCACCGAGAGTCGTAGGACCAAAGTGTGGAGCACCCAGAG
>NC_051405.1:17528067-17528139 GCF_015228065.2 Penaeus monodon
GCAGTAATGGCCCAAACTATGTGCTTTCATAATAACCAAAAATGATACATTTTTGTAAGAGCTGATTTAGTC
>NC_051405.1:17528584-17528807 GCF_015228065.2 Penaeus monodon
CACAATTGAAATAAATTATGTAGTAATAGTGAGACACATGAAAGTTGGCGGATAAGCCCGTAGAGTTTGGATAACTAAATTCTACCAAAGACTATAATTTATAACTGCGCTAACCGCGACAGTTGTAGTGTAGTGCACCGAGAGTCGTTGGACCAAAGTGTGGAGCACCGCTGATGAGCAATAGCTGCTTCCCTCTGGTTTGATCATGAATATAAAGAGGATG
>NC_051405.1:17528911-17529009 GCF_015228065.2 Penaeus monodon
CGTAAACAACAACCAAATAATCGGCCGGCGGTCGGAAATATCGATTGAGGGGAAACCATCACCGTAACCCATTACCATCACCTAATAATCCCTGTACA
>NC_051405.1:17529269-17529592 GCF_015228065.2 Penaeus monodon
GAAAATGGTTGCAAGCTAAACCCAATTGCGGACTTTCGACAAACGCCCACAAACTTCATATTTCTACCAAATGAAGTTTACCTGAAATAGATCGAGATATTAACCCACTTCCAAAATTAGACACCAGCGAATCATACATACACAAACCACGTCAAGATCCGGAATTCAGCGGAATAAAGCAATCTGTAATAATCCAATATTAAAGTATTGCACATTGCACGTCTTGCATCATCGCTTCCCCGTCATAGGATGTTGCGAGAAATGGACGAAAAAGCAAGAAGAAGTGAAAGAACTCATTCCGTATTTCTGGTTCTGTTTTTATT
>NC_051405.1:17529776-17530009 GCF_015228065.2 Penaeus monodon
TAAGAAAAAACGAGAAATTTCAAATTGATATTGCTTCCAATCAATGGCTTATAGACGGATTATAAGTGACAAATCAGCCACTCAATTCCCGCCTTATTTGCCACGCCAATCAGGAAGCAATCGTGTTTATATTTGGGTTTTGGTGCGTCTTGTCTTGGCTTGCCTCGGGCTGGCTTTCGAGCGGCAGGTTGGCCTTCGTGGGCTGTTCGTCCGGCTGTCTGTAGGAGTGTCTC
>NC_051405.1:17530227-17531028 GCF_015228065.2 Penaeus monodon
TTCTGTTTATCAATCACTCTATTTGCCAATGCTAGTTAAATGTGTTACAACATTCAGTTACGTAAATGATGCCATATATCATTATCTAATTATATGCAATTACGGATGATACTGCACGCTTATTAACTAAACGAAAATATTGATAGCTTGTATGCACATTTTAAACATTTCTTGTCTTCTTTCCATCCACAATTTCAACTACTTTTCTTATACCCCCCCAAAAAAAAAAAACCCTTTTTCTTCTACCAAACGCATACCCAGCCCCTACCCCCTAACTAGAGCCCACATACCCACCCTGCAATACTCTCTCTCCAACCCACAGCCTGATGGCTCCCGATGCCACGCTTGCTCAGCCACCCAGCCTTCTCCACCATAACACAAACATACCTTTAGCTATAACCCAAATTCCCCACCTATTCATACCTCACTCCCCAACACACAACTTATTTTCATCTACATCCAGTCCCCAATTTACTCATCTCCACCCACAACATCATTCATAACTCCCATACCCCACTTATGCACACCTTCTCCTCCCCAACACTACTGCCATTTTATTTACCAATACCCGCTCTTCAACACACACAATCTACTCTCATCTACAACACCCAATATTTTTTGTCTCTCTCTCACACCCACCATTCTGTCCAGCACACAATCTGTTTCCATCTACCTCATTTACTCACCCACTCACAAACAACCCGTTCACCTCTTCCTCAACACACCCTATTCACCTAAGCTCCCCCCCCCATACCCTCTACCCATCCCCCAGCAGACAACGCATTCTCTCGTCTGCAACGG
>NC_051405.1:17531079-17531195 GCF_015228065.2 Penaeus monodon
AGGCAGCTGCACAATGAAATGATTAACTCATAATGAACATGGGAATTGATGCAGCTGAGAGAGAGTCCTTCCATTTGGAAGCAATAAGCCTGGTGTTTTTACATTCATTGATAGCA
>NC_051405.1:17531550-17532063 GCF_015228065.2 Penaeus monodon
TTAGGTTTGGAGGAAAATAAGGTATAAGGAGTGGGATGCAGGGAGATAAAGAAGGGAACCAGTAAAGGAGGAAAGAAGGTTAAAATGAAAGGAGGCGAGGAAGTTGACTGAGTTTGAAAAGAAAAGAAGGAAAGGGGAATGGGAAGGGAGAAAATAAAGAGGGTGAGAGGAAGGTAATAAAAAAATGGAAGGGAGAAGAAAAGGAAGAGATGGAGTCTTCATGCAACAAACGGAGAAATTCGTCATATATATATTCTCTCCCTCTCATCACCCTTTCCTCTCCTTCTCTCTCCTCTTCACTCTGCCTCTCCTCCTCCTCCCATTCTCTTCTCCATTTTTTTCTCTTCTCCATTTTTTCCCTCTCTTCTCCTCGCCTCAACCCCTTCTCTTTCCTGTCTTTACCTCACCTCCCTCTCTTCTCCTCCCCCCCACCATCTTCTCCCCCACTCTCTCACATCCTCCCCACGCCCTCCGCCTCTTCTCCCTCTAACCATTTCCCTTCCCCATACCTTC
>NC_051405.1:17532211-17532398 GCF_015228065.2 Penaeus monodon
CCCCTTTTCCCCTCCCTTTCACTCACTCTCACCCCCTTTCCCTTCTCCTCCTTTCACTCCACATTCCCCTCCTCCTCTCTTCCTCATAACCCCCTCTCTTCCTCTACCTTAACCCCCTTTCCTCTCCCTTTCTCCTCTTCGCCCTCTCCCCATTTTCCTCTCCTCCCTTCCTCCTCTCCCTCATATA
>NC_051405.1:17532489-17532609 GCF_015228065.2 Penaeus monodon
GTCTCCCAGCGGCAGAGGCGAGGAGGAGGGAGAGAAGCGTAATAACAGCGACTTAATTCCACATTCCTCTTCCCTTCTCCGGTCGTCAGGAGAGTCATCATCCAGCTTGTACTTTTCATT
>NC_051405.1:17532731-17532916 GCF_015228065.2 Penaeus monodon
CCAACATCTTCTACGGCTGCTTCTTCCCCTCTTCCCTCTCTATCATACCTTGTCTTTCTTCTCTTATTAGCTGTTCCTTGTCCTTGTGTTCCATTTACTTCCTCTCTTTTATTCATTCCCACGATTTTCCTCTTTGTATCTCCCTTACTTTTCCATTTTCATATACACACACACGCGCGAACATG
>NC_051405.1:17535089-17535219 GCF_015228065.2 Penaeus monodon
ATTAATCAATAAGTAAATCCTTCCTCCAAAGGAATGACGAAACCATGACAAGGAAAACAAGAACACACACGCACACCTAAACACAGCCCAAAGATGGGCCAGACGAGCAACGGGCCACACGGAGCATCTC
>NC_051405.1:17535247-17535409 GCF_015228065.2 Penaeus monodon
CAATAACTCCTGCCCTCTAGCTTTCAGGAGACAGATGACCTCGCTCGCGCAACAATGTCCTCCTCGGCAGGGACAGAGTGGGCAATGAGAGGTCAAAGGTCAAACTCCGCCAATATTAGCCTATAACCCTGCGGGAAAGCGATTCTAATGGACGGAGGAGGT
>NC_051405.1:17535697-17535772 GCF_015228065.2 Penaeus monodon
ATAGATTGGAGAGACAAGAAGACAGAGAGGGCGATTTAGCGACAGGTAAACAAATACACATACTGCACAGGCGAA
>NC_051405.1:17537691-17537811 GCF_015228065.2 Penaeus monodon
ATGATCCCCGTTCACGGTCGGGAGCGCGGGCGTGAGGAGAGAGGCAGTTACCCCTCTCGTGATCAATGCTGCCTTCGGCTTCACATCACAGAGAATGGAGGTGTGTATGTGAGGGAGACG
>NC_051405.1:17538004-17538515 GCF_015228065.2 Penaeus monodon
TTCAGTAAGATTGAGGAATAATCCTCTTATACCAGTTATCATAACGTTAATCACCATAAACAACGCAAAGCGACGGAGAACGCACTTAAGCCAGTCGCTCACAAGATATGACAAAAATAAGTGTGCTCGAAAATAGAGGCAAATTAAATTGCGTGCGTCTGCGCTGGCCTTTCCTCCTCCCCCTCACAGCACGAGAAACTCAATTCCAGGCCGGTGTTACGAATTAAAAACTCTCGGTGTGACGCCCGTTCCACTTCTTTCTGTGTGTGCAGCTGTCTCTCTCCCTCTGTGTCTGTGTGGGCCGGCTCTCTTACTCCGTGTCTGTGTGACTGATTCTTTTCCTCTGTGTTTGGCGACTCTTCCTCTGTGTCTGATTGTTTTCTTCTGTTTAGCTTCCTCTGTGGGGTTCGTGGGGTCTGCCTGATTTAATCTGTGTCTGTTTGGCTGTCTCTCTTCCTTTGTGTTTGTGCGGGTGTTCCTTATCCTTTGTGTGTGTGTGTCTGACCCCTTT
>NC_051405.1:17541668-17541872 GCF_015228065.2 Penaeus monodon
GTGAATAGGAAAAAATGCGAATGCAGATATAATCAATATCATGTGATCCTATCCGAGTTTCCCAACTAAATCCCCTCCCTTTATTGAAAACAACAAAAAATACCCTCTTTTAATTTTTTTGGGGTTTTATATTTAAAAATTGTCTTTTTAAATTTTTTTAATTTAATTAAAAGAATTCCCTTTGCCCAATTTAACCCCCCCCCG
>NC_051405.1:17542389-17542590 GCF_015228065.2 Penaeus monodon
TCATGTGATCCGTATCCGAGGTTTCCCAACTAAATCCGTCTTCATTGAGAGAACAACAAAAAATACCCTCTTTTATCGTTCATTGTAGTGTCTATATATAGATACAGATCCTGCAATAACTGGTAAGCCTGAGGAAGCCTCCGTGTTTATTGCATGTTGCAATATAAAAAATGCAATTCCCTTTCGCTCAATTAACTTTGG
>NC_051405.1:17543394-17543500 GCF_015228065.2 Penaeus monodon
TCGGTTAACATTTGGTATCTTTAATAGTATATTTTTTTCTCATATTAACTGCAAGATATATAGTATTTAGCGAAACATACATAGAGGCACACACACAAAGAGGGAA
>NC_051405.1:17543561-17544118 GCF_015228065.2 Penaeus monodon
AGCGAAGGAGGGGGGAGAAGAGGGAGAGAGACAGGCATACGGAGAAAAGTGGAGAGGAATTAACACATACAGACATAGAAACACACTGTCTAGAACGAGTAGAAAAAAAAACACAAGGCAGCATTAGGAAACTTTTCTCTTTGTTCTCAGTAATAAAATTAATTGATTAACGTGGCTAAAACATTTTTTTCATTGGTCAGTTCTGTTTGTTAATCTAATTATCCAGTTATTAAATAGTTATACCCAGGGAATATTATTTGTCTGCTTTTGATTTTGTCGTTGTGATAGAAATGATGGTGATAATAATGCTAATTCTAATTAAAATGTTAGAGGTATAAAAAAAATCAAGGCAAGAAGAATGAAAGGAAAAAGAGAAAGAAGATCAAAACTAGAGAAAAAAAAAAAAAGATACAAAAGAAAGCGCGAGAAAAGAGAACAAAAAGATGGAGAAACGTAAAGGCCAAAAAATATTAGCAACACTAAACAAAATAATTCAGAAACAAATAAACCAAATATAAATCAAACAACAACGAGAGCAAAAAACGATAACCAATAAA
>NC_051405.1:17544264-17544514 GCF_015228065.2 Penaeus monodon
AGAAGAAGAAATGATAAAAAAAAATCGCTTCTCTTCTCTCTCAATGGGTAAGATTATCAAAAGGCCCGATATGACTCGCGCGCCATTTTTCCTTGTTCGATAAAACGCGTGATTTAAGAACCGCTTCGCCGATATCTCCTCCTCCGTCGGAAGGAGTGAAGTGTGAACATCTTGGCGCGTCGAGGCTTCGAGAAGGTTCTAAGCGCCTTTTGTCGTCTTGGGATGATGGAGGCGGTAGGTTTATTTCAAC
>NC_051405.1:17545074-17545148 GCF_015228065.2 Penaeus monodon
GTGTGGGAGGGAGCGAACTATTGCGTCGTCGTTGTTCACAGGCTTTGATGCACCTGTTATCATTTCATTATTTT
>NC_051405.1:17545984-17546289 GCF_015228065.2 Penaeus monodon
AACAAAGTAAGAACACACGCTGATCTGTCTGTACGTAGACACCGCATGCCCGTACCCCCTCCCTCCCTCCTATGAAACATCAAATTGCTTATTATGTTTCGCTCTGTGTAACTGCCCGAAATATGAGGCTGATCATTATGGGTTCGCTATTGCACCACTGACTCAGGAAACTTTATAATTGACAATAATGATGAAAATGACAGTGGTCTAAGTATTGCGAGATCAATTTTGATGTTACGCATGCTTATAAATAGTATATACAGTAAAACCTTTCTCTGATCTCTCACACTCACCAAGCCTCACAG
>NC_051405.1:17546470-17547098 GCF_015228065.2 Penaeus monodon
ATACATCCACTAAGTCTCACACAAACCATGTCTACCCATCTTATACCATCTGCCTCTGTTCCTGTCTGTCTGCCTCTCTCTTGATATATGTATCTCTTCCTCTCACACACTTGATCACTTGATTATCATCGTTCTTAATATCAATATCAATATGGCCTTATTTTTATAATGTGAATGTCTCAAAAGAGGGAAAACTGACCCCGTCTAATTCAAAACATTGAATGGGGAATGAAAGTAATTGAAGACTTCATTATAGAGATGCTACTTCGTGATAAACTATTCCCTCTCCCTTTGTTAAAGTTTTCTCTCTAGAAAAACTATTCTGTGATATGCTCTTCCTTCTTCATATCTTGAAAGGGGATTGAACCAGACCTGATATGTGCAGCTTCGATCACAAGATCACACTCCATATTCACCCTTAAATTAGACATTTGAGTAAGAGGATATGTACTAAAAGTTTATCTCAGTGCTGAGGAATTGTGCCATTATTTTTTCTGAGATTAAGTGGCAAATTAAGGAGATTAGAAGTTTGATCTATAAACTTTGAATTAGACTTTTTGGCTCCAACTAGAAGGCGGAAAAGCGAAAGGAGATACAAGTTATAATGTCAATAGGAATGGACTGGATG
>NC_051405.1:17547544-17548303 GCF_015228065.2 Penaeus monodon
GTAATTATGTCATTATATTATTATGGCCATGGATCTGAGGCTTGAAGAGCCATGCTTCATAGTTGGTGCTGGAAGTGTCTATTGAGGTACATACAACTCTCCCATTGTTAGAAGTAATCCCTGGCGCCTCGCTCTACATAATTCAAGAACGCTTATAATCTTCAACTACTACAATAGAGTCTCCTGGGCGCAGGCGTGGGCAAGAGTGACATGTAAGATAAGCTGTCGTCCATACAGCAGGCCCCTCCATACAGCAGGCCCCTCCAAATCGCTCGTGTGTTACATGGAAAGGGTAAGAACCAAGGCGACTGGAGTTGCCAGCACGAAGTTCAAATCTGAAAGCCTTTCACTTGATTATTTTAGTCAATCTGCAATGACTTCTTCTACACTGATTTCGCTTAATTCTTCCATTCTGCGTTCAATATTCAAGTCTCTCAGAAGCCGACTTTCACCCTTCTCTTTTGGGCCCTGGTCTTTTACTCTTAGCATTTCCTTTTCGTTTTTACAACTTTGCCCTATTCCACTCCCCCCCCCCAAGCCCTATTCAATATAATCCCATTCCTCTCTTGCTCACCTAACACCACCTTGATCTTGTTAGTAACATTGGTTAAAATCCGATATGAACCCCAAACGCCAAACTTTCCACGCTGTACCATAAACTCTCTTTAAAAAATGTACCCAGTTACCACGGTCGGGTTACCGCCGTGTCCGTACCCAGTATGCTCTTTCACATAGTCGTTCGGCCGAGTGATGGCAAAT
>NC_051405.1:17549107-17549251 GCF_015228065.2 Penaeus monodon
CAGCTGTGGACATTACCGCACGCCGACCCAACCAGTACATCGGGTTCCAGCGCGTGCTGCGCCAGGCCCTGTCTTGGACACTGGGGTAGTTGCCGTGGTCCCGTTGGGCCCTAGTCACCACCGATGGCCTGAGGAGGAATAAGT
>NC_051405.1:17549396-17549550 GCF_015228065.2 Penaeus monodon
CTTCGCAGTCCTTCCCCCATGAAGATCCTGAGCTATCCGCTCAGCAAGCGGGTGTGCTGTAGGCTGGCCTTCGCCCGTCTTGCATCCTCGCTTACTCGGCTGGAGTGCGCTATTACGTCCTCCGTTTTTTCAAGAAGCGGGCACGCACCTTTAC
>NC_051405.1:17551200-17551819 GCF_015228065.2 Penaeus monodon
TCAGTTTTTCCGCAATTTATCTAACACAAAAAAATGACTTATGGCTATCGGGAGTGAGGACCCCCCCCCATACACCCTGCTCCTTACGCCGTGCCTTGACTAGAATTCCTCGTCGATATTCTCAAAAGGGGCGACCAAGCGTGCCTAAGGGCGCCCCTGATACCCCTAGGCTGTCCATTGCTGTTGCTCCCAGTCCTCTCCAGGGATGGCTTCAGGGGCCTCTCTCGCTGCGCCTTAGCTCTTCGGGTCGCCCCTGAATTGTGTTATTTATTTATCTTTTCTTCGTCTTCTTGCTTCGTTTTCCTGATAACGTGGGTGGTTTGGCTCATTTTCGGGTCATGATCCCTCCAACTATTTAACGCAGGGTCCCTCTTCCCCCACTCATCGTCTCTCCCATTCATCTTCTCCCTTCTTTCCCATTCATTTTTTTTCTTCCTCTCCCCTCTTCCCTTCCTTCCTCCCTCCTTCCTCCTTGCCCTTCTACCCTTCATTCTCTGCCTCCCCTTCATCTACACATGGCCCCTCCACCCCTCCTCTCTGTCTATTGCTGGTGTCCGCTTCCTACACACTTCGATAAGCCAGTCTAAAGACAATGAAAACTATCTGATGAAATTGTAGG
>NC_051405.1:17552002-17552137 GCF_015228065.2 Penaeus monodon
ACATTTGATCAAAAAACAACAAAACCTTTAACAAGAATTCAACCCTGATCAGGTATTCGTCAGAAGCAAACGCCGTCAAACAGAATAGCGACCAAAAATTCTTTAGCTGCTTTATTTTTTGTTCTCCTCCAACCA
>NC_051405.1:17553087-17554350 GCF_015228065.2 Penaeus monodon
CGACACCCAACACCAAACGAGAAGTGACGTCAACACCAGGAATGTTGGGTATTCTGCAAGAATATTGTTCTGCAAGGAAATTTTTGGTAATACCCTGCGAAGCTCAGAGCGTTGCCAATATGCAGAGAGAATGCCCTGCAGTCTGTTGCCACGATACCGCCATATGACCCCTAATTTCTCCGGTACGTTTAGGCCAAACTTCAGGCTACAGTAACCATCAACATACTCTCCTTTGACACAAAACACAAAAAAAATAACTCTGCTTTGTATTCATATTGTTTAAATCATGATCTCAACTGTGCGTAATAGTCTACATTACCTTCTGTAATTTAACCATCCATGTTTAGTCAATGAAAAACAAACAATGAATACGATCAAACATTACCATTTATTGCTTTATACTGCTATCATACCATCATTAGTTATCTGTCATCATATATTTTTGTTATCATGCATCATAGTTTTGATTATCATTACTATTCACATATCAATAAACTATACTTTTGATCATCAACATGTTAGATCGTTATCAATACTTAAGACACAGTCATCAATACTTACCTGTATACATTATCATATTAGGACATACAATAGCCTATCTGTTGTTTTACTGGTTTTTCATACTTATCATCATCGGTTCATTGCTAATGTGTGGCATTATCCGTAAAATTAATCCGTCAGTTTCATCATGAAACAAACACAATAACATCATAATATACTTTCCTTTCTTACATTTCTGCTATATTACATCATCGATGCGTTCTCAATGACAATCATTTCCTTGTGTAGCTTTTATTTTTCAGTACATTATTTATCATCGAGATTATTACTTACTTGTGGTGTCCTTATATTGTTTATGATCCGTATGGAATTAAAGTAATACGCAGTTCCTTAGATAGGTTTGATCCTAAGACTTGTTATGCATCATTATTGATATACCAGGTGTTTCAGATAATCATTGTACATAAACTAAATGTTTGCTATTATATAATTAGTTAATCTATATATAACATCATCTATGATTAAATTTCATGTATTTTTTTTACATTTTGTAATCAGATTAATGCGTCTGTCTTGTTTTTTGGGTTGGTAGACCTTAGTGTACTGGTAGTTGTTACATTGTGGTGAGTTCTTAGTAGTATTCCGGGGAAAAGGCGGGATTGGTGTTGTGGCCTTGTGAGGAAGGTTTTTCATATATCGGCTAGATAACATACATACAACTTTTAAATGACTAATTCAGTAATCTATATTAATCAATCATGC
>NC_051405.1:17554949-17555030 GCF_015228065.2 Penaeus monodon
CTACTATTTACACAAATACTGCTTACAACATGCTATACAATCAGTAATTCCATCAAGAAAACAACATACAACATCATACAT
>NC_051405.1:17556252-17556463 GCF_015228065.2 Penaeus monodon
TTCCCTTTCTATGTGATATCTATATACCAGAATATTTATAGAGGCACACTACTCTGCGGATTGTTCCAAGCGAGCGGACCTCTCCATCAAAACCACATAATCTGTAAGGAGGACTGACTCGGAAGGTACATAAACGGCCACCATCGTATATCCTGCGGTTGAATACACCTCGCTGGGTATTCCATTACGTCGGGCTCTATCGTTTTATCAG
>NC_051405.1:17556603-17557266 GCF_015228065.2 Penaeus monodon
ATGCTCCCATTCCTGTGGTTTACATGATCTTATATGCCATTCTATTTGCCACATGTCTTCGCATAACATAATAAACATATACATATATAAAGTCTGTCTATTTAGGGATCCTTTTCTGCTGCGAATGTTGTCATACATCCTTCTTCGCCTCGCTCACTTTAGACCAGTGTTACTCTCTGTGTCTTTCAAATCAAGTGATCATATTAATAAATTCGTGGATCATTTGAATACAAAAACCTTTTACAAGATTTATACATGAAATTGAGTGTAATGGTTGCTTACCCTTTTTAGATACAAAACATTCCTATGATAACAATTCCTCTATTTCATCTGTATATAGAAAACCCACCTGCATTGGCCTCACTATAAAATTAAGCTCTTATATCCCTACTGAATATAAAAGTGTCAATCCTAATATAATGAGCATTCTAAATAACTAGAAATTATTTCATTTTCCACCAAGAGGTTGAATATATTGTCAGCATCCTTAAGATGAATGGTTTTCCCTTGTTTCATTTATAACAACAACAAGAAAACTTTGAATATATTGATATCTCCCGAATCAACTTATCTATACCTAAGGACATAATTTCTGTGAAATTACCGTATTTAAGCTCCTTTAGTCACAATCTTGCAAGAAAATTACTTAGAATTGTTCCTATG
>NC_051405.1:17557476-17557675 GCF_015228065.2 Penaeus monodon
ATAGTAACTCGTTTTTATAGTAACTATGAAATACTTGACTCCTCCTAATTTGATCTAGACTTAAATATTCTGGAAAGTCTATAGGTTTCGAAACTAAAACCTTACCTCAATGAACACCTTTCTTCCAGTGACATTGAAAATTTAAAATAGTTTCCCCCGTAATGCATCTAAGTTTTTTTTTTCTGAATAGGTTGCTGCG
>NC_051405.1:17557711-17557995 GCF_015228065.2 Penaeus monodon
ACAAACGCCCAAATGCTCTGCTCCCTCCATGAGTCTCAGATAGTAGACCTGGCTGAATTGTTTTTTTTTTTTATGTTTTCTGGTTTGATTTATTCGTCTCAGCATATGTTTTCATTTGCCCAAATGCAGTGCAATGTTTCCTAATGTAATGATTTCTCTTGTGAAAAGCATAAGTCTTACATTACTGTAGAATTTTGTTGAATTTAATGGAAAATTAGATGTTTTCTTTTTGACTGGCTTTTTGTCGTAATCTTCTCCTTATCATTACATTTATATTCTATATA
>NC_051405.1:17558964-17559081 GCF_015228065.2 Penaeus monodon
TACTAGATACCGGGGCGCCCAGGTCATCAATCTCCTATGAACTGCTGGAGGAGCTAGAAATGACGGACTTCATCGAACCCTGCGCCGACGAGGGGTTTAAGGGCATCATCAAGATGA
>NC_051405.1:17562396-17562558 GCF_015228065.2 Penaeus monodon
AGACACTAAGTGAAAAATCTATGCTAATATGTGATATACGCAGAGAGAACGCCAAGTCAAGTCGGAGAAGACACTGAACAGCGATAAGGAAAGAGGCAATCCTGTGCAAATATTTTCCGTTGGTAAGATTTTTTTTCGTATGATTTTTTTTTTTGGCTGTAA
>NC_051405.1:17562745-17562983 GCF_015228065.2 Penaeus monodon
TTGCGACATCAACCTCCCTTTCTTCCTGTTAATATAATTTCAGCATCTAACTCGGTCCTTCTATTTTTATCTTCCTCGAGATATTCTTTCAGCTCTTACTAGATTTCTTGCTTATTTCTAACTTGTTCTATTTATTTCTTACTTATTTTCTTATATTTCTACTTATTATCACCAGCTTCTCTATTTCGAAATTGGAGGATTATTGTTTCTCTGGTTTGTCTGCGATTGTGCCTTTTTA
>NC_051405.1:17563328-17564623 GCF_015228065.2 Penaeus monodon
CTGAAATTGAGAAGTGGACTTCCATTTTCTTATCTCCAGCATCCCCTATCAGATCCTCTCCCCACCACCTCTCCCTCCCCTACCACTCCCCATCGCCTCCCTCGCCCTGTCGTTCTACCATTACGACTAGACGCGGCAGTTCTAATGCGTTTTTAACACTCGTCACACAAAGAAGGAGAGATTAAATTTTACCTCCTCCCTCCCCCTCCTCCACTCCTCTGCTGTCTTATTCCGCCTGTCCCCCCTCTCCTTCCCTCGCCCCTCTCCCCTTCCCTCTCTCGTCTCTCTCGTCTCTCTCCCTTCTCTCCTTTTCTCTCACCTTTCTCCTTCTCTCTCATCTCTCTCCTTCCCTCTCCCCCCTCTCCTTGCCTCTCCTCTCTCCCCTTCCCTCTATCCTTCCATCTTTCCTCTCCCCTCTCTCCTTTCCTCTATCCCACCCTTTTTCGTCTCCCCTATCTCCTTCGCTCTCCCGTCTCTCCCTCCATCCTCCGACTTTCCTTACCTCTCCCCTATTTCCTTCCTTCCCTCATCTTTCCTTCCCTCTTCCCTCTCTCTTTCCCTCTTCCCTCTTCCCTCTCTCCTTCCTTTTCCCATCTCTCCATCCCTCTCCCGTCTCTCCTCCCCTCTCCCCTATTCCCTCTCTTCTTCCTTCTTCCATCTCTTCCTCCCTCCAGCCTTCCTTCTTTCCTCTCCCTTCTCTCCTCCCCTCTCCCCTCCGAAGAGAACAATCTTTATTGTTGTTGTTACTGCTCAACACCATTCACCTCGTCACTCTATCCTCCCTTCCCTCCCCTTCTTCTAACTCCCTTACTCCAACTCTACTTCTCCCCTACTCCTCCCCTCTTCCCTTCATATCCGCTCACCCTCTCCTCCATCACCCTCCCACTATATTCCCCTCTTATCTTCGTCCTTCCTCTCCCCCTATTCGCCTCAGTCCTTCCTCTCTTTTCTCTTCGCTCCATCACTCCATCTTCTCCCCCTTCCCCTCTCTCCTTCGCTCCCTCACTCCCTCCTCTCCCCTTCGCTCCCTCACTTCCCTTCCCACTCCCTCTCTCCTTCGCTCCCGCACTAACCTCCCCATCTCCCCTTCGCTCCCTCACTCCCCTTCCCACCCCCTCTCTCCTTCGCTCCCGCACTAACCTCCCCATCTCCCCTTCGCTCCCTCACTCCCCTCCCCCTCTCCCATCTAGCGCCGAGAGCCCTCAAAGAACGGTAAATCTTGCCTTCGCTGGTAAGAGATTTCCTCGTCATATTGTTTCTGGCACCGACAAGAAATGACTCCCCTCACACACTTG
>NC_051405.1:17565819-17566493 GCF_015228065.2 Penaeus monodon
AGTTTCAGAACAGGAACAAGTGAGAGGGGAGAGGAAGGGGAGGAGGGAGAGAAAATGAGGAAGATAGACGCGGGCAGTCTGGAGCGTGGGCGTGTGTGGGCGTTGGGGAGAGGGGGGGGGGGGAGAGGGGAGAAAGGGATCCTTGTCCATTTTTATATTTTCTGTGAAATACCGGTTCTGTCAAGAGTGAAGAACGCGTAGTGGAAGATTACTACCAACCTCCCCCTCCCCTTCCCCCTCCCTTTCCCCTCCCTTCCCCTTCCCCCCTCCCCCCATCAACTCTCTCTCTCTCTCTTTCTTCCACTCCCCTTTTCCTTCCTCTCCCCTCTTTCTTACTCTCCCCTTTTATTCCTCTCCCCTCTTTCTTCCTCTCCCTTCTTTTTTCCTCTCCCCTCTTCCTTCCTCTCCCCCCTTCCCCTACACTCCCAACCACCTGTTCCCCTTCTTCTCCCCTCCCCCCTCACTCCTTTCCCCGACCACTTACTCCCATCCCCCCCATCCCCTCCTTCCCCTCCCCCGCTCCCCCCGCCACCTGCCATCCTATCAGGCTCTCCCCGGAGAATGGCTCTCAGAATGCCCTGCTTGAACTCTTGTCAGCTTGATGGCGAGAGAAAGAGGAGTTAAGAGGAGTTCTAGGTCGGGGGTGGTGGGGGTTAATGGGGTAGGAGTGGGCT
>NC_051405.1:17566631-17566750 GCF_015228065.2 Penaeus monodon
CGTTGGCGGTATGGACTATTAAAAAAAGTAATCATGAAAAGCCTTGATAGTAACGAACACGACCTGAACGTAGACAGAATAATGGAATAAAGGATGAAAGATTTAATAAATGCAGCTAC
>NC_051405.1:17567220-17567387 GCF_015228065.2 Penaeus monodon
CCTTCATTATCACAACCCACAGCTACATGATAGGTAAAAGAACGAGCAACGAATGAAAATTATGTGATGTTGAATAAAACAAAGATTTGTCATAGTCCAATAAAAGCTTTCAAATGTATAATACGATTTAATTACATTACCAAGCACTAAGTGGGGTCAAAAGCTTC
>NC_051405.1:17568226-17568354 GCF_015228065.2 Penaeus monodon
TTTATAAGTTCATTTTCTGCAGTTGTTGCAATGCATCATGTCACAGAATTAAAGACTAGTTGTTACATATGACAAAAGCTTTCTTTAATTAGATTTAGTATTGCAAGAAAAAAAAGGGGGGAAAAGGG
>NC_051405.1:17568666-17569228 GCF_015228065.2 Penaeus monodon
GGGGGGGGAAAAAAAAGGGGAATTTTAATAAACCCCCCCTTTTTTATTTTTAAAATCGTCCAGAAAAAAAATTTTTAAAAAAAACCCCCCTTTTCTTTGGATTTTTTTTTTTGGGTTTCCAAAACGCACCTTAATTTTACCAAGGGAGAACAAAAAAAAAAAATTTTTCTTAAAAAAAAAAAAAAACCCCCAAAAACAAAAATCCAAAAAAACAATAAAAAAATTAACCCTTTTAAAAAACATAAAATCAAAAAAAAAAAAATCCGGGAAAAAAATTTAAAATTAACCATAAAAAAAAAATTTTTTTAAAAAATCCCACTCAAAGTTAAAAATTTCCTTTATAAAAACGACGTCAAAAACCCCAGGGAAAACCCCCCCCCCAAAAAACCCCCCCCCCCAAAAAATATAAAATAAAAATTGATAAAATAATAAAATTAAGATAAAACAAAAGGGGGTTAATATCAAACCAAAATTTTTTAAAAAATGATCATTTAGGAAAGATTAAAACCCCCATTTTAAAACCCCCCCCTTTTCCAACCCCCCCTGGGAAAAAAAATTTTTT
>NC_051405.1:17569274-17569342 GCF_015228065.2 Penaeus monodon
CATCCCTTTTTTTGGTTTTTTTTTTAAAAATGGGGGGGGGGACCGGCCCCCCTTCCAAAAAGATTTCA
>NC_051405.1:17569539-17569657 GCF_015228065.2 Penaeus monodon
GATTTTTGCCCCCTTTATTTTTCTGCCTGTGACCGTGGGTCAGTCATTTTTCATCATTCAGTCACCCTTAGCCCTAAAAAAAAAGACCCCCCCCGTCGGCCAAAATTCAGCCCTTTTT
>NC_051405.1:17569741-17569873 GCF_015228065.2 Penaeus monodon
TTTCCCCTTTTCTCCTCCCCCCCCCTTTTCCCTCCCTTTTTTTCCCCTTTTTTTTCCCTTTTTTTTTTTCAAATTTTAAAATTTTTTTGGGTTTTTTGTTCTTTGTTCCGGGTTTTTCCCCTTTTCGGCGAA
>NC_051405.1:17569893-17570015 GCF_015228065.2 Penaeus monodon
AAAATAAAAATAAAAAAGGGGATCTCTCTCTCTCTTCCTCTCCCCAACACACCCCCCAAAAAAAACACACCCACCACAAAAAAACCAGACCAACAAACACAACACAAAACCACAAAAAAAAA
>NC_051405.1:17575568-17575760 GCF_015228065.2 Penaeus monodon
AAATGGGGGGGGGGATCCGACTGCCTGAAGAAACGTTTGTGAACTTTTTACTGAAACACCATTATACATGATTATACTCTATGATAACATCTGACGGGATTCTGAGCACATCCATTACCACTGGAAGCATCAGCTGGACGTTGAAATGACCGAGCGAGCATGGGAGCTGACGTCATGTGGTATTATAGCGCA
>NC_051405.1:17576701-17577067 GCF_015228065.2 Penaeus monodon
AAAAATCACAAATATGTGAGAATAGCGTATGTGCGTCCATAAATACGTACGCACGTATCTACATGTATGTGTTGGACGTACATGTACACACGATGCCCCGATATTTCAAAAACTGCAACATGTGTTTCTGAAACTTTTGTAGGAGAGTTTATGGTTTGGTTTCCCGTGGATTAATTCTTTACCTTGTTTTAATAAAGTGCAAGAGTACAGGGCGTAACAAAAAATATAATGGATAATTTGTTAAGGTGTTACAGGATCAGGATCGAGAGAGAGGGAGGGGCCTGTGTCGAGCGAAGAAGCGATCTAACTCAGTAATTGCGATGACCTGAGAAATTTATGGATTAAAAAGCTTTTCGAAATTGGTTA
>NC_051405.1:17578530-17578712 GCF_015228065.2 Penaeus monodon
TACAAGATATGCCTTACAATTTGGCATTTTTATGCGTTTGTGATTAAACTGGACTGATTTGGAGATGTAACCACCGACTTTTGGAAATCACGCTACAGTATTTGGAGCAGAGTTCGTTTGTTTATTCATCGTGTGTGGCTTTTGTGTATGTCTGTTTTCGCATACACATGGACATGATAATA
>NC_051405.1:17579548-17579817 GCF_015228065.2 Penaeus monodon
TTCCGGTGCAGCGGCGGAGGCAGAGTGGGCGGCGCGACACCTGCTGTGGACATTGCATAAATTCACCATTACATGCTGACCGGTGTTGCGCACACACACTCCCTTGTCTGCCGCTCCACTAAATAATATCAGGCTGGGGAGAGATTGGAGGGGCGGGTGGGCGGAGGGGCGGAGGAGTGGAAGGCTGGAAGGGTGGAGAGCTTGGGGAAGGGTGGAAGGGTGGAGGGGATGAGGGAGTTTTAGGGGATGTTAATACTTGTTGTGTATGG
>NC_051405.1:17580253-17580375 GCF_015228065.2 Penaeus monodon
TGTGATGAAATAAGATCGGAAAGGCAGGGAGGTGAGCGCGTAGTATGGTACCTTTAAAACATTATTACCCAAAGTTGTTCATGCAAGGCTCGTGAGATTTATGCTTTCTGGAAACTTTTTGC
>NC_051405.1:17580690-17580960 GCF_015228065.2 Penaeus monodon
CCTTCACCCTTGCTGCCTGTGACTCATCCCGTGACTCATCGCCAGGGGGAAAGGAGAGATAGTTTGACGGAAGAATGAAATGACACAGAGGAATGGGAATTGAAATTATTCGAAAAAGGGAATTAGAGGAAATGAAAAAAAACATAAGGAGATATCCAATAAAATTAAATATAAAAAAGAAAAAGAAAGAAAGAGAAAAAGAGAAAAAAAAGGAATGAAAAAGAAGAATAAAAACGAGGCAAATAACAGGTAGATAGGTTTGATTAAAGA
>NC_051405.1:17581511-17582181 GCF_015228065.2 Penaeus monodon
ATGAATATTATCTTATTGTACAACGAGTACAAGGTTTATAAAGAAAACTACCTGACAATGCCTTCACGCCAAAAGAAAAAGACATAAAAAGAAACAGTAGCCACTATTTCAACACACATCTATGCCGTCTTTTGGCATTAGGAATAATCCTTAAAAGTATGTCTTTCGAGAGGCAGGTATCTATTTTCCCCTCTCGCCCTTATTTTGGCAGCTAAAGGCAGAGCAACTGTCTGGCTTATCGGAAAACTGTTTGCGGTCTTAAAGAAAGCAATATCGCCGATGTAATGTTTTGCCTGTCGATATGGCGCGCGCACCGAGTGTAAACAAAAAGAATGGAAGTCATTTATAGAACGAGCTTTAAGATGTTTACAATAACACCATTAACACTCTTTAAAGAGCCTATCGTGTTTTTTTGCGAGGTAATGACTCGGGGCATGATGATGTGATATCAATCAAGTGATTATGATTAAATTTGCATACTTGGCATTTAGCTATAGAGGACTTTGATACATACGATAGACTTTTGTTTTTCTTCTTTAATAAACTGCCACCAAGTCTTTCATGTTATTGTAGAATACTTAATATCACTCAATTTTATAAGATGTTCAGTTTAAATTGTTATGCAGAAATAAAGTCTAACATTTAATTTACTAATTGCAAATTGTGATAC
>NC_051405.1:17583005-17583400 GCF_015228065.2 Penaeus monodon
GACGATGTGGCTCTTGTTATGAGTGCCGACAGTGAACCGCACAAAAGAAGGATCACAAAGAAAACCATAAATAAACCGATCTTTTGCAGTGGTGCCACTCATTTGAAATTTCATGAACAACAATATGTATCAACAGGTTACTAAATCCTATTATAAAAAATTGTGGCTTATATTAAATTCTTTTTAGAACCATGATTGCAACAGTATTTTACAGTTCCAGAGGGGGGAGAGCTAGGTAATCCTTTTGGCATTATGGAAACCCCTGTATCTTATGGAGAAAAAAATCCTGATGCTGAGAAATCTCATATGGCAGACGATGAAGAAATCATGGATGAAATGGGAGTATCAAGCAACAAAATCAGAATCTCATAACTACAGTCTATAACAGTATATGA
>NC_051405.1:17584054-17584473 GCF_015228065.2 Penaeus monodon
ATGAGGATGAACATGTGTAGAGATTCATTTCAGTTATAACCGAAAAAAAGAAATGATAAAACAAAACAAATAGAAGGCCAGTTTTAGAACCCATAAAATGGATTTATACGAACGTTTGTCAGATATCGAGGAAGAAAATTTACTCATGAGCCCAAACAGACAAAAACCTCAGCATCTCCCACTTCACCCTGCGATTTGTGTGCGACATAGCCCTCAATTTGATGATAAACAGCATAGATTTAGGCATTCCAAAGGGGATATGGTCATACTAAGAGCATGATGGTATGTGAGTTGTGTACAAACTATTTCCTGAATAATACATATCACCAACCGTGACCCTGCCTTCGATGCTTAAGAGATTTAATAAGAGATTTAATGGTATATTCTTCGTTAAGAGAGGTATTTTGCATTTTGCCGTA
>NC_051405.1:17584732-17585065 GCF_015228065.2 Penaeus monodon
AAAATTAAAATCCGTTCATTCTTTGAGACCGCACCATCGAATCCTAAGTGGGAGGACAGCCGTTTCCTGTAAGGTGTTTTCAGAGAAGAAATAAAAATGGTCATATTAGTAAAGCAGGTCTGCACTCAAAGTCTTACAAAGAGTTATTGATTGGCTCCATGAGCTTTGGGTCTAAAATCAAGCCAGATTGGGCAAGGGCGTAAAGACAGACAAAGAGATACCCACAAATATTATAGAAATTCCGGGTATAATGAATAGAGCTGGTACAAACTCATAACATTTGTCTATAAAATCCGTTAGCTTCCAGAGTAACGGTCAATGACAGTATTGTGA
>NC_051405.1:17586450-17586793 GCF_015228065.2 Penaeus monodon
TGGCAACGGTAATGCGTAGATTTTACCGGGAAAGAATTCTGAAGATACCAGTACTAAGAATTAAATCAAACCAAATAATTGAATAAGAAATGATAGATTATTACAATTTTAACAGTTCTTTGTTACTATGTACTTTGTAGCACGAGCTAATGGTATAATGAAAAGGTTGGTCCAATTTTTTCGTGTTTTTCCCTTGCATTGCTGTCACCATGAATGCCATATTAAAAAAAAAAAAGTTACTAATTTCGCCATTCGTAAACAGTTACATGAGATACTAAAGCATTCGTTCCCACAGACCAGTTATAACAATGTTTTTTTTAACTACTACTGGAACTTCTATACG
>NC_051405.1:17586966-17587122 GCF_015228065.2 Penaeus monodon
ACTAAACATGAATACAGTACTAGACCTGAACTAAACATGAATACAGTATGATCGTAATTATATAACAAGCATTTCCTACATGTTAGGTATGTCTCCTCCTTATATTCTTGCTATTGGCTCATTTATTGTAGTCTGTTTTAGGAGTTATTCCTGTCA
>NC_051405.1:17587383-17587500 GCF_015228065.2 Penaeus monodon
ATCCAAAAATAACTAAGTGTCGTTCTTCAAGAGCAACCGTGCGACAAATGAAGCCAGGTCACTTTACAGGAAAAACATTCATAAACCGGTTGTTTGCCATGCATCTCGTTGTTATTG
>NC_051405.1:17591326-17591456 GCF_015228065.2 Penaeus monodon
ATGTTATATAAAAGAGAAGATAAAACCCTTCCCTAGTTATCAGTCAGGAAAGCCGATAAGCATTGGGATCAGAAATTGATGATGCTTGATGGACATCCTCGAGGTCGCCGGATAAAATATCTTTTTTCTG
>NC_051405.1:17592146-17592235 GCF_015228065.2 Penaeus monodon
ATCCCGCTCACTTCCCCTTTCACCCACGCCCATCTTCAAAGCGTGGACGATCTCGAGGTTAAAAAAAAGATGAGGAAGTGGCTATGTGT
>NC_051405.1:17592525-17592681 GCF_015228065.2 Penaeus monodon
TGGTGCAACGAGGCCCACTCGCCTTCCAAAGGTCATTCGTTGTCGGAAAGGAACACATGTGGTTCTGGGAATAAATCTGGAAAAGGTCGATCTGTCAAAAATGTTTGGGGTTCTAAGAAACTTTCGCGCATGTTTGTGTGTTTAGGAGAAATGTGG
>NC_051405.1:17592821-17593923 GCF_015228065.2 Penaeus monodon
GCCATGATATCCTCCTACTTCTACTCGCATTGTCTTCTTACAGGCGATTCTTGGTCTTCCTTTCTTTCCGCTAATAATTTTTTTTAACATGCTCAAGCCACCTTCTTTGCCTGTCTTTTATTACTTTTAATATATCGACCTCGCTTTCGATTCTTTTTATGTTTTTGTCTGAACCTGCCATCTTATCTTGCAAGCTATTCTTAAACAATACAACTCAAAAGCTCTCATGCTTTACCTTTCTCCGTTTCCTAAAGTCCCAGCTTTCGTGTCCCTGAATTGGTATGGCTATTATTTGCACCATTTGGATTTTTTTTATTTACGTGATAGTCTAGATTTTCCACTATTAACTCATACGTCTATATTCCATTGGAATTCTCTTGTTTACTGCTTGCTTACCATTCTGTGAGAAATCAACTTCCAAGTATTCAAACCCAACTAGAAACCTATTTCTATTTCCATATGGTCTATCATCCTTTCATTTCATCGCGGTTCATGTTTTGTCTACATTTGTTTTCATTTTGTATCTTCTGCATTCCATTTCCACTTTTCTTGTTAACTCTTTTATTCCATCCTTGGTCTCGGAGATCTGAACAGTATCGTCTGAGATTATTATATTAATAACCATTAATGTCAACTCCCTCTTCACAATATTCTAAAACCTCGTTCATAACTCTTTTAAAAAATGTATTGAGTAGGTGTAGAAACAATGGGCATTCTTGTACAACTTTTGTTGTAGTTTGGCTACCTTCCAGCCAAACTTTCTCCACCCGGTATAAGTATTTGGTACCCCCTCCTCACCCACAGCTTTTCCATTCCGCATACTCTTCAGGGCCTTCTCGGTTTCTCTTGTCAGTGCTGGGTCTGTGTTTGGCGTTCTTGGACTTCCTTTCATCTCTCAACCTTTCTTTTCTCTTTTACACTTCCTTTCGGCAATATAGAAACTTCCTTTCTATGTATGTTATCTTCTCTTCCTGAACGTAAAATAAAAGTGCCATCCTTAAGCATTTCTCTTTTTCCAGTGCAGGGGTATCTGATGTACAATGACATCCATCTGTCCATTTAACTCAGTGAGAATATTTATCTAATCTGCCAGTATTATACC
>NC_051405.1:17594105-17594206 GCF_015228065.2 Penaeus monodon
TGGGGGTGAGGAAGGGAGCGGCCGAGATCAGTATGCAAAGACACGTTTACTTTTGTTTTCTTTTGTCCCTAGTATCGTTCCCCTCAAGTAGCAAGAAATCT
>NC_051405.1:17594271-17594463 GCF_015228065.2 Penaeus monodon
CCGCTGTTCTCCTCTGTCCTCTCGAAGACTTTCTTGGCTGGCCTGGTGCACAGCAGTAGAGGGGCAGACTGACCAGCCGCTTGAACCTTGCGTATTGTTTTAGTAAGTCAGCTGAGATACGGTGGTATGCTTGATGAGTGCCACCATCGCTCCTGCATGAAAATTATGATTGGCAATGTGCACGACAAAAAA
>NC_051405.1:17594498-17594723 GCF_015228065.2 Penaeus monodon
AAAAAAAAATAACAGCGCTATTTCCTTCTTGCTAAACGCATTTGAGTGAAGAAAAGTGCGGCGCAGAAATTACGATGTGGAAATAGTGCGCGTGCCAATGTTTATTGAAAAATCATTAACACTACTGAAGGGGTTCAGATCACTTCCAAACTTTCTAAAACTGTTGTCAGATAGCTAGGCCGACTTACCAATGTCATTATATTTGGTCTTCCTATGCCCTTAAAT
>NC_051405.1:17594871-17595289 GCF_015228065.2 Penaeus monodon
CTGATGCACACCCACACAAATCCCCCCCCCCCCCACTCCAAACAAACCTCACTCCACAAATTCTCCTTCTTTTTATTCGCACACCCACTATTTCGGAGGAGGTAAAGGAAACATCAGCTGCCTGTGTAAAGCGCGTGTTTGGTGAGAACTCGCGTTAAATGCACTGAGTATACCAACTTTTCTCATGGTAAATACGGACTTGTTGTTAGGACTCGTGTTTCTCTTTTTCAGCTTTGTTAGCTTTTTAGTGCGAGGTTCGTCAAGTTCTCTTTTTCACAGATTAGTAAATGATTAGATGGTAGAAATAACGGAAACATTAGGTTAGGGGAAATAAGTAAATGAGCGCATTAACATTTGCAAGCGAAGTGTCTCTCGTGTGAAATAAAATTATTGAATTTATAGATATACCAATTTCCAT
>NC_051405.1:17595659-17596017 GCF_015228065.2 Penaeus monodon
CCTAAGTCTGCAAACATTAACCATAACGGGCCACACCTGTGCTCATCGTAAATAGGTTTCCCTCGTAATAGCAGAGCATTGTGTATTCGCTGCAAATAGGATCCACGTTGCTATAACTAGGGATTTATAGGTGATGCTAGATGGCCTTCAGATGGTTTTCTCAAATGTGCGAAATTCTCCTTCTTTTGTGTGTTTATGTTTATTATTATTTTTTTCTTCTTCTTCTTCATTATTTGTGTTGCTGTTATTTGTGTGTTTGTAGTTCATTCTTGTTTTTTTTCCTCGTCTTTCATTTGTTGTTGTTTGTTTGCAATTTATTTTCATTCCTATAGACTATGTTTTTATTTATAGGTGACTA
>NC_051405.1:17596515-17596873 GCF_015228065.2 Penaeus monodon
AACAAATCACAAAACGAATCCTGTTTTGAACCCCCAACGGAGCAGCAACTGACACCACGATCTTCGGCAAGTAGAAACAAGCTGTAATGTAGAGCAATGACATCCACCAGGAACTTGCACATGCCTCCTAAAGCGAACATTCAGAAAAGCGGTTCGTATTTACGATGTCGTGACTGAATATCGTTAGGTTAAGCCGAGCATCCACAACTATCCCCATAACCTTTAATAGTGAGTTGCTTAAGGTGTCTTTCCAGTGCACTCGGGATTACCCAACTTCCGGTCTCTGATTGGCTGTCCCTTCGTTCAAACTGATTTGGACAAAGGAAGGGAAGGTTGCTGTGTGATGTTGTAAGGGTTT
>NC_051405.1:17596926-17598308 GCF_015228065.2 Penaeus monodon
CCTTGTTTTATTATGTCAACTACTGTATACGTATCAATATCACTGACCAGACCGCCGGCAACACACTAGGCTGTAATCCAATACGTAATCAATGTATATACATTATATGTATATGCACACGCTGCACACTGCACATATAGTGTTTTATTTTGAAACAGAAATATATATACCTCGAAAGCTTTTATCACCTGGTTTAATGCAATCATCTGTCAACGCCACCGCGCCAGTCGTAATGCGCATTTAAACAGGCTGATGCTGAATCCAGTTCAGTTATGCTTTTGCTGCTATTTGGCTGCAGGAACCACTAAGCTGTGTTTTAGGGTGCTTACCGGAGAAATAGTGTGCGTGTGTGACACATCGGACAACCTTAAGATGGACAACACCTTTCTTTGTGGAATAATACTAGTAATTATATTTTTCGTGACCCCTCCCCCATCTTCGCCTGCTTAATATGTGACGATAGTTAAAAAGGCAAGCACTCCTTGGAATTGTGAAGGCAGAATCTGCTTATCACAGTAGCGGAGATAGTAAGTGCCTGTAGCGATAGTGAAGATGATGAAATGCTTGTGACGATAGTGGAAATGGTGAATGCTTGCGACGTCCCGAGAGCTGCGTCCAGACCAGCCCAACTTTCCTAATTACAGACACAAGAAGGGAAGTTGGGGCGAGAGTCGTGTCACTAGCCAAGGCATCGCGACCACGGCGGAGGAGATACAGGGAGATGGAGAAAGGATGACAAAGAGAGAGAAACTGCGAGGGAATGATGATGAGGAAGAGAAACAGAGATGGGGCAATGATTAAGAGAAACGGAGAAGGAACAATTATGAAGAAAAGCGGAGAGGAAGTGATGATGTAGAAAGGGAAATGGATACGGAACGATGATAAAAGAGGAGCTAGAGAGTAGACGAGGTCAAAAAGAGAGAGAAAAAAGTCGAAGATGAGGAAAGAAAATAGGCGGAGGTAAGACACCGATAAAAAGGAGAGAAAGAGAGGCTGAAAATGATAAGAAGAGAAGGAGGAAAAGACAAAGTAGAAAAGGGGACGGTGATAAATAAGGGTGGAATAAGACGAAGACAAAAGGAAGTGAGAAGGATGTTGCAAATGAAGAGGACAGCCATAAAAGGGGAAGTGAGAAGGATGGAGGTGCATGGAGAGAAAACAAAAATAGGCAGAGGGAGAAGGAAGAGGGCGGAGGACATGGAAAAGAGACAATGATAAAAATGAGGAGAGGGGACAGTTTACAAAAGGGAATAATAAAGAGATTGGAATGAAATTTCTTGCATAGTTATGTGAGAGAATATGCAAAAGAATGATAATTAAGAACTAGACGAAAGGATGTACATGAAGGGGTGCATGAGAAGGGAGGGGGGGGGGGTTGTTTA
>NC_051405.1:17599458-17599523 GCF_015228065.2 Penaeus monodon
CAGCGAGCGTGTGCGAATCCGCTCAGCGTGTCAACACGCTCAGCGAGCGCGCTCACACGCGCGTA
>NC_051405.1:17601073-17601322 GCF_015228065.2 Penaeus monodon
AAGCACACGTCCATTCACGCACACAAAAGTCATAGAGAATCAGATTTCAAAAGTTAAAATCTCCTTTCCGAAAGCCGCAAATAAAGCCAACATTTGGAAGTCTCATAATCCGGAATTTTGACCGAGTGTATCCAATGGTCTCCGGATTAGCGGGGTTCTTAACAAGCCGTAAGATGGGATTGCTGGTGCTTGGGAGATAAGAAGGGGGGGCGGGGGTCCGGATGAAAGTGGAGGGAATGGGGAATGGGC
>NC_051405.1:17601488-17602045 GCF_015228065.2 Penaeus monodon
AACCCCTCCCATTACTCTTCATTCTCCCTCCTTCCTTCCCTCCCCCCTCTTTCGCCCTTTTCCTCCTTCCTTTCCACGTCTTATCTTTCCTCCCACTCCCTCTTCCCCTTCTTCTTCCCCCTCTTCATAGTTCCTTTCCCCGCCCTATCTTCTCCCCTCTCCATTTCCCTCCCTCCCTCGCCCACTCCCCCTCCCAGCGAACTCCTGTGCGAACCAGATCCAAGCGGAGTGACCAATATCACACACATTAAACACGTGCTGGCGGTGTGCAATGTACTAAACCAAATAACAAGCGAAAATATGAGTGAGTACTTATTGCGTGGGGAAGCGAAATGAGGGGAATAAATGTGCTTGAATTTCATTTAGGAAGAATAAAAAGACAGGAAAGTTTTAGAAGGAATATATCACACACAGTTGGGTGTTAGACGCTACTGTTGAAAACGAAATAACTGGTCAAATGCTTTAAAAAGAAAAAGAAGACGGGGGTATAGGCAGAATGAGAAAAAAAGGGAAGGGGAGGCAGAGTGGGAGAAATGATGATAGTAATAATGATGACA
>NC_051405.1:17602239-17602825 GCF_015228065.2 Penaeus monodon
CACAGTGGCTTGTTATATAAAATACAGAACAGAGAATCGCTGGTAATTGGAACACAGATGGCTAGAGGAATATTGAGGGGAACAGAACAGAACTCTCTGAGGAAAATACAGCTGTATTAAGTGAAACACAGTTGGGGAGGGCTGCGGGGTAAAAAATTAAATTAAAGTTAGATGGATTAATATATGTACAATATATATAACGAGGTGCATTGTGAAAAAGGGTAATGTACTGACAAGAAAGAATTGGAATGAAGTGAATGGAAGACATCGAGAAAATATTGATAGTACGAATGGGGAAATTAAATAAAAGTGAGCTGTGCAGGTTGGGTGTTTAGAAGGTGTATGAAGCGAATGAGAGGATTGAGGCTAGCGAGCTGAGTGTAGCGAACGAGGTGAGAGAGGCAGTGCAGAAGAGCGAAGCGAAAGGAATGATTGAGACAGGCGTGATGAGTGAAATAAATGAGGTCGGAGAGGCAAGTGAGAAGAGGAGAGCGACTGAAATGAAATAGCACGATTGAGGGGAATGAGACAAATAGAAGTGAAAGCGACAAAAAATCTGCTTCGAAATAATCATATTAGGGGCAGA
>NC_051405.1:17604231-17604573 GCF_015228065.2 Penaeus monodon
AACAGGGGGCCTACGGCAAGACGCGAGGCCCTGCGCAATAGATAGGTGAATGCCCCTGGGTTGTAGCAGGGGAGAGGGTAACCAACCATTCCAAACAAGGTATGAGGCTCCATTTTGCCAATAACAAGTACTTCTGTCCAACTTTTATTGCATTCTTGCGCCTACTCTGTGTCTCCTAGACAGGGAGAAGAGAAGATTGTACTTATATTATAGATATATTGCATCCTTCGCCCTCCTGCCGATGTATTATTTATGTCGAAATGATGTGTTGTGCTTGTGACAGAATGGTAGGAGAGTCATATGGATGAATTATTTGCCTTAATATAAATAATTGCGCATCTC
>NC_051405.1:17605243-17605515 GCF_015228065.2 Penaeus monodon
CATTTACTATATTTATACATACTACATATACTACATTTATACATACTATATTTATACATACTACATATACTACATTTACTATATTCGTGACCAGGGAGGGGAGATGAACAAGGAAGGTAAGTAGCGAAGGGGAAAGGAAGGGGGGTGGGGTGGGGGAGAAAGGTGGTGGAGGGAGAAAAGACAAGAAAAGAGGGTATAATGAGATATGGGAGATGAGGAAGGGGATAAGGGAGCGATGGAGGGGGTGGGGGGTGGAATGGAGTCAATGTAAG
>NC_051405.1:17606400-17606710 GCF_015228065.2 Penaeus monodon
ACTTCCTTTCCTCCACACCCATAACCATCACACTTATCCTTTTACATTTTACTCTTCCCCTCATTCTCCGCCTATTACTCAGGAGAGTATTAGGTGCCATGTTCTCCCCTTCCCCCCTTATCCCTTTACCCCAGACGAGGCAAGAAGTTCAATATGCAACTAAATCCGCATAATGCTCGTGTTAGAAACCCCTTATATCGCTCGCCCAAACAGCTGGCTTACACTGTCGATATCAGGTGTCTCGACCCAAGTGCTTCATCATGTTCGGTCCTGGCTGGTTGGCTGCAACGAATCAATACATTAGCAGTTA
>NC_051405.1:17606911-17607397 GCF_015228065.2 Penaeus monodon
ACAAATCTAAGCATGAAGGATCATTTATGTGTTTATGAGTGCATAGCAATGACAAGGAGGGGTGAAAATCGGCTTGTTATTTGCATCACTAGCCACCCAAAGCACAAAGCCTCGTTCGCAATTGCCAAGATCACGGACCCTGGACACCGAGGTAAACATATGAACGGGAGCAGGGTAACACACCGAGGAAAACCGCTTTGTTGTGAGCGAACTCTTACTGTCGCGAGTAATGGGGTAAATGATTACTTAGTTGACGGGCAAGAACGAGAGAATGGTAGCATTTCCTTTCAAATTCACCTTCTCAGCTGATCATCATGGTGAAAATGGCGGAAAAATTATTATTGAAAAGGGGGGAGTCTAGGACTATTAGAACGCTCCCTCTCCCTCTTCCTTTTCTCTCTCTATATATAATTCCGTCTATCTCTGTCCGTGTATCTATCTGTTTATCTATCAGTCTATAACTCATACACACAAACACGCACACAA
>NC_051405.1:17608933-17609447 GCF_015228065.2 Penaeus monodon
GTTAATGCGAAAATATGTCCCGTCGCAGTCCTCGTCTACAGCTGTGGTTCCGAACCTTTTCATGTGAAGCATTACTCTAATATAAACCTCAGGTTTTTAGAACGCATGTGTATATATCAAGAGGATTTTATTAACTAACAACAAACTCGTTTTCTCCAAAGGCAATCACGTGAATGACGGCATAAAAAACTTGTTTAATTAGATTTTGCTATGTTGACACTGCGTTATGCTCTCCAGGCTACTGAATTCGGAGAGAGGCCATTTCTCGACGCCTGTTCTGTAATGTAACATTAAATAAAGTCGTTCCAAGTTGAAGGTTTTGACCCATCAATCACAGCACAGATTTTCGGATGACGTCACAAACAACTACTCAGAGCTTGTGAGAAATATGGCGCTGCCAATAATACCATACTCTGCTGAAAAAAAAAATGCAACCACTAACAAAGAAACGTTAACATTTGGATGTTTATATATCAGTAATTATACATCTTACACTGGGTCTCTTACGCCCCTA
>NC_051405.1:17609694-17610445 GCF_015228065.2 Penaeus monodon
ATAAAGATTAATTAAGAAACACTGCTCTAGTAAGGATCCCGTGTTTCAGCATTTACCGACAGGACTGGCCGTGGGGGAGGATTGTGTTACGTCAATGATAATTTTAAGGTAGTAGAAATCACGGATGTTGACAAAGTCGATAACGTTGAATGTGTATAGGTTACTGTACAATGCAAGAACATTGCTTCCATAATTGCTGGCTGCATATATCGACACCCGCACGCTCAAGTTATAGTTTTTAACTATATTCCGACTCTTTTAAGAACATTTCAATGACAATCTTTTGGCACCAAACAACAAACTTAGCAGACTAACGAAGATACCTCCCACATTTACAACGCTCATAGATCTCATGATAACTAACGATTTTGACATAAAACGTGATTTCGAAATATCTGCCAGCCCAGTGACAGACAACGAGCTAATAACAGCTACACTCGATATAAGCAAACCAAAAAGACAATTACAATCAAAATTATTTTTGTAATCTGTTGCCAGAACAGGCTTCCACTCTTAACAACATTTTACATACTGACGACGTTAATACACAAGTGCGATTTTTTACCGACGCATTAAAAAAAATGTATGGTTAATTATGCACCAGTTGTAACAAGGAAAAATAACCCGACCCCCCAGCTCCATAGATAACCAATGAAACAAAAACTGCCATGAAAGCTATAGACCAGTTTAGAATATGATTAAAGATCAATCGATACAATGTGGAATTGCATAGGGGTTATGTAGCCCCCCC
>NC_051405.1:17610480-17611340 GCF_015228065.2 Penaeus monodon
CGTGTTAAGGCACTTATTGAAAATGGCAAAAAAAGAACTCTATAGATGGAAAAAAATCATAGATACATGGAAAACTATTAGTAATTTTTTCCTGTTGATAAGTTCCATTCGAAATCAACAAATAATAAGAGGCTAATAATAAGAATAGAAAAATTCAATCCTTTTTTTTTTGCAAATATTGGTATACAAGTTTTTTTAAAACTCACAAGAGAACATGGACTTATATGATACTGAGATTAGTGCTAATACAACGTATGCCTTAAGTGAAACTCTTCCTGATTTTAGCCCGGATCCTATGGACTATAGTGCTGTCGTTTTAACTATAACCTGTTGAAAAGAATCTAGCTCTTTCGGCTCAGGCTGCATTTCACTTCACTTTATTAGGGACGCGTTGCCAGTAATTGCACTTTACCTTACGATCATCATAAACACTTCAATCGTTAATCACATTTTCCTAGACTTATGGAAGATCCTTCACGTACTTCCATTGCACAAAGGTGGGAACACAGATTAAATTACTCTTTTTATTTCCAGTATTTCTCCAAGACATTAGAAAAACGTAGCCAAACAACTAATTTCATTTTTATAATCAAATAGACTCTTCCCAGATAGTCAACAAAGATTTAGGAAGAAACTGCTCTCTTCCCTTCTAATCAAGATAAGTTAAAATCTGTAGCAATACTAACAATAGTAATAAAAAATCGTTGCTTTTGCTGCTTGACTTGTCTAGGGCTTTCGATATATTAGTGAACAAATGTATAAGCGATATAGATGTTCTCTGGTTCAGGGATTCCCTTAAGAACAAATCATAGTGTGTAAGAATTCAAAACGTCACATCAACTCGGAAAAAATGTTACCTT
>NC_051405.1:17611663-17612086 GCF_015228065.2 Penaeus monodon
TGCTTTGTGATTTAGTTTGCAGATGACACCCAGGAATAAGATTCCTCAAGGAATTAGAAATACGGTTTCTCTATCTGTTTTTTAAACATCGATTGAAAATTATATTTTATGTAAAAAATACTAATTTATATGCTAGATTATATGTGATAATTTACTCAAACCTTAATATAGTGATAATTTCTCTAGCCAGCAAAATGTGATATCCCCATCTTTATGAGTTGATGTTGATGTCTTTTTATTAATCTTTTCTAGTCATATTTTTACGATTTTACGAAGTGTGCTCTTAGTTTAATTAACTGTATCTAATATTACGATATTTATGAGTAAAAAATACCCGAGTGACTTTTTGTTCGTTTTATACATTGTAAAACCACTGTAATAAATAACCACTGGAAATAAAAATTAATATTCTTATCATTATTA
>NC_051405.1:17612511-17612839 GCF_015228065.2 Penaeus monodon
AGACTAGTCCACCCTTTCCCACACAAGACGACGTACACTCGCAGGCAAAACCAGACGCACACCCAAATGGCTCTCTCATTGTCCTCAGCATCTGCATAAAAATCTGCAATTTATAATACTAGAATGGAAATGTGATTATGCACACTGGGAATTATCCTCAGTGACGAATAGTGACGTATTTTAGTCCTGAATGAAGGAAAGGCAATTCCGGAGACAGCTGTTGAGCCAAATGTGACCGATTTGTACGTGGAATAATATTAATGGAGATTGAATAGATTCATGATTCTTTTTTTTTACCACTAGGGATGGTTTCTTGTGATTTTTTAAT
>NC_051405.1:17612952-17613197 GCF_015228065.2 Penaeus monodon
ATTCACTCCCTCCAGTCCCCTCACTTCCACCTCTCTCTCCTCCTCCTCATTTGTTCTTACTCTGATAATCATAATCTCTGTTTTTATCACCTCTTCATGAATATTAACAGCTGTATCACGATTATCAATATTGGTATCCTAAATCATTTGATTATTTTTCTATTCCTGCTTAATTTGCATTATCTGCTTCCTCCTGTTCCTTCCCATCTTTGCTGTAAGAATATACTCCCCTTTTTACTACACGT
>NC_051405.1:17614072-17614369 GCF_015228065.2 Penaeus monodon
AGATTAGCATTTTATTGGCCCATCCGAAAAGCGCCTTCCTTAACGGGCTGTTTATGCAAATGAGCAGGACCAGGCGTGAGTTGAGGGGGTGGCGAGGGGGAGGGGGGCAAGGGTGGGGTAAAGAGTAGGGAGAAGGTGTGGGGGAGGGATAGGAAGCTGGGGAGGGGGAGGTAGGCGGGTAAAGGGCAAGGCGAAAGGGTAGGTCTAGCGAGAGGAGTATGGCGGCAGAGAGGGTAGAGTGTAGTGAGGGAAGTGTGGGGATGAAGTGGGGTGGGGGGAGTGTGGGGATGAAGAGGA
>NC_051405.1:17615273-17615598 GCF_015228065.2 Penaeus monodon
CACACAGCTAGACAAAGTTCGGCAACGGAAGAATTCAGATATCTTCCGGCTGTAGAATGGCGTTAGCGTTAACCGATGCTAACTCCGAACTGCTAATGAAATTACGTAATCAAGTACGAAGAGATAATCTGGAAATCCCGAATGCCTTATTTGCAGCGAGGATTTTGTTCGCTCTCACTTCCTCAACAAAAGCGTCGCAGTTTTGTTCCTTCTCAGCGGAGTATCACAAGCACAGGTCGTGTGTGTGCCTTGGGTCCTGGGGGGTGATGGGCGGTTCATAGGTCAAAGGTCAGCCTGAGGACCAGAGCTAATCTTTGGTTTGCAG
>NC_051405.1:17619271-17619470 GCF_015228065.2 Penaeus monodon
AACTTATACAGATCTTATGTATGAGTGTTGATAGAAATTCTTTTTACTTATGCCATGGCTATCCTCAACCCGGCCATTTCCCTCTCCCCATTTCCAGGGCGGCTAACAGCAGCAAGGCTAATGATTACGTAACAACACTTTACTGAGCATTAAGGACGAAGTTTCACTGTGTCATAGTCTTGCAAATGACGGCCGTATT
>NC_051405.1:17619642-17619828 GCF_015228065.2 Penaeus monodon
GATCTTGGTTTATCGTATCCTCTAGCCTCTTCTTTCGTCTTCTCTTTCTCTCTCCCCTTCTCATATCGTATCTCCTCTCATCCTCTCCCTTCCCCATCTCCGTCTCCTTGCCCTTCTTTACCACCCCTGGACTTCATTCTCACCTATAACTCATTCAGGATTTAGAGTAAATTATTCTGCTAGCAG
>NC_051405.1:17619903-17620125 GCF_015228065.2 Penaeus monodon
TTGTACGCAGGATGGTGAGGGAAGAATGTAGTTTCTGGAGTTTGTTTCTTTACTGTTGTTGTTTATTGTTGAGGAAGAGAGGGGATGGAAGGATGGAACTGGGGTGAGAAGAAATGGAGATGAGGAAGAGGGTGGTGGAAGAGACTACAAGAAAAAAAAGCAAAGGGAAGAGAGTAAAAAGAATTGGAAAGAAATATATTTATGTTTTTTTGTGAGTCTGAA
>NC_051405.1:17620297-17620419 GCF_015228065.2 Penaeus monodon
ATGACGTTAGCTTATGTCTATGACTCTCCTACAGACACGCCCATCCCATCGTCCATGTCCCGGTTCTGAAGGACGACATGGTTCTCTCCTTCGTCAGAGTATTGCAGTCTCTACGCTTCGAC
>NC_051405.1:17620626-17620742 GCF_015228065.2 Penaeus monodon
TGCCGTGTGATGCGGATGGAGGTAGTTTCAGCTCGTCTCGCTTCTCGCACGGCATCTGGCGACATGTCATTTTCATTATTTTAATTCATTTGATTTTTTGAAAGGGGGAAGAAGTG
>NC_051405.1:17620835-17620929 GCF_015228065.2 Penaeus monodon
TTCACCAAGTGTTTGCATCGGTATGTGTATTTTTGTGTGTATGTCTTGGTGTGCTTTTGTGTAGGTTTGTACATATATCCATGTGTTTTCCCCT
>NC_051405.1:17621279-17621383 GCF_015228065.2 Penaeus monodon
AAAGGGACTATTCTTTCTCTTCTTGATTCCTTTTTACTGATAATTAGAAAGAAGAGAGAAGATAAGAGAAGTAGAAAGAGAGAAGAAACAAGAATGAGAGGGAA
>NC_051405.1:17621428-17621560 GCF_015228065.2 Penaeus monodon
AGTAGGTAGAGGGAGAGAGAATAAAAGAGGAAAAGAAAAGAGAAAGAAACGACTTCGTTAAAATCATTTTTTTTTTCATGAAGTCTGTCTCCCTGAACCCCAAGTGAAAACGACATCAACGGAAATAAACTT
>NC_051405.1:17621803-17621963 GCF_015228065.2 Penaeus monodon
ATGAAAAGAAGAAAGGGACATTATAATCGACCAATAAATTCAGTTCCTCTATATTGATAAAAAAAACCGTAACTGACCCACGCCATTTGTGTCTCTAAGTAGGAAAAATCACTTCCCTCCCACGCCAAACTAATAATTTTAAGCGAGACAGCTAATCAAT
>NC_051405.1:17621994-17622069 GCF_015228065.2 Penaeus monodon
TAAAGAGTTCAATCCTGGCGTTGGTTGTTGTCGGATGACGTCATCATCAGAGAGAAACTTAAGCGGGGAATAAAG
>NC_051405.1:17623045-17623125 GCF_015228065.2 Penaeus monodon
GCGTGGACCGAGGCGCGTCTTCGAGAGAAATCATCTTCGACCTCGACAGACGATCCTTGAGGAAGTAAGTTGAACGGCTG
>NC_051405.1:17623145-17623391 GCF_015228065.2 Penaeus monodon
CGGGAGGATAAGAAAACGGAATCCTTTTTGCTCACCCTTTTCATATATTCTCCTTCCTTTTCTTGCTGGTTTGTTTTGTTTATGGGATGTTGGGAAGTCATCTCGCTTTTACTTCTTATCCTCCTCGTTTTGTTTTTATCCTTTTGTTTGTAATTTGCTTTTGAAGGTTTGGTGACGATATCATTTTTTTTTCTCTCTCTCTCCTTTATATGTTTGTAACTTGATTATGTGTTTTTGACAATAGTT
>NC_051405.1:17623519-17625025 GCF_015228065.2 Penaeus monodon
CGTCATATTTATTTTCCAATTACCTCTTCTCTTCATCCCCACACCCATCATGTCTCCGCCTCATTAACTTCGCTTAATTCGACCGCCACTCCCTCACACTTCTTTCTCATTATCTCACATCTCATCGCGACGTTCACTTCGCTAGACTTCCTCATCATCACTTTTCCTCAGACACACTCTAACTCACCACAACTCCCACTTCATCACACGCCCCCTTCCCTTTCCCCTTCCTCTCGCCACTCCACTCCATCACACTTCCCTTCCCCTTCCCCTTCCCCTCGCCACTCCTCCACTTCTTCACACTCCCCTTCCCCTTCCCCTCGCCACTCCTCCACTTCTTCATACGCCCCCTTCCCCTTCCCTTTCCCCTTACCCTCGCCACTCCACTTCTTCACACTCCCCTTCCCCTTCCCCTCGCCACTTCTCCACTTCATCACACTTCCTCACAACAAAAGGTGCGTGGACAATACAGCGGCTATCAAGCATCTGAAATTTACGTGGCTTACAGTACACCTGAAATCCTCGTTAACGGCAAATTTACGATAATCTTCATGTTCTTCCGTGGTGCTGTTGTCAATTCATCAAGTATTTCTCACGTACTCCTTTCCCCTCTTCTCCCCCTCCTCCCCAGTTCTCTTTCACGTCTCCTTCCCCTTCTCAGTTTCTCTTTTCCTTCTTATTCCCCTTCTCCAGACCTCTTTTCCCTCCCCCTGCATTGGTTTCTTCTTTCTCTTTCACCTCCTTACACATTTCTCTTTCCCATTACCTCCCTCTCCTCCCCAGATCCCTTTCCTCTCTTCTCTTTTTCTCCGGCTCACTTTCCTTCTCCCTCTCTCCCCTTTTCCATCTCCTCCTCCCTCCCCAGTCTTCATTCCCCTTTCTTTCTCTCTCCCCAGTTCTCATTCCGCTCTCCTCCTCCCTACCGAGTTTTCTTTCCCCTTCTCCAGTTCTCTTTCAACTCTTGCCTCTCCCCAGGTCACTTTCACCCAATTCTCTTTCCCCCCTCCAGTTCTCTTTCCCTTCTTCCCTTTCCCCAGGTCACTTTTCCCTCTCCTCCTACCCATTTCCAGTTCTCTTTCCCCTCTCATTCTCCTCCCACTTCCCCTCTTCCTTTTTCTTTCTCCTCTTATTACTTCTGGTCTTTCTTCATCAATGGTCTCTCTTCCCTTCCCTTTCTTCATATTTCTCTTCTTTGCCCTGCATATCGTCTATTTATTTCAATGCTGTTTCTTGTTTCACTCGTCCCCTTTCACAATGCTCCTCCTCTTCAGTTCCTTCCCCCTCATACCTAACTTTCTCATTCCCTCTTTCTCCTTTTCCTTTTTCGCCTATACTACTGTACCCACCATTTTCCTCGCCTTCACCATCTCCTTCCGTAGCACCTTTCCTACTGTATCTATTCTCCCCCCTTCCTTCTCTTATCCCCCTCTCTCCTCTTCATCTCCACCCTTCTCCTTCTATGCCTTCCTTCCCCTATTTATTTTGCTTCGCTTCCTCTTTCCTTTT
>NC_051405.1:17625136-17625277 GCF_015228065.2 Penaeus monodon
AGCCTTACTCCACGAACCACAAGGGAACTCTGTCTCAGCTGATGTTAAAGAAACTAAATGCTGTTTGTTTTAATCTACAGCGCCAATGTTCAGCGGTGTGCTGGTAGTTAGAAACTAATATAATTGATATACGAGACAGGG
>NC_051405.1:17626240-17626648 GCF_015228065.2 Penaeus monodon
CCTTTGATGAAAAGTCTGCGGAAGCCACACGCCATTTTTTACTATTTCGCAACCACAGGTACCTGGGAAAGCACAGTAAGACTTATTTATAAAGATTAAAATACGTGCATAGTTGTGCATATCATACAAGTTTGAATATATGTATTGCAGGCAAACACGAATCCATGCATGCAAATTCACACATTCACTTTGAATCACACGCACAAGAATAAAAATACCTAAATATAATAACAATCTTCAGATATAAAGAACAAATGAATTGAAAAAGAAATACAACAAAACTACATGAATCAATAAAAATAAGACGCGCAGATATGATAAATCGAGGATAGGGAAGTGTATAAATAAGAAAATAGTAGATCCATCTTAAGAAACAAGAGGCGAGGATCCGATCCGATGGACTTTTGT
>NC_051405.1:17628406-17628771 GCF_015228065.2 Penaeus monodon
CTAACAAAGTTGTTTTGATATCAGTTATTTAACACAAGTAATCTTATAGCTAAGACGCAAGTGTTTTCTATTAGGATGATATCCCAAGTAGTTTCATGCAAATTTTCAAGACCGTAAACTACACTGAAGAGCTATTTTATTGGTCTTATTAAAAAGGGAACTGGCTAAGTTATTGGGCAAAGTGGGGGGGGGGGGAGTGTCAGCCAATGTTCTCGAGATTGGTCATGAAACGTAGTCGCCTCGGGAGTCATGACCAGCAAAAGGATTGATATACTTGGCATCTGCATGTCAATGGGAATTTCTCTTTATTCAAGGCATATCAGCCCTGAATAAAGGAGGAGGTGTGAAAGAGATGGTGAGGGAGG
>NC_051405.1:17629187-17629357 GCF_015228065.2 Penaeus monodon
TAGAAGCAGGTGATTACTAGTCCAGACAGAGCACAAAGAAAGATCGACGAGCAAGCATAAACACAGATACATCTATAAATAGATATAGGAAAAAGGTACGAGCTAAAAGGGACAAAGACGTGGACAGGGAGGGTGGAGAGGAAAGGGGGAATGGTCATGAAGATGGAGTA
>NC_051405.1:17629461-17629527 GCF_015228065.2 Penaeus monodon
GATATATTTAGCAAGAGAAGGTTCATTCAGCCGTGCACGTGGAGACGACTTGTAATCACTTCATTT
>NC_051405.1:17629821-17630074 GCF_015228065.2 Penaeus monodon
GAATTCACTACCGCCTTTATCAAGCTTGCATTCGATGCCAGGGATTAAATTGCCCCGCACTTTGCTTCCGTAAAAGGTAATTCCAAAGCAGTTTCCTCGATAGCAGGACACGTTATATTTCTGGCCTCTCGCGTAACAGCTGGCTGCAGTGTCGGCAGAATGGTCCTAGTTATGATATTTGAAAAGTTCGATTATTTATCAGGGGCTGGGGACTTTATTGGCTCTTTCGATATTCAGGCGATTAGAATAGGGA
>NC_051405.1:17630804-17630923 GCF_015228065.2 Penaeus monodon
ACCGCTCGATACAAATCTTAAGGGACACAGTTAACGAAATCGAAAAATAAATCTAATCTAATCAAATGCATTTAAGACACAGCAATGGAAATCATAAAATATGCCTGTTTAAGTATAAG
>NC_051405.1:17631144-17631338 GCF_015228065.2 Penaeus monodon
TGCGAATACTTTATTGGTAAACATATGTCTGCCTTACATGTATTAGGCTTGTCATAAAAATGTAATGCACGAGTTGCATTCTATAAATATTTTACAAACACGTACACATAGACTCGGTACGGTATCAGGAGATGAAATGCTCAAATTTATGTAGATTTATGTAGACTGTGAATTTCTGAATGCACATCACAGAG
>NC_051405.1:17633219-17633284 GCF_015228065.2 Penaeus monodon
TCACTGATTTTAACTGCATCGATTAATAAGTAAGTAAGAATTTGTCCACAGTGACATAAATCATT
>NC_051405.1:17634434-17634560 GCF_015228065.2 Penaeus monodon
CCCGAAGAGGTCATCCGGTCTCCCTTCCCCATGTGTCTCGGGGTCTCAGTAATCCTTTCGTAAATCCTCTCTAGCACGCCGGCTGGTTAAGGCCCGCTGAGCTTGACGTACGGGATGCTGGGCTCA
>NC_051405.1:17634587-17634656 GCF_015228065.2 Penaeus monodon
ATTCAGGGACGTCTCGAAGGTGCAGGTGAGTAGGTCTCCCCGTGCGTTTGCTGCGTGTGGGGTCTGGGG
>NC_051405.1:17635471-17635683 GCF_015228065.2 Penaeus monodon
TTTTTCTTCTTTTTTGGTTTGTCACTTTATGTCTTCGGGACTACGTTTATTGTTTTATGTTTTGTTTCTCTATTTATTTGAGTTTTATCTCCGTCTTCTCTTGCGTCTAAAGATGTCTTTCTGTGGGTCTCCGGACCTTCGGGGCATCACTTTTCTTATAAGTAAAAGTCTTTCTAAGCTACTCACTGTCCTTTTCAGTGTTTTATGCCACC
>NC_051405.1:17636368-17636565 GCF_015228065.2 Penaeus monodon
CTACACACCTTGTTATATATTATTCATTGATTTATTTTTACATTTCCAACCATCCATTTATTTATATCTTATCTTTGTTTATTCTCCATTGATGTTCTGTTTTATCTGGTTGACTATTTATTTCCTATTCATCAGATTCATATATATTTTTTTTGTTTTTCAATTTCACTATAAATTCGCTTGACATAGGCTATGCA
>NC_051405.1:17637203-17637428 GCF_015228065.2 Penaeus monodon
TCGGAGCAAGGTCCTCAGACATCGTAATAAATGTCCCAAACTAGCAGATTACATCACTGTTAATTAAATCTCAATCGCAGAGAACAATTTCTGCCTGAGTTATTAGTGAGTCTCGGTTTTAAAAAAAGGAGAAGTCCATTTCAAATATATTTCTCTCCGGTGAACTTACAGTGTGATTATGTAAGGAATTTTTCTTAATTAGAAACGTGGAGTCATCTCTTATTG
>NC_051405.1:17638789-17639033 GCF_015228065.2 Penaeus monodon
ACCAAATATAGGTAAAAAATTTAAATGCGGTCACCACTGTCGGGATCAACCTTCCATATTTAAAATAAAAAACATTCTTGCTAAATTAATGCTGTCAATTTGTCAAGATCAATTCTAATACAAATGATTATTATGATACTTCAGTATCACTACCACCAAGGAACCTCAGTGTAAATCCAATTTTTATTTATCTATTTTATTTTAGCATGACTTAATGGTCTTATGGTTCGTGGGGCGGCTTGAA
>NC_051405.1:17639271-17639369 GCF_015228065.2 Penaeus monodon
AAAACAAAAACAAATGAGATGGGATCGAGACACACTCACCCCCACTCCTTGGACGATTAAATGATCAATCCTTTCCTTTTAAATTTCACGACTTTTCT
>NC_051405.1:17639559-17639667 GCF_015228065.2 Penaeus monodon
AACCAAAATCTACAGACATTGGTTGTTCTCTATCCCTCTCTGTGGGCTAAGCGACAATCGAGAGTCGTCTGAAGAACGGCTATAAATCCCTGTAATATGGTTAAGTCT
>NC_051405.1:17641642-17642112 GCF_015228065.2 Penaeus monodon
TCAACTCACAGTCCCAGTGAGAGATAAAAAAGTGAAATGAGTTCGAGAAAGAGTCCGTCTCCGCCCACGCCCACGCGCCGCCGCCCGTATAAATTCCAGAGAGGGAGCGTGGGGCAGTAACTTTCCTCGGCAGGCATTGTGTCCAGAGTTAGTCGCACACCACTGTAATTTACGTCCTCGGGTTGTAATGTCAAAGCTCTCTGTCGCCGGCTCTTCTTCGTGCGGGTCTGTGCGGGTGTTTGCATGTCGTCCTCGTGCGGGTCTGTGCGGGTGTTTGCATGTCGTCCTCGTGCGGGTCTGTGCGGGTGTTTGCATGTCGTCCTCGTGCGGGTCTGTGCGGGTGTTTGCATGTCGTCCTCGTGCGGGTCTGTGCGGGTGTTTGCGGTTTAGTGTCTGTCGGCGAGTAAGAAGCTTCTTTTCATCGTGATGTTCCCTTTTGGAAATGCACACATACCTCTGAATAAAGTTAA
>NC_051405.1:17642655-17642767 GCF_015228065.2 Penaeus monodon
GGCCGCATCGTGTGGTGCAATATAGGATTATATTAAGACCCTTGATTCACATTCCACATTATTTTCCTATTTTTTTGCACTACAATAGAAAGTAACTGGTCGACCCAGTTTT
>NC_051405.1:17645498-17646633 GCF_015228065.2 Penaeus monodon
AAGAAAGAAAAGAAGAAAGAGAGGAGGAGATAAGAAGACACATGAGTGAGTGGTTGAATTTGCTGCATTTCAGTCCGTCAGTCTCAGCAGCTGACGGATGCTTAAAGGCAAAAGACAGACCCAGGAGATAAAGTTGGAAACACGGCACTAGTTCCCTGAATGTTTCCGGAAAGAGAGAAGGGAGGGAGAAAATGGGGCTAAGGGAGGGTGAAGGGAGGGGAAGGGGGGAAGAACCGACTTGGGTTGGGGGAGGGGAAGGAAAGGGAGGGAGGGTGGGTAGAGGAAGACGTGTAGAGGAAGGACAAAGGTAGTTGGGAAGGAATGGGGTGAAGAAAGTGAATGGATGGGGAGCAAAAGAAGAGGGGAATTACCAAGAAAAACGAAAGAGTGGGAGTGAAAGACCAAAGGGAACGAATGAGTGGGAGTGAAAGACCAAAAGGAACGAAAGAGTGGGGTGAAAGACCAACAGAAACGAAAGAGTGGGAGTGAAAGATCAACAGGAACGAAAGAGTGGGAGTGAAAGACCAACAGAAACGAAAGAGTGGGAGTGAAAGACCAACAGGAACGAAATAGAGTGAAAGGAAAGGAAAGGAAATCTGACGCAAGGAGTTCACTGAATGAAAAGAAGAATGAAAACATCTGGCCGAATCCTCAACCAGAAAACTGCCTGTCTCTGCTTTTTAAATCACTATCGATATCCTCATCATACGTCTATAAGAAGAAGAAAAAAAAAAGTTTAAAACGTTAAAAAAAAATTCTTCCCCCCGGGAGAGAAAACGAAAAAACCTGAAAATCCAAGCGAACACCCACGCTTATAGAGCATAACTTCGCTAGCTCGTGATTTTGGACCTTGAACAACTGTGCCCAGGGGACTGATGCCCACTCAGGAATGCCGCTACCTCCAAGTAGTTCTCGAGGGCGTGGAACATCTTCTCCAAGAAGCTGCTTACACTGATAACATTTGCCTGTCATGTGATATGTACTGTATTGTTACATGGCACCGAAGGTTGTATATCTTGTGTATAAGCATTGTGTTTAGGCTCTGCTACCTCCTGTAATAAAATGAATGTAATCTTTTTTTTTTACTATAGGTGTAGTCCATCAACTCGATTCAGTTAAAGTTATAGGAAAAGAA
>NC_051405.1:17646965-17647659 GCF_015228065.2 Penaeus monodon
GAGATATAGTAGTTAAAAAAGAATGTTATACCAAACCTAGAACACATTCTTTAAAATGGTGATTCATACTAGATGGGCTGCTGTATGTGCGGTTTATAAGAGAATATTAAACCTACAGCATAAGAAGATTCTCTCGTGAATCTCCGGGGAAACGGGTAAGAGTTGAAAATAAGGATAATGATAAAAAACAACCCAGCAAGTTTATTTTTGGAACTATGACGAAATGTTAAGTACTGTAAGAAAACTTGGGATGTCTGGATTTTAGCTGGTACCATTAAAGAAATTAGAATTTCCATGTGAAAACTAGTGTCCTAGAATTCGTAAGAATGTTTATGCAATTATGGTAATTTTAAAACACTATTATTTTTTACATAAAAGTGGTTACCGATAGTTTTATAAAATTCGGCTTGCTTTCTTTTCTGGTACTATTTTTTTGTCTGAAGCAAAAATAGCATGGGATGTTTACAACAAAACACAGTTTTCTGTCTTGCATCAACCGTTGTTGGTGGCTGTGGGTAATCACACGAGTCATGTTCAGTTGCTGACTTTGTCGCGAAAAAAACACAGTAGTATAACACAGTCATGCTCTACTCTAATTTGTATTCTCTTCGATATACAATTTCTTTTTCTTTCCCCGGGCAGAAGAACAATTTCTGTTTCGCATTTTTGTCTTTTCGTCATCTTCCTTCCCTTC
>NC_051405.1:17649227-17649447 GCF_015228065.2 Penaeus monodon
GATGATGAGCACAACCTTAATACAAGCAAAGGCAAACAGCAAGAAGACATCATGCGTCCTAAGGCCAAGACAACCTAGGCTGACGGTAAGAGGAAAATAATGACTATTTATCCGCGGCGGGACATCCAAGACCCAGGTCATCCAAGGCCAGGCTGCTCACCTTCGCGGGAGGTCAGATGTCAGAGACTATCATGACCAGAGGCAAGAGATCACGACGTAG
>NC_051405.1:17650692-17650822 GCF_015228065.2 Penaeus monodon
GAATAAATTGATGGTATAATATAATTGATTAAACGTAGATATAAATATAGAAAACCCAAAAAATTATTTGCATGATAATACAATAGATATAAGTCATAGTCATTATGTATAAAAGACCCATTAATGACAT
>NC_051405.1:17650898-17651300 GCF_015228065.2 Penaeus monodon
GTGAAAAGAACTGCTAAGAAATTCGTATATTATCGTAAGCAAATGGAAAAACCGGTGTTTGGTCCCTTCGTCGTTTAAAGGGATACCAGTGTGTTACCCATTCGAGCTATCAACCAATGAAATGCGTAATCCAGTACTGAAATGTGATATGTAGTTTCCCTAATGCCCCTGAAGCGAATTTTACTTAATCGCAACATTACTCAGTACCATGCAATATATTCCCGTTATAACTTGTGCCTATTCTTATATAGGTTGCTTGCAGTGTTCTTGTTTCCTTTGATTAGTGTGTGTTTGCGTGCGCGGTACGATCTTCTCTTCTTCCTTTTCGAGAAAGAATTATGCTTTGTCCCTGCTGACCTAAAATCTTCATTTCGAGTCCATCTTGCACATTCAACGCGAGCC
>NC_051405.1:17653389-17653460 GCF_015228065.2 Penaeus monodon
AATCCAAAGACGTAAGAAACGAAGAATAAGAACCTAAGAAGATAATAGACAATGGTGCATATGCGTGTGTC
>NC_051405.1:17653535-17654076 GCF_015228065.2 Penaeus monodon
CATTACATAAATAACAATAGAAAGTGTAGTATAGTAATGAGATGAGCACAACCTAAAGACAAATGGGACAGAAGAAGTCATATGCGTCTTAAGGCCAAGACACCTATGCTGACGTAAGGAAAATAATGACTATTTATCCGCGGGGGAATCCAAAAACCTACAGGTCACCAAAGGCCCGGTCTCAAGCCCATGTCATCCAGGCCTGGATCACAAGGCCAGGTCACAAGAGCCATGGCCACCAAGGCCCAGGCACCATAGGCTCGAAGGGAACTAAGCATATCCAAGGCCCAGGTCATCCAAGGCCCAGGTCATCCAAGGCCCAGGTCATCCAAGGCCCAGGTCATCCAAGGCCCAGGTCATCCAAGGCCCAGGTCATCCAAGGCCCAGGTTCCATGCGGAGGTCACCAGAGCCAGGTCATACCAGAGGCAGGAATCACGAACGTACGGTCAGTCGAAGGCTTCAGATATTCAATGTCAGGTCATATAAGTCCCAGTATTCATGCTAGTATCCAAGCCTAGTCATAAGCGGTTAATCTATATG
>NC_051405.1:17654346-17655475 GCF_015228065.2 Penaeus monodon
CCGGTTAATATATCCAGGGTCCGGTAACTGAAAGGAAAAGCATACAATGGTGTAGATTTCTACTTGCAATAGAAACTCATGAAGAAACTTCTGACAGGACATTCGTATTTATACATACCGCAATATTTCCTTGTTATAGTACCGTTCTGAAAGCCTTTGCCATTCCCGGCGAAGTGTATGTCAACATGAACTTACAATATTTCTTCCTCCACAAATATAGCCACTTCTTCACCTTTAAAATCTCGTCATTTCCTTCTTCTTTAGCTCATGAAACCTCTGTGCATTTCATCATGTTGGGGAATAGGTGAACGTGTTAATGATTATTAGTGTATGTTTGCTAGTTTATGATGGAGAGAAAACATCATAGATAGGTATACAGAAGTTATACTGGTACTGAATATCGTAACTAGTTACGTTTCAGGACAATGAGTCAGAGTATCAACCATCTTAGATGATTGAGGATAGGGTAAAGGTAATGAATAATTGATGGGTATATATTGATAGACAGACGGTCAGATAAGATATGAGAACCAAACACGATAGATAGTAACTGGAAGTCAAAGTCATAGTCTGAATGGTAAAAGACCGTTCGTGACATTGTGAACATTCAATAGAGAGTAGATGAATATCGACAACAGAAACAGTATTGAATATGATAGGTAAAAATATGATGACAAAACGTCATATATAAATATAGAAACCTATACGATAAGAAATTAGAAAATTGCCGTATGTTTCGTAAGATGAAATAGTCTTGTGTTTGGTCTCCCTTCGTCGTTTTATAGGAATACCATTGTGTTAGCCATTCAGATATAAGAATAGAAATTGCTGTATCCCAGACTGAAACAATGTTGATTATGATTTACCTAATCCTGAAGGAATTTTACTTAAATCTGCAACATTATCTATGTACCATAATATCCCGTTATAACTTGTGCCTATTCTTATATAGCTTGCTTGCAGTGTTCTTGTTTCCTTTGATTAGTGTGTGTTTGCGTGCGCGTGTACAGATTCTTCCTCACTTTCTTCCCCTTTTTTTCGAGGAAAAGAATTCATGCTATTTGTTCCCTGCTGACCTTAAAACTCCTTTCATTTCGAACGTCCCATCTTTGCACATTCAACGCGAGCC
>NC_051405.1:17655655-17655840 GCF_015228065.2 Penaeus monodon
CTACCTGTTGAACATAGAATGAAAGCACAAAATGTTAATGATCAAATATCACGGAAAATCTGAAATTGTCAAAATATATCAACATGTTATGATAAAAGTAACGGAAATTAGATTTGTTGTTATTATCTGTTCGTTTATTTTGTATACCATCATAATTTGCATACCATAATACCTAAGTTAAAAAA
>NC_051405.1:17655872-17656131 GCF_015228065.2 Penaeus monodon
TAATAACCAGCGCGTTCTAGAGCTCCGAGATCAGGCGCCTCCCTCGCCAGCCCCGATAAGGCCCACCACGGCACAAAGGGTAGATCAGGTCGGGTAATGAGAGGCCACTCTATGATCCTAGTAATAAAAGGTCACTCTATCCTAGCCTCGGCGGGTATGCTCTGGGGGGGGGGGACTTTGGTTGCTAATTTGGGTCTCGTTCGGTTTTGCTGTTTTTGTTTTTTGTTTGTTGTTTTAGGAAACTGATTTTTAAAATCTG
>NC_051405.1:17658008-17658189 GCF_015228065.2 Penaeus monodon
ATTGCTTTGTCTTTTCATCAGCTGTAATTTCTGCCTTCTATCCCTTTGAGTTATGCTTTCAGGTCTACAAGCAGCTTAAGTAAGGATTTGAGCGGATTAATTAAATCCTCTTAAACATGTTTGCCTTTATTCGATTTTTGACTTATAACGAAATTTTTAATCGAGTTGAAGTCTTATATGG
>NC_051405.1:17658218-17659722 GCF_015228065.2 Penaeus monodon
GGGGGGGGGGGGTTATTTTGCAGGTTTCTGAAATGTATATTCTCGAGGATTCTATACTCGTTTGTTTTATCTTTGTTCGTTTTTATTTAATAATAGTCTACCTCTTAATTTGAATGTTATATATGGTTTATATATAATATTAATATGTTTTTTTTTTCTTTTGCTCAACATAATTCCAACTTTTAGTTCTTTCCCTAACTATTTTTAATATTTCACCTTATATATTGATATCTCTTCCTTCTTTTTAAGTGCTTCTATTTTTTAATTATAATTGCTATTATCGTTATTTTAATTATCGCTGTTGTTATGATATAATAACATCTCGTGATCTCCATTGCCCGTTTCTTCAAGGTGTTATCCATATATTTCATGATATTGCATTCTAAAATCCACGAGTGTGACACAAGGGTCATATGCCTCTTTGGGGTTCTCGATTGTACAACCCTGCAGGCTCATTTTGTCTATGATAAATTGATATTCGTTCCTCTACTTCCCCAAGGTTCTTTTCCGTCCACCCCCCCTCGGGGATATTTTTTTCCAGATATTCTGTAAGTTATTACAACTTATAGGGAATACAAGTTATAGATGAGTAACTGTCAACTTTTCCTTTTAAATGATCTTTCTGGCTTAACAAAACTCTTCTACAAGTCAGCCTCATCATTCTCTTAGTACTTCGTTTTCGACATGTTTTTCCTAATCTCCACTGCAGACAAAGCATGTTAGCTTCACCAAAATTTATCTCCTCTGTTACTGTATTCCCTTTTCTTACCCTCCAGCCTCCCTGACTGCCCGTGTTTACGCTTAACTATTCCTCTTCCGTTTCAAAGCCGGCATATTTCTTGCCTATATTCCTGCGCGAAGGATTCATGTTGGAAAAGAGGAAAAGGGGAGGAACAGGCATATCCCGAAGACTTTATCGTGCCCAGAAACAATTATGGAACGAAAAGTCCCTGGGGTATGTTCGTGTGGTTTCCTATTTTTTCCCTTCGTTGTTGTATTTACGGCATTCCCTTAATGGTTAAGTATTTTCATCCACTTGGTTACTAGGGTAGAAATTCACCATTTCAGCAATATTGTTTGTCATCATCATTATCATTGTGATTACTGTTATTATCATATTTACTGATATTCTCTTTTTTATCATCGGTATCTTTATTATTGATTATGGTCTTTCATCTTGCTCTGACCCTAAGAATCATCCAGTCTCTTCCATCCTATTTTTCTTGTCTCATTTATCTCGATTTATCCATCTTCATCCATCTTCATCCTGCGGACCTCCTCTCCCCTCTCATTCTCATTAATGTATCTGTTATCCAGCATATTTTGCTTTATCTTCCTCGATTCTTCTTGACACCTCCGCCTCTTCCTTTTATTGCTTTGCTTTTACTTTCTGAGTGTCTTCCTGTCTAATTTTGAATTTCAATTTTTTTCCCTATCACTTGATCTATGGTTTTGTATTATTTTGTATTACTCTATTTTTTTGTCCATATTTTTTTTTTTACTC
>NC_051405.1:17659824-17660097 GCF_015228065.2 Penaeus monodon
TTTTGTTACATGAGTCTTCAACACGGTACTGACGTCCATACATTGCGTATATCTTGCTGTACGTCAATACCATACTTCGTATATCATGTATAACTGTGTTTCATATATCACACGCCAGCAATACCCACGCCCACGAAATAATAATTGATTATACTAAAGATAAAAACTTCAAGAGAAAATTTCCAAGCGTCAATCATTTCTGCAACTTCATAATCAATCACCCCCTCCCCTTCCGTTTTCCCCGCTTTCACCATGTCCAATTCTTACCCATTT
>NC_051405.1:17660207-17660528 GCF_015228065.2 Penaeus monodon
TAAAATGCCGATCCAATTGTTTGCGTAACACTCCTCACAAAAGACATATCGGCAACCCCTCCCTCCCTCCCCCCTACCCCACTGCCCCCCTCCTTCCCTCTTCCCACCCTACCTCCCCCTTCTCCCCCCATACCCCCTCCCACCCATGAAAACCGTTTGGAAGGAATATCAGTGAAGTTATGTCATTAAGAGCAAGGAAGGGGAACAATCTTCATAGTATAATGAGAAAGGGAGGGTGAGGGATGGGGGGGGGGGTTGGAAAGGGGTGCGGACTGAAATGAGGGAATGGGAAAGAATAGAGGAGAGACGGTGGAGGATTAG
>NC_051405.1:17660902-17661173 GCF_015228065.2 Penaeus monodon
GTCCGCGGTATGTAAACACCACCTTGCCAGGGTTCCCAATATTTCCGAAGCACTGCAACAAGACCAGGAAATCACAGAATTATGCCCGAGTTTAGCGTAAATGATTACTTCGGATTTCATTAACTAAATTCCCAATGAATTTTCGAACTGCAGATTTATGGCGGGATGTTTCACGTAATGATATGATGTGATCCTGAGAATTAGATAATTAAAGTATGTGTTGGTGTCGTTATCAGTATGTTTTCTGTATAACTCGCGGGGTGGATTTTTC
>NC_051405.1:17661379-17661651 GCF_015228065.2 Penaeus monodon
CAGATTTACCTATCCAGTTATCTTGCGTTTCAGCATCACGTATATCAACCCCAATGCACCCCAATACCTTATACCGACTGCCTTTAAAGCCAAACTTAAATACCACACAAACAACACCAGCTGACCGTCAACACCAAGACCGAAGCAGTGTCATGGGATGAATACCAAGATGTCCCTCACAACACCAGTGATCAACACCAGGAATTGAGAAAGAAAAAAGAAAGGAAAAATTCAACACCACTTGAATCAAAATGTCAAGAACGCACACGACC
>NC_051405.1:17661730-17662479 GCF_015228065.2 Penaeus monodon
CAAACAAACAAGCAACTACGTATAAAGCCACATACATTCATGGGAGAATATAAAGAATATAAAGCAATAAAAAACAACAACAACACAGCAACCGAAGCGAAAATTACATACACGCCATTTAGTTCACAACACCCAGAACGACTCCCATTCACAAAACCTCCATAACAACACCGCAGCTTTATACTCAATACAAACCACCGAGATATACCTGAGTGAATCTTTTTCTCGTGATGTGCAAATCCTCAGGATTTTGAGATTTTGAGATTTTCCTTTTACTATTCTCAAGATCCTTGTTTATAGACGGTTTTAAGAGTACGCACCGCAAAGCATCCCGGCATCTCAGAGAGAAAGATCTTTATCTCGTCCCTACTCACGCTGTGTGTTTACATGCATGCTGTGTGCTGCGAATTTGAAACTTAGTATAAACTTGCTCAGTGCTATTATCATTCTTCAGGTCTTATCGCTTCTTCGTGTCCTTTCTACTGCCTTTGCTGTTGTTATTGGGATTATTTAGAAAAAAAGAAAGATGTATGAATATAAGTAAATATATGAATAAAAGCAGTTACATGAAACTAGATAATAAGACCTAAAAGTTCATACACTAGTAACTAGCGCTATGTTACAAGCAATTTTCTCCTACATCCTTACTTATATTTGTCCTTACTTATCTTTGTCCTTTTAGATCGACCAGTAATATTTTTTCTGCAAATATTACTGAGGTCAAAAATCTTTACCGGATTCCCCTTTCC
>NC_051405.1:17662559-17662733 GCF_015228065.2 Penaeus monodon
TTTATTATCGTTCTGTTTCATTCCATTTATCCTATTGCTTCTTATACACTATTTCATATAACTTTGTTTTTAGATCTCTCTGCACAATTAAATAGTCCTTATCATTTTTCACGATTAGGTATTATCTCCTTTTGTGCTGAGTTATCCAATCCTATTCTACTATATTAATAAATA
>NC_051405.1:17664219-17664285 GCF_015228065.2 Penaeus monodon
TATACAACAAATACTTCATAGATAAAAAGTTGATAACCATTTTAATGAAAATTAGACCCAGTGCTC
>NC_051405.1:17664833-17665118 GCF_015228065.2 Penaeus monodon
GGTAAAGGAGGAAGGAAGAGGAGAGGAAAGGAGAGAGAATGAAGAGGGAAGGAGGAGAAGGAGAAAGAAGCAAGAAGAAAGGAGGGGAGGGAGAAGAAAGGATGAGAGAAAGAGGAAAGGGAGAGGGAAGGAAGAGAGAAGGAAGGAAGAGAGAAGGAGGAAAGGGAGAAGGAAAGAGGAGGGAAGGAGGGGAGGGAAAAGGAGAGTCGAGCATGGGGTTCTACTAAAGGGGATGTCGAAAGGGTGACTCGCGTGCAGTCTCGTCAGCCCACACACTACCGGACG
>NC_051405.1:17665153-17665465 GCF_015228065.2 Penaeus monodon
AGTGGGTGCACTCGCGGGCGCTCTAGGAAGGGGGGGGGATGACTAACCCCTACGGAGGGGGGGAAAAATGGATCCCTCCCCACCTCTTTATCCTTCGTTTTATCCTGACCTTTTCCCTCCCCCACCCTTCTCTTCTTTATCCCTCCCCACACTCCTTCATCCCCCTATTCCCTCCTCCCACTACCCCTTACTCCATTATGACCTCCCTCGTAGGCCTAAGGGAACGGGCCGTGAGGGTCAAAAGTCAAGAGCGTGTCAGAGGTCAAAGGTCAGGCACCAATTAATGTGGAAAATATGTTATGGTGATCAAGC
>NC_051405.1:17669267-17669546 GCF_015228065.2 Penaeus monodon
ACTTCCCTCCCTTCCAAGTTCCCATCCTTCTCACCTCCCTCCCCTTACCCTCCTCTGTTCGTAACTTGGTTTCTACGAGCGTTGTAAGAACGTGACACAGACCCGCTGCACGTTTTCCCTTACGTTAAAACGAACTATAAACAAACAAAGGAAGATGGCAAACACACAGTGACTTTCCCCCTTTGACTAGACATCCGTATTATAAATATAACGCAGAAGGTATATAGACTTTGTCAGAGATTTATTGTAAAAGGTATATACAGACTGTAACAGAGATGG
>NC_051405.1:17669566-17670034 GCF_015228065.2 Penaeus monodon
TTCTTTTCTATTAAAAATGATATGAATGAATCGTTTCTAGCAATGTGTTGTGTAATACTGGCGTAAACACAGGGTGGATTGTGGGAATAATAAAAAAAAGCATAATTAGAGAGTAAGATAATTAGTTAACAAGTTATCACACACAAACAACATGATATTTACACAAACATATAAAAAGAGACGTATAAACAGAGCGATACATGCTAACGTAAACACTAACATACAAATACACAAACAATCAAATAGTATTTCAGAGATAAGCGTACAAATAGATACATTAAAGAAATGAAAGACAAGACATCCTAGTATCGATTCTAAAATCTTGAAAATCACGCAACCCTGAAACATCATTCATTCTGGAATTACTCATTCTCATTCATACCTTCAACATTCGTCACTGATATTTGCAATGACACAGTCATTCGCATTCAAACACAGGCACAGACACAAAATGAAAGTCATACATAA
>NC_051405.1:17670167-17671308 GCF_015228065.2 Penaeus monodon
TACGCACTCTGCACACAAACACAAAACAAACTTAAAGACACTCCTCACCCTCGATACACACAAACATCCATTCACCCCCACATCCCGTCCTACACACACCCATTCACCCACACCCACACAAGGAAATGAGGCCCTGGAAAGCCAAATCCCTAACAGACATCAGGGCAAGCCGGCCTATCCAGCATTCCAGGGTGGGTTAAACCGGCGTTGAACCTAGCTTATTTGACATTGTTTTGATATGATTGTTTATTTAATTTCGGGTCTCTTTAATCTCGCGTGACTCCGGATACTAATAAAATGCCGAAGCAAACAAGCAGAAAGAGTCGATGATTAAATTGTTGCTTTCGGTTGGCTGGCCTGGAATTTTCGGGAGGTTGTAATGACACCGAAGCCAGAGACACAGGAAGGAATCGGAAGCTGGCCCAACGCATGAATGGACCGCTCGATACTATGAGTCCGAATGCGTCTCGGAGACGAAATACTCTTACATGTGTTTTGATTAAATCTGAACACATTTAGATTCTAGATAACGTTATAAAATGGCTTAATAAAGTATTCACAACAATATGATCAAATATCTAATTATACATCGAGTTCAGAAAAGGACGAATTCGGTTCGGCAGGGAATTCGGACACACTCTCTCCGAGCAACACTGCCATTCATAAAAGTGTGGAGAAAATGGGTCTGGTTGCCGGATGCCGAAAACTGTCGGAAAGGCAAGGCAACACAGTCTCTCCCTGCTGTGTAACTCGTACGTGAATTTATCTTTAAAAATAATTTTATTTACACCTCTTTCACATCATTTCCTTGTCTTTGAATCATCGCACACTTTTACTAGAGTATTGATGTATGTAATAAAGAACATTGCTCCTTGAATGACTTAATAAAGGAAAATACTAAGTCCAAAATCTGCTTCATATCAGATTTTACGTAACGATTCATCCGCCAACCACTTCAGGCTGACTCACCGTTGAGTAGACGATCGGACTCCCGGAGTGAGTATCGGCTCGACATTCGGACTTTTCGATCGCCGCTGCAACTCGGTTGAAATGGCCGGCGGAAAACACAATGAAATATGATATGGTATATTTGTAGATGGTTTGCAATATTGCCTGTTAAAAGGTTATCTAGGTTTCCGAG
>NC_051405.1:17674675-17675008 GCF_015228065.2 Penaeus monodon
ATGTATCATAAGAGACATGTATGTTATAAGAGAAAAGATATTGTAATTATAGTTTATTTTCAACCTTCTGCGACAATATTATATAGAAATCATGAAATCTTTATCTATCAAATAATAATAATTGAACAGATAAGACGAAGCATATTTTTTCTTGTATCTTTAGTTCCATCTTGAAAGGCTTGGCTTTTTCATTATCTTATCTCCGTCTGTTTCTTTCACATGATTTGCAACATTTATCTTCATCGAGAAAAGTTATCGAGATATATTCATATGCAGAAGAAATAAGGATGGTAATATTATTGAAAGAAAACTGTAAAAAAAAATAAATAAATA
>NC_051405.1:17675055-17675183 GCF_015228065.2 Penaeus monodon
GGATAATATTATTTAAAGAAAACTGCAAAACAAAAAAAAATAATTCAAACCTTTTGTGAGTCAGAAATTTTGGAACGGTGATAATGTCAGTCACGTTCCACAAGAAGAGAGAAAAAGGGGGAAACCTG
>NC_051405.1:17675216-17675365 GCF_015228065.2 Penaeus monodon
TGAGATAGACCATATTGGGTGAATGACTCTTGATATTTCCTGCAAGAAAGTGTCATTGTCTGCGTTAATGTTATTTAGTCATAAATTGCGTAGTTAAAGTATTATAAGTCTAAATGAGATTTAGATATTCTTATTTAAACATTTAGGAA
>NC_051405.1:17676205-17676541 GCF_015228065.2 Penaeus monodon
AATATATCGACAGGTAAAAGTAGTGATAGCGCGATTCATTCAAATTTATTTTTCATAAATCCTGTGATTCTGCAATGTTAGATGAATACCTGAACATAAATTTTAATAATTTAACTCACAGGAACTCTTTAGAAAAGCAAGCATGAATTTATATGCAGTAATCTAAATTCATATTATTCAGAATGAATTAATATATTTTCCTGAAACTGCAATTTTTGGTTTGTCACTTTTCATGCTTACGTATGCATGCATACAGCAAATGTGTATATGCTGTATATACATAAAAAAGGCAAAAAAATTACACATAGACACATAAGTAGTTAAAGAGATAAACAA
>NC_051405.1:17677297-17677695 GCF_015228065.2 Penaeus monodon
AATGTCTCGAAAACATAATAAAAGTATTGAAATTAACCAGAACCACATATAAACGTCAGCAGTTGTTACCACCATCCACGTCTCCAATGCCTTATCCACGTCGCCATTTCCCAGTCGTCTACGAGGCACGAGCGGCGTGTCTGAACGGCCATCGAAGTGACGCCAGGCTGCATCCTCGCCACTGAATGAATCGTTGACAATTACGGTCGGGTCCTTTTCTTCTCCCTGGACCACCGTGGAGATAAGGTGAGCGGAAATTGAATTCGAGAACTTCGAAAGCGAACGGCTGGTGAACGTTTCAAGCGCTGAGGCTGTTTAACGTTTGGGACTTGTGAAACGTTCATTGGGGTGTCGTTATTGAGACGATGAGATTCTTTGGCTATTTAAATATAAGAATG
>NC_051405.1:17677780-17678007 GCF_015228065.2 Penaeus monodon
TGTTAGGTGAGGCACTATAATGGCGAGAATACTAGTAGCCTATGAGTAGTTTAAAGTTTACTGATGAGATTATTTAAAGTGTGATTGAGATTGATAATTTGATTCTAAACTCACACGGTTTGGTATCTGGTGTTGAGATCTTAGTTCTATCTTGTGAAATATAGAAAAATGACAATGATATATAGTAAGGAAAAACAACGGATAAACTCATCCTTTTTATATGAATA
>NC_051405.1:17678063-17678153 GCF_015228065.2 Penaeus monodon
ACAACCAACGTGACCTTGTTTACACCTGTGAATCGTTGAATATTTTAAGAGCAGGAACATTTCTCTTTGGAGATTGTAAGAGAAGTACAA
>NC_051405.1:17680008-17680136 GCF_015228065.2 Penaeus monodon
CACTCTCGTTCTGAATCCAAATCTCACTTAAATCCCCCCCCCCCCTCTATAAGACCAACATTTCCCTCACCTGCTTCACTGCTTTACCCTTTATTCTTCCTACTCCATCCACCTTTTCTATCCGAGCC
>NC_051405.1:17680215-17680371 GCF_015228065.2 Penaeus monodon
CCTTTCGCATGTGAGGCCGCTTTCTCAACCCCCTTCCTCTCCCCTTCCCATCCTATCTTCCTTATTAGCCTCCCCACCTCGGATAGTCATGCAGATGATAAATGTGCGTAAACTAAACTAGCTATTTCAGTGCAGTGTACTTGCCTCTACGAAAAG
>NC_051405.1:17680441-17680533 GCF_015228065.2 Penaeus monodon
GAGAGTTAGGATAGAATTCTGATAGATTCGTAATATGATGCTTCATGCGTGCGTGTCTTAGCATGTCATTCTTTAATATCTATATTGTCAAT
>NC_051405.1:17682011-17682414 GCF_015228065.2 Penaeus monodon
CTGAACGTGTGTCTTTGCCCCTCTGCAAGGACAAAAATAAAGTTATATATAGCCTGTTAGATGCCAGAGCTGTCGCTGAAAATAGCGATATTGGACACGTACACGAACACACACACTCAAAAATGTGAATGAGATCAGCCACATAATGATCGATCTCCCTTGACGTCATGCTTAAAACACGCAGCATATTTTCCACCAGAGAAGTTCTCCCAAATGATTCAGCATGTTTTGGCTGTCAAACAATTTACGAAAAGTGATTTTGGGATATTGTTTAATATTTGCAAGGGGGTGCAAAGGGGCTCAGGGCTCGGGTAGATTTCCACGCGCCATTACCCATCCTGATCCCATTTGCAACATTTTCACTCATCTCTCTCTCACTATCGGTCAGTCGTTTTATCTATCT
>NC_051405.1:17683140-17683570 GCF_015228065.2 Penaeus monodon
GTGGTTGTGTGTGTGGGGTTTTTTGGGGGTTTTGGTATGTGTAAATGTGTATTACGTATGGGTTGTATCCTGGTGTCTATAGGGTTAATTTACATGTAAATTCTCGAAAACTAATAAAAGTTTTGAAATTTAACCAGAACCAATTAAACGTCACATTTGTTACCACCATCCCGTCTCCAATCCCTTACCCCACGTCGCCTTTTCCCAGTCTTTACGAGGCCGACGCGTGTCTAAAGGGCCCATCAAAGTGACCCCCGGCTGCTCCTCCCCACTGATGAATCGTTGCCAATTACGGTGGGGCCCTTTTTCTTTTTGGCCCGTGGGTGGTGGCGGTTTGTTCGAGCTTCGGCAAACGGCTGGGCGTTTCGCGCTGGGCGTTTAAATTTGGGACTTTTGGAAAATTCATTGGGTGCGTTATTGGCGATGAAAT
>NC_051405.1:17683667-17683889 GCF_015228065.2 Penaeus monodon
GGTGAGGCACTATAATGGCGAGAATACTAGTAGCTTAGGAGTAGTTTAAAGTTTAGTGATGAGATTATTTAAAGTGTGATTGAGATTGATAATTTGATTCTAAACTCACACGGTTTGATATCTGGTGTTGAGATCTTAGTTCTATCTTGTGAAATATAGAAAAATGACAATGATATATAGTAAGGAAAAACAACGGATAAACTCATCCTTTTTATATGAATA
>NC_051405.1:17683945-17684063 GCF_015228065.2 Penaeus monodon
ACAACCAACGTGACCTTGTTTACACCTGTGAATCGTTGAATATTTTAAGAGCAGGAACATTTCTCTTTGGAGATTGTAAGAGAAGTACAATGCTGAAGTTCCTTAGTTGATTGTTGAT
>NC_051405.1:17685970-17686103 GCF_015228065.2 Penaeus monodon
TTCCCACTCTCGTTCTGAATCCAAATCTCACTTAAATCCCCCCCCCCCTCTATAAGACCAACATTTCCCTCACCTGCTTCACTGCTTTAACCCTTTTATTCTTCCTACTCCATCCACCTTTTCTATCCGAGCC
>NC_051405.1:17686182-17686333 GCF_015228065.2 Penaeus monodon
CCTTTCGCATGTGAGGCCGCTTTCTCAACCCCCTTCCTCTCCCCTTCCCATCCTATCTTTCTTATTAGCCTCCCCACCTCGGATAGTCATGCAGATGATAAATGTGCGTAAACTAAACTAGCTATTTCAGTGCAGTGTACTTGCCTCTACG
>NC_051405.1:17686395-17686683 GCF_015228065.2 Penaeus monodon
GCAAACAATGATTAGAGAGTTAGGATGAATTCTGATAGATTCGTAATATGATGCTTCATGCGTGCGTGTCTTACCCATGTCATTCTTTAATACTATATTGTCAATAATCACCCCAATTTTGTATCAAAATGAAGCAAACTCCAACGCCGTCTAATGGAATAGATTTCATAAGTAACATACTTATTTTACATCAAAATGAAACGGCTCCAATCCGCAGTTATGCGGAATATAATCTGACATAACATGCAAAGTAATGTGCGAACGAATGAACACGAGCAGAATTATGGG
>NC_051405.1:17688024-17688494 GCF_015228065.2 Penaeus monodon
GAGAGAGAGAACTGGAATAAATGGGAAGAGATCGCATATGCCCTTGAAAGAAAATGTGTCTATGCCTGAACGTGTGTGTTTGCCCCTCTGCAAGGTCAAAAATAAAGTTATATATAGCCTGTTAGATGCCAGAGCTGTCGCTGAAAATAGCGATATTGGACACGTACACGAACACACACACTCAAAAATGTGAATGAGATCAGCCACATAATGATCGATCTCCCTTGACGTCATGCTTAAAACACGCAGCATATTTTCACCAGAGAAGTTCTCCCAAATGATTCAGCATGTTTTGGCTGTCAAACGATTTACGAAAAGTGATTTTGGGATATTGTTTAAGATTTGCAAGGGGTGCAAAGGGGCTCAGGGCTCGGGTAGATTTCCACGCGCCATTACCCATCTTGATCCCCTTTGCAACATTTTCACTCATCCTCTCTCACTATCGGTCTGTCGTTTATCTATCTCTTCAT
>NC_051405.1:17692076-17692964 GCF_015228065.2 Penaeus monodon
CAAATCTTTATGTGGGCGATATATATATATTTCGCGTTCAAATAAGCTCGAGGAAGCATAATGACCATAACACGATGCTTTTTCATTCGAGTATCTCCGTTTAGCGCCAAAGCCGCTAGCCTGGCTTTCAAACGCAGGAAAAAAGGAGCAATAATGATTAGATAAATTGGTGGGTAAAATGGAAAAAAAGTAAAGAAATGGGGAAAGGAATTATCATCCGAAAGAATAAGCTAAAGAAGAGATTTCATGTTTATATAAGACTGAATATCGTATATAAGTGGATGACTCTTTCCGTTCTTTCTCACTTGGAAAATTGACTATATGTTTCTAAAAATAAGACTGTTACGCCAGAAGCAATTCCAGCTAGAGTCTAACATCTTATGATGTTGTGTTATCTTGTTACGGGTCTGAAAACACAGAGAGAGCTTGAAACGGTGCAAGAAATTCCTACTCAGTTAAGTCCACTGTGAGGAATTTAAATATAAATTAGACTGAATACTAAATAGATTAAACGATTTGGAAAAATAAAGGATGGTTGATTTCAACAAACTGAGAACGAATTGAATTGGATGATTTGACGAATAAATGCGAAATAAAATGAAAATAATGATAACTAAAGGCTAATCAAGGCAAATATACAGATAACTTTACAAAACAAGAGACGTAATTGATGCATTCCGAGCATTACATAATTAGATTTTATCGAAACGTGTCAGTTTCATCTCTTTCTTCGTAAAAGGAATTATCTTTTTGTTTTCTTCTGTATTTCTTATTACTATTCGTGTTCGTGCACTAGGAGAGGGGCGTGTGCGTAAGAGGCATGCATCAACTGCGCTGGTAAAGAGGCCGACGTAAAACTGAATGAAAAGGCATTGTCTGATGCACTTC
>NC_051405.1:17693650-17694305 GCF_015228065.2 Penaeus monodon
GCAATAAGTGAGAGGCGAGCGTGTCGTATTATAAAGTATTTAAAGGCTTCCGAGAAACTGTTATCTTGACTAGTATTAACTGCGGGGTCGGTGAGATGCTTTCTCAGTGATGGTTAACCTAATGAATACAGGGATACGTATATGTTTTGAGATGTAGAGATTTCCTGATAAAAGAGGAGTGAAGTGAAATGATGTGATGAGTGTTGAAATAAAAACACAAAGAAAGAAGCGAATAAGGGAATTGACGAACAGATGAAGAAAATATTTACGAGGCCTGATCTAGCCAGTTATATATTCTATCATCAATTATCATCTGGTTCAGTTCAAGTATCTTTTCCATAATCTCTATTATCCTTCAACTCACTTTATCTATTATCCTTCCTCTATTTCTTGATTTATCGAATGTTATAGATATGGTTTGTTCTTGGGTTTACTACTTATAAATATTGGCTTAATTATTGGTTAGTTATTAGGTTAATTCAAAGGTTAATCTTGTTCAGGGAAGTTTAAGTAATCTTTATGAATCGAACTTATAATTACTGTTTCAAAGTAATTCTGGTGAATTTTAGATTTTCTTTGACATCAAATCTATTTCAAAAAGTTTGTACAATAAGGGGTTCCTAGTTAATAGAAGCAATGGCGTATTGGATTCACG
>NC_051405.1:17694388-17694475 GCF_015228065.2 Penaeus monodon
TATACCTTCAGATAAAGATTCTTAACACTCTGTATCTGGACATCCTGCACAACTTCAAAAATCTTGACTGATATTCATTTCGTACTA
>NC_051405.1:17694765-17695039 GCF_015228065.2 Penaeus monodon
CACACACAAATACATACATTGCTCCGAGAAAACTCCGTGGCTTTCACAAGCTGCAGCCGACGGCGATTCACGCCCAGCCGTCCTGGATGCTGATTCGGAGCGCCCTGCGAGGAGATCCGATTGAGCTTTCGAACCCGGACGCTGGACGAACTTGCTGACTCGGAGGAAGTCTTGCCTGCGGTTGGGCTATGGATGCCACGGATGGAATGAAAAGGGGGAGAGGGAAATCTTGGATATCGCAAAGTTTCGGGTTTGCGCTAGTCATCCCCTCGCT
>NC_051405.1:17695107-17695286 GCF_015228065.2 Penaeus monodon
CCACCTTATTGCATCATCCTGTGATGACGAGTGGTCAATAAAGCTGTAAATTGATATGAACTTAGATAAAAATCAATTTTGGGTCCGCTATCATGTTGGAAACATTCTGGGGAAAGGAACTCGTGTACTTAGCTGCGGTATAGTGGCAGTAGTCAATCACAGTTGAGTTAAGAGAGACC
>NC_051405.1:17695598-17695713 GCF_015228065.2 Penaeus monodon
ATGTGGATGCATATATGAAATAAAAAAGCAACACATCAATCAGAAACGCCCCTTATTATATAAAGCAAGGATTTAGGTGCTCCAGTTGTCATTACACCGCAGCTTGAAGCAATGA
>NC_051405.1:17695919-17695992 GCF_015228065.2 Penaeus monodon
TAAAAAAGGATATATATGTAGTACACACTCACATTTATCTATATGTGTGATTGTTTGCCTCTTAATATGCGCA
>NC_051405.1:17697107-17698772 GCF_015228065.2 Penaeus monodon
TACGTTTGATAACTAGCTCTCCACCTAACTGCCAACCCGTCGCTCGACATGTACTGATCGACCATGCGTAATCCCGAGGCGTACACAAACAATACAACTATACCTATGCGCTAAACAAACATCATATGTGTTTGTGTTAGACCTTTGACTTATATTTGGTTTCTTTTTTCTGTATTCGGTGGGTTCGACTTGGCAAAGTGTTCTCTGATAACAGCCAAATTTTTCCACTAACTTATGGTACTATCATGACCCATTACCCTATGCTCGTTTTTTTTCCGAAGAATTGCGATATTGGAACTTGTGAGCAATATGTGCATATATCAGAAATCTCACTCAGGCAATTTGAAAATGTAAGCTCTTATTCACCAAACAGTTGGTGTGGTGACGAGAAAAATTTTTAGAATACTGTATCCTTATTATCTTCAAAAGGTTATGATTCCAACAGCTGCTTTCCTTTTCAATGAATAGTGCACTCTGTAATTTACTTGACAGCAGGAATTCGAAATTTGCTCCCATATCTCAGACAAAAAAAAAAAATCTAGTTCATCTGTTAGAGCCTGTACTTTAGAATACACTTAACAGCAAGTCTTTATCGGAAGTAATGCTTTAAGCATTTTTTTTAATCTACCAGAGTAGTCTAACCCTAGAAACCTAATCGTTTACCCATCTTGTAAATCAAAACTCCAACTGCCAAAATATCTTACGGATTTAACATTGTTTCCAGAAACATATCAGTCCTCTAGTCGTGTACAGAAAACTCTTCAGTAATACAAAGTATCTGTGCCTTTATGAAATGACCACTCGTGAGCAATATGTGTCTCAAATGAATGACAATACGCAGACCTTTTCCTACGCTGTCATAGTCTGCACACAAAGGAAAAGTTAACTGCGATTTATGTTTTTTTTCCAACATTTTACTTTTTTAAAATGAATTTTATTTCATTTGTAGAAAACATATTCTAAAACGTATTCTAAAACGGAAGCAGTTACCAACTGTTATTTCAGTGACAGAATTCCCTTTTCGCGTTTTTTTTTTTTTTTGTATAAGACGGCCGTCACTCTATTTTGGTCCTGCATTAGTTGGAAAGACATCATAATTTTGACCTTCATTTGTTTCATCATAATGCTTTTTCTTTGCTCTTCTTTCCATTTATTTATTTTTACCTGTAATAAAATGATTTAGCAATAGAATGATATTGTTTTGCTACATAGCTTTTTCCCCATTCTAGTTTAGTCTGCATATCACCTCATTTATAATAAACGTCACGATACAAAAGTGGCCACTGACCACCATATTGTGAATCAAAATAAATACTGATTTACTATGATAACTGTTTGTGACAGATTATGGTTACGATTGTTATATAGTGTCTTAAATTTTGATCTGATAGACTTCGCACGAATAGATTTATATTTGGGGGGCTTTACAGTTTTATCAATTGAATTATGCTAACCAAACTTAGAACCTAAACGGAATACACTCGAAATTACTCCATTGAAATTTGATTCAAATTACCCGGAAAATACTAATCATATCTGTCTCGCCAAGAAGAGACTCCTGACAAGAACTTGAGCATTAATTAAGCACAGTGAACCTCAGGTCATATGCTAATTATTTCACTCGTAACTCTTTTATCTTCTCCTCAGACGGTGCAAATCTTTATA
>NC_051405.1:17698979-17699078 GCF_015228065.2 Penaeus monodon
ATTGTTATTCCAACTGTAAAACCGGGCTTGGAGAGCTACAGGCAACTTGACAAATGCTCTGCAGTAATGAAAAGCTTTTGAATATGCATTCTTATGACT
>NC_051405.1:17699993-17700584 GCF_015228065.2 Penaeus monodon
ACGGGTAATGAGGACGATAACCTGCCCCATCTGTTATTAAAAAAAAAAAAAAACACACACAATATCAAACAGCCCTTGCGAAGTGGTTGAAATCACGACACTACAAGGAAAGCAAGTCCAATCACAGGAGTCTATATCTCTACACTATGCGAAAACTCATCCTCACAGGCAGACTATTCTGGACACATTCTGTGAAGAGCAGTCTATCCGCATGATCGAACCCCACACACCTCTTAAAAAAGATAATAAACAACGCCGAAACTTTTATAGGGCGCCAATAACCACATCAATGACGCCCGGGAAGTCATTCAGAACGAACAAAAGGCGGTCACTCACACCCAACATTCGACAACGTGAAAGCAGTCCATCAGCAGACGGTGAACCCAAAATTCGTCAAAAGTAGAAGACAGAATATTGCGCCCTATCACATCGCTCATTTCCGGAAACTTCTCCATTAACTCACTAAACCCCAAACCCTTCAACGGGAAAAAATTTTTCCCCCCCCAACTCCGGGTTCATTTAAACTAAAAAATTTTTCCCCGTCAAAAAAATTTGCAAAAAAAAACAAAAATTTTCTCCCCTTTGTTTTTT
>NC_051405.1:17700889-17701933 GCF_015228065.2 Penaeus monodon
AGAGAGAAAGGTAGGGTGAGAGACAGAGTAGATAGCAATTACGTGAAAAGAGAGAAAGCAAAACAGGCTGAAGACGGTAGTTCTTCCTCATCGACTGATGCAGAACAGAGGAGCAAGAGAGCCCCTTCCTCATAGACAAGAAAGTGCATCAGAAAATACCACGAGAAAACCAAAAGACTAAATAAAACCAAATCCTCTTCTGTGCACCCATATCTCTATTTCGCTTCACTAAGCTCGAGGAAGCATATGACCATTCACCCATCGCTTTTTCATTCGGCTTCTCCGTTTAGCGCCAAGCCGCTTCCTGCTTTCAACGCCGGAAAAGGAGCATCATGATGATACATTCGTGTACAATGAACAAAATCAGAAATGGAGAATTATCTCCGAGAATATAAAAAGATTTCATGTTTATATAAGACTGGATACCGTTTATAAGTGGATGACTTTCCGTTCTTTCTCACCTGAAAAATTGACTATATGTTTCTAAAAATAAGAATGTTACGCCAGAAGCAATTCCAGCTAGAGTCTAACATCTTATGATGTTGTTTTATCTTGTTACGGGTCTGAAAACACAGAGAGAGCTTGAAACGGTGCAAGAAATTCCTACTCAGTTAAGTCCACTGTGAGAAATTTAGATATAAATTAGACTGAATACTAAATAGATTAAACGATTTGGAAAAATAAAGGATGGTTGATTTCAACAAACTGAGAACGAATTGAATTGGATGATTTGACGAATAAATGCGAAATAAAATGAAAATAATGATAACTAAAGGCTAATCAAGGCAAATATACAGATAACTTTACAAAACAAGAGACGTAATTGATGCATTCCGAGTATTACATAATTAGATTTTATCGAAACGTGTCAGTTTCATCTCTTTCTTCGTAAAAGGAATTATCTTTTTGTTTTCTTCTGTATTTCTTATTACTATTCGTGTTCGTGCACTAGGAGAGGGGCGTGTGCGTAAGAGGCATGCATCAACTGCGCTGGTAAAGTGGCCGACGTAGAACTGAATGAAAAGGCATTGTCTGATGCACTTC
>NC_051405.1:17702808-17703198 GCF_015228065.2 Penaeus monodon
GCGAGCGTGTCGTATCATAAAGTATTTAAAGGCTTCCGAGAAACTGTTATCTTGACTAGTATTAACTGCGGAGTCGGTGAGATGCTTTCTCAGTGATGGTTAACCTAATGAATACAGGGATACGTATATGTTTTGAGATGTAGAGATTTCCTGATAAAAGAGGAGTGAAGTGAAATGATGTGATGAATGTTGAAATAAAAACACAAAGAAAGAAGCGAATAAGAAAATATTTACGAGGCCTGATCTAGCCAGTTATATATTCTATCATCAATTATCATCTGGTTCAGTTCAAGTATCATTTATATCTATTATCCTTCAACTCACTTTATCTATTATCCTTCCTCTATTTCTTGATTTATCGAATGTTATAGATATGGTTTGTTCTTGGGT
>NC_051405.1:17703245-17703423 GCF_015228065.2 Penaeus monodon
ATTCAAAGGTTAATCTTGTTCAGGGAAGTTTAAGTAATCTTTATGAATCGAACTTATAATTACTGTTTGAAAGTAATTCTGGTGAATTTTAGATTTTCTTTGACATCAAATCTATTTCAAAAAGTTTGTACAATAAGGGGTTCCTAGTTAATAGAAGCAATGGCGTATTGGATTCACG
>NC_051405.1:17703501-17703747 GCF_015228065.2 Penaeus monodon
CCTTCAGATAAAGATTCTTAACACTCTTGTTATTCTGGACATCCTGCAACAAACTTATCAAAAGATCTTTGACTGATATTCAGAATCAATTTGCGTCTAATAATAACCAAAACTTTATAACCTTTCTGTCTATTAGTAGACAAAGATGCACATTTTCTTATTTTGCAATTTTTGAACCAGGATCTCCGCGCATGGAATGATATCTTAAGCCACTAAACAACAGTAAAATGCTGTTACTATTCTTGC
>NC_051405.1:17703786-17703899 GCF_015228065.2 Penaeus monodon
TCTGCTAATACAGAGAGTGCTAAAATACTGACAAGTTTGTCATTATCGTCATTAGCTGTGAATCTTGCCCGGTAAGATATGAGATCGTGGTCACTTAATTAGTGTCAACCAAT
>NC_051405.1:17704401-17704598 GCF_015228065.2 Penaeus monodon
ATACTTATTTATAATTCCCCCGCAGGGTATTTAGAAATATCAAAGTTCTTGATATTTTTCTAGCCTCAACTTTGGAGGAATTTAATATAAAAGTTTATAGCGAGGAATCTCTTGCCTTATTTGTGTTTGTTTACGACCGTGCTTTCCCTTATATTTCATTCTAACTGTTCCGTTTATCATACAAATTGTTCACACTT
>NC_051405.1:17704981-17705375 GCF_015228065.2 Penaeus monodon
TAAACGCACCCTTCCCTCTCCCCCACACCAACCGCTCCACCCTCCCTAGGAAGGTGGCTCTCGAGGCGCCCTCACTCCTTTACCCCCCACACCTCCCTCTCTCCCCTACAACTCCCCCAAGTGTCCTCCCTCTCTCCCTTACAACTCCAAGTGACCACCCTATCCCCTACACCTCCCTCTCTCCCCTACAACTCCCCCACACCTCCCTCTCCCCCACATCCCTACAGACCCCTCACACCCTCCACTTCTCCCAAGACCTTGAGATAAGCTTCATCAAAGGCCGCCGGGAGGCTGCCGGAGACGCAAGATTCCGCGTGTGATCTCCGCTCTACCCGGAGGCTAGGCGGCGCTAGACAGATAGAGAGGGATCCCCCCCTCTCTATCTGTCTAATTG
>NC_051405.1:17705504-17706610 GCF_015228065.2 Penaeus monodon
CGGTATGTAGTGACGTGCGGCTGCTTAAGCGAGCCGAGTGATTGTTTACAGAGAGGACAGGGCATTCGGGGGTTCTGCGACGTCGAGGAATGAACGACCACATCCCAATAGAACAATGACCACATACGAGTGAATAACGGAAACAAAGAAAAAATATAATTTCCTCCCTGAAGATGTTGGCTTCAGTGCGAATTGTACTCGGAAGGACGACAGAGAGAAAAAATAATATATATTGACTAGCGATTTTTTGCAAGTTAAGCCCACATTGCGCACATTTCAATTTAGAACTGGCACACGGAGTTTAAGGTCTCCCCCTGAGCATTACAATAAATCCAAGAGATTCATGGATCAGATTATTTTTGATCCGGGAACATTGTGTATCTTTGAAGCATGAATGAAAAGGTTCTTACTTTTATGGTGATTATAGGAGTATATGGAGAGGTTCTCGAGCAAGGCATTTTTTTAAAGACCTCATTATGTGTAATGTTCAAAAAGTAACCGATAATAATGAAATGGAAATCTACAATAAGAAAAAAATACGAAGTATGTGTGTTCGAGCTAATGGTAAGATGGCTATCGTGATATACAAGGTAATCTGCCTTTATATCTCACACCGATACGCCGTTAGTGCATATTCCCTTCTACAAACATATTTTCTTTTTTTCATATTTCATGGAAATGCGTGAACTCTTGCAAGGAACATGGCCAACTATACATTTACTTTCTAAAGGATAGAAACCAACAATATCTTCGCCTTCTTAGTGCGATGGGATTCCTTCATCCCAGAGTAAAAACAAAAAACTGCCCCCCAGCGAATAATCCTTCGGTACAAACCCAGACGCTGCCCACAGCACCAGCTCAAGCACTGCCTTCAGTAGCAGCTTCAGCACCTGAACTGGCCAGGCAAAACTCCAACAAAAAAGCAAAGGAAAGTAATACCCTGTAACTGACCTTTCAAAAGGAGCACATGCTGAGCCAACAGGGGCAGATGAGACTCAAAACGGACCAACGGATGATTCAGCAAATTAATGTCCATGAAAAGATGCTGGCATTCCTTCTTAAACAATGACACACAACAGCAGGCCTTCCTGCAACTTGCAGTGGTT
>NC_051405.1:17706856-17706974 GCF_015228065.2 Penaeus monodon
CTTTAGTACAACAATGATCACCCAGCTCCTGGTCAGAGATCATTTTACATTAAGTATTTTCCATCCAGTTTGCGAAAAGCCACCCATGCAAGTTTGCAATGCATATTGCCACTAAACA
>NC_051405.1:17707470-17707769 GCF_015228065.2 Penaeus monodon
CAAGAGTTCTTCCCTCGGCTACCCAAACCAGGCATATATTCATCCTCCTCATGATTACCCCTATTTAACGTCTACTGCAATGTCATAAATGCCATACCCTATGCCATAAAGGAAGAAGGTGAACAGCAGTGCCCCCTGTCTGTCTTCCCTGCTAGCCAAAAGTCGTTCCAAGTACAGTACTTATAAGTGGAAGCAGTGTTCGTAGTTCGAATGTTCCGCCCATTTCGGCCAGCAAGGGTTAAGGGTTGTGAGTGTGTGTGTGTTGGGGAGGGGCAGGTATTCTGATATTAAGGCATTAG
>NC_051405.1:17707798-17708582 GCF_015228065.2 Penaeus monodon
CTCTTTACCCCAAGTACACATATCCAGGACTTAAATAGTACAAATATACAAAAAAGAGAAACGAAGGTGCGTACTTCTACTAAGGAAATGTAATTACTGTTTTTATTTTTATCACTTCCGTTTTGAATATTTCTTAGTTGTCATGTGTTGACGACAGAAATTCGACTTTCGGGTTGTTTACCTACTGCTACATATTTCATCTAAATTGCTTGTGTATATACAGTGAGCTGTAGAGAAATTATCCGTGACTCGCTAAAAGGCGAGACAGGCAGCACATGAACGCAAAATTGTGTACTGTATGTATGTAATCACATGAACTCCTAAAGAATTTACTCGAAACTACGTTATTACCATGTTTAACATTGTTAGCATTGCGAAAACTTCCTTGCTCAGCCGCCCTTTGGCAACACTGCCAACTTGAAGGAGGAAGGCAGCGGGACTTGGGGGAGAGGGGGAAGGAGAGAGGAAAATGTTATTTCGCGTGAATAAGCGGCTGTAATTAACACGGCAGAGTGACAAAACTAAACATGATTGGACAATAAGGAAGTAAGGAAGATGTGATAATTAGAAAATTATTTTGAAACAGTGATTAGATTATAATTAATTAACTAAGCCTGTGGTTCGTTTCGTTTTCATTTTTCACTTGTTATTATGTATGTTTTGTAATATGTTGACGAGTCTTAGGAAGGAAGGTGCCACGATATCGAGTTTTGTGAAAGGCGCTTCTTTGAGCATGCTTGTGCGTCTCTGACAATGTATACAATAGGGCTGTTTGTCATATACC
>NC_051405.1:17708654-17708779 GCF_015228065.2 Penaeus monodon
ATGAATACATGAACCATCCACCTCTCACTTCTCTCCTCGCACCCACCTACCTCCTCTCAATCCCTGCCACTTCGTCTTTGTCCCTCCCACCATCTCCCCATTCTTCCCTCAACCTCCCCGTCTCT
>NC_051405.1:17708837-17709362 GCF_015228065.2 Penaeus monodon
TTCCCTCAACCTCTCTGTCTCCTTCCTTGATTACCCCCCTTCCCTCTCATCTCTTCCCCATCCTTCCCATCACCTCCCCGTCTCTCCCACCACCTCCCCATCCTTCCTTGATTACCCCACCCCTCTCACCTCTTCCCCATCCTTCCCGCCATCTCCCCATCCCAGCCAAAAAAGGCACCCAAAAAAAGTCTTATAGAGGGACAACGCGTCATGCTCTGGCAAAGCAAGGAGGATCAAACATCAACCCTAATCAAAATGATAACCTAGAAGCCCCTGAGGCTATGCCATGCGGAGGAGGGGGTGAGGGAAAGAGAGGGATGAAAGATGTCGGGGGGGAGGAGGAATAGGAAACGGGGGGAGAAGGGGGGGAGAATGAAGGAGAGATGGGAAGGGAGGGATGAAAGAGGTAGGAGAAGGAGTGGAAGAGAGGGGAAATTTGAGGAGGGAGAGGTGGTGAGGGAGGGATGAAAGAGATAGGAGGAGGAGGGGTGAAGGGGGGAGATATTGAAGATGAAGATAGCTAAA
>NC_051405.1:17709465-17710258 GCF_015228065.2 Penaeus monodon
AGAGAGAGAAAAATAGAAAGGGGAGCATAACTGGAACTAAATGGAGGAGGAAGGGGTGTTGGTGGGGAAAATATTGAAAGGCAAAAGGTGCATGAAAGAGGAAAGAGGAAAGGGTGTGGGAAGAGGGGAAAAAGGAGAGGGGAGGAGGAAGAAGAATAACAGGTGAGAAAGGGAAAGGAAGAACGAGGAAGGGTGAAGAATGCACAGGAAGGTGGTGGAGGGGAGAAGGAGGAGGATGAAGCTCACGAGAAGAGATAAGAGCGATGTGAGAGAAGGAGGGGAAGAAGGAGAAAAGGCAAGAAGAGCAGCAATATGTATGTAACTTCTACTTTCTGACGAAACTTTTTTTGTACAGGTATCCATTACCTATCGTCTGATTGTCTGATGGGGAAATCTCGCGTTTCACCGTTGCTACCGCAGGATTGGGTGTGAGTGACCGCCTTATGTCTCGTTCTGAATGACTTCCCGGCGTCATATGATGTGGTTATTGGCGTCCTATATATTTCGGCGTTGTCTTACTACCTTTTTAAGAGGTGTTGTGGGGTTCGATCATGCTGGATAGACTGCTCTTCACAGAATGTGTCCAGGAATGTCTGCCTGTGAGGATGAGTTTTCGCATAACGTGTAGAGGATAAAGACTCCTGTGATTGGACTTGCTTTCCTTGTAGTTGGTCGGTGATTTCAACCACTTCAGCAAAAGGGCTGTTGGATATTGTGTGTGTGTGTGTTTTTTTTTTAATGAACAGGATGGGGAGGTTATACGTACTCATTACCCGTTACCCCGACGCAATGA
>NC_051405.1:17710884-17710982 GCF_015228065.2 Penaeus monodon
GCTTATCGTAAAAAAGAAGAAATTTTAAAAAAGCTTTCATTACTGCAGAGATTTGTCAATTCCCTGTAGCCTGCAACCCCGGTTTTTACAGTTGGAAT
>NC_051405.1:17711184-17712873 GCF_015228065.2 Penaeus monodon
TTTGCACCGCCCGGGAAAAGATAAAAGATTACGAGTAAATAATTAGCATATGCCCTGAGGTTCACTGTGCTTAATAATGCTAAAGTTTTGTCAGGAGTCTCTTTTTGGGCGAGACAGATAGATATATTTTCCGGTAATTTGAATAAAATTTCAATGGAGAAATTTTGAGGTTTTCCGTTTGGTTCTAAGTTTGGTAGCATAATTCTTGATAAAACGTAAACCCCCCCAAAATATAAACTATTCGTGCAAAGTCTATCAATAAAATTTTAAAGACTTAATAACAATCGTACCATAATCTGTACAAACAGTTATCATACTAAACATATTTTTTTGATTCACAATATGGTGGTCAGGGGCCCTTTTTGAAATCGTGATTTTTATTAAAATGGGGATAGCAGAAAAACTGAAGGGGGAAAAGTTTAAAATAGCAAAAAATACATTCATTGCTAAATGCATTTTATTACGGTAAAAAAAAATCAATGGAAAAAAGAGCAAAAAAAAAGCTTTGATGAAACAAATGAAGGTCAAAATTAGATGCTTCCCAAAATGCAGGACCAAAATAGAGTGACGGCCGTCTTATACAAAAAAAACGCGAAAAGGGAATTCTGTCACTGAAATAACAGTTGGTAACTGCTTCCGTTTTAGAATACGTTATAGAATATGTTTTCTACAAATGAAATAAAATTCATTTTAAGAAAGTAAAATGTTGGAAAAAAACATAAATCGTAGTTAACTTTTCCTTTGTGTGCAGACTATGACAGCGTAGGAAAAGGTCTGCGTATTGTCATTCATTTGAGACACATATTGCTCACGAGCGGTCATTTCATGAAGGCAAAGATACTTTGTATTACTGAAGAGTTTTCTGTACACTGACTAGAGGACTGATATGTTTCTGGAAACAATGTTAAAATCCGTAAGATATTTTGGCAGTATGGAGTTTTGATTATACAAAGAGTGGGGTAAAAACGATTAGGTTTCTAGGGTTAGACTACTCTTGGTATGACTTATAAAAAAAATGCTTTAAATGCATTACTTCCGATAAAAGACTTTGGCTGTTAAGTGTATTCTAAAGTACAGGCTCTAACAGGATGAACTAGATTTTTTTTTTTTTTTGTCTGAGACATATGGGAGCAAATTTCGACATTCACCTGCTGTCCAAGTAAATTACAGAGTGCGACTTATTCATTTGAAAAGGAAAGCGAGCTGGTTAGGATAATCATAACACTTTTGAAGGATAATAAGGATACAAGTATTTCTAAAAATTCTTTCTCTGTCACCACACCAACTGTGTATGGTGAATTAAGAGCTTACGATTTTCAAATTGCCTCGAAGTGAAGGATTTCTGTATATAGATGCACATATTGCTCACAAGTTCCAATAATCGCAATTCTTCGGGAAAAAAAACGCAGCATAGGGTAATGGGTCATGGATAAGTAACCATAAAGTTAGTGGAAAAATATTTGGCTGTTATCAAGAGAACAACACTTTGCCAAGTCGAACCCACCCGAATACAGGAAAAAAAGAAACAGCAAATATAAAAGTTACAAAGGATCTAACAATCAAACACAGTATTGTATGTATTGTTTAGCAGCATAGGTATAGTTGGTATTGTTTGTGTACCGCCCTCGGGATTACGCATGGGGTCGGAGTCAGGTTGACATGTCGAGGCGACGGGTTGGCAGTTAAGGT
>NC_051405.1:17714233-17714385 GCF_015228065.2 Penaeus monodon
TCATTGCTTCAAGCTGCGGTGTAATGACAACTGGAGCACCTAAATCCTTTGCTTTATATAATAAGGGGCGTTTCTGATTGATGTGTTGCTTTTTTATTTCATATATGCATCCACATTTCATTTCTGAGATTTGCAAATCTCCCCTGCCCTAC
>NC_051405.1:17714650-17714793 GCF_015228065.2 Penaeus monodon
GCTATACCGCAGCTAAGTACACGAGTTCTTTCACAGACATGTTTCCAACATGATAGCGGACCAACATTGATTTTTGATCTAATTTCATATCAATTTACAGCTTTATTGACCACTCGTCATCACAGGATGATGCAATAAGGTGG
>NC_051405.1:17714861-17715119 GCF_015228065.2 Penaeus monodon
AGCGAGGGGATGACTAGACGCAAACCCGAAACTTTGCGATATCCAAGATTTCCCTCTCCTCCTTTTCATTCCATCCGTGGCATCCATAGCCCAACCGCAGGCAAGACTTCCTCCCGAGTCAGCAAGTTCGTCCAGCGTCCGGATTCGAAAGCTCAATCGGATCTCCTCGCAGGGCGCTCCGAATCAGCATCCAGGACGGCTGGGCTGTGAATCGCCGTCGGCTGCAGCTTGTGAAAGCCACGGAGTTTTCTCTGCGCA
>NC_051405.1:17715330-17715570 GCF_015228065.2 Penaeus monodon
CCAACGTACCGACACTCACATAATCTGAATTGCCTGCTCACGGCGGCAGTCAAGCCAGGGCGACGGCCGCCAACTCTAAATTTTTCCATCATTGAACCCGACTCGTATCGAGGGCCATGCAGTGCATTCGTCATTCCCTTTCAGTGAGTGTTCACTGTGCAATATTTCAACTCATACCACTGCAGCCGGTCCTGCTGCAACGGCCTGTCCATTGCCTGATGGGAGGCATCATAGGTTCTT
>NC_051405.1:17718509-17718974 GCF_015228065.2 Penaeus monodon
TAGCCAACCGGTCTCTCGTGCGTCCAGCCGACGACGAAGTCCTTTGTTTTCCACTTGCAATACTCTTTCCCTTCTACTTCCCGTCTACTTGCAATGGCGAGCGATAGTGCAGAGAGAGAAGCCCAGATGCGTTCAACACGAGAAGCTTTTCTCTTCCTCTTTCGTCTGCTTTCCTTTCCCTTTTTTTTGTTGTTGCTCCTTCCTCTCTTTCTCTCTTCTGCTCTTTTTGTCCCTCTTATCTGCACTCTCTTCCTTATCTTCTCTATCTCCCTTGTATTGTTTTTGTTCTTCTTGCTCCTCTCTTCCCTCTTTCTTTACAGTCTTCTTTCTCTTCAGTCTTCTCCTTTTCCTCCTTCTCTTATTTTCCATCTCCCTTTCCCCCTATCTTTCCCATTTCCCTCTCTCTCTTCCTCCTTTCCCTCCCTTCTTTGTAATATTTTCTTCTTTTCTTTTATATGCTCTTCT
>NC_051405.1:17719275-17719472 GCF_015228065.2 Penaeus monodon
TCCCCCCCCCCTCCCCACACACCTCTAAGGCATCCCCCTGAGGCACCCCCCTGAGGTATCCCCTTGAGGAGCTTTCCCTTGTGCCTTAATCCCATCAAGAATTCGAGCTTCGTGGACACTGTGCTTGCAGTCATCACTGGAATCTTATTAGGGACGTAGTATGTATTCGTGTGCGTGTCTAGGGCGTGTGTTGATAC
>NC_051405.1:17720031-17720375 GCF_015228065.2 Penaeus monodon
CGCCCTTATGCAGAGAGACATCGCGAAATGTGTGGAGTCCGCCCCGGCGCCGGCCGAGTTCCCCAGCCCAGCCCGATAGCCATACAATAAAGCGAAGGACACCCAAGTAGGCCTCGAGCTCCCAACCGCCCAGAAATATCTAAAATTGAAGGTGGAAGTCATTCTTCTCCTTGTGTCTCTTTTTTCCATTTTCATTTTCAATCTGAATGTTTCCTCGGTGCCTCTTTCGGTGGCCGAGGCTCTCCCGGAAATTAATGAAACGTCTTGATCCAGGCCGAGGCGGACGGGAAAAAAGTTTCTGCCTCGGGAGGAGACCGCCCGTTTTCACAAAGATGCTTTGGGCT
>NC_051405.1:17720871-17720992 GCF_015228065.2 Penaeus monodon
AACAGACAAGAAGCTGAACCGATTTCCCAGCGAGAGAAACGGAAGCAGAGATTGATGGCCACCCTTCACCCGAAACCGAAATTGGCCAAAGAACACACGAGAGAAGTATTAATTGATTCTG
>NC_051405.1:17721039-17721188 GCF_015228065.2 Penaeus monodon
CGGGCAAGTATCATTAACGGAACAATTACTTCTCAGCATTTTCTTGGTTTGGCACTAATTGGACCTGTTTGGGTTTCGGGTTTGACATTCAAGGAAGAAGCCATGTCGCCGGGTTTTATTGCGTGGATAATGCCCGGTGCTGATCGAGC
>NC_051405.1:17722529-17722695 GCF_015228065.2 Penaeus monodon
AAAAAAAACAGCGAACCACAGCAACTCCAGATCCATCCCCCCCTTGATTGCCCGGGACTTACCGGTTCCTCGTTAAACATCATCAGTCAAGTCGGAGTGCAGGCCGCTGACGGAGTGGGACGCCCAGCCTGGCGTTTGTTTCGTTCCCCTCCCTCGCTTGTGTTCG
>NC_051405.1:17723058-17723346 GCF_015228065.2 Penaeus monodon
CTTGCGCAATAAGGCTCTTTCACATTGCTATTGCAATCTAAGCTGGCTGATCAGATGCAGGTTGTTAAAGCAGCATTTTGAGGCTTGTAGGCGAGCATAGTATATGTAATGCTGTTATTGTGTTTTCTTGGTCTTTACCGTTTCAGATTTATTTTTGTGTTACTCTCTGCATTAGCTTTTGTCTCCCTTCTCCTCACTGTCATGTTTTCCTACCACTTTCCTCTCTTCCTTTACTTCTACCTTTCCCTCGCCTCCCTTCTCCCCCACTTTTTTTTCTTCTGTTTCTTT
>NC_051405.1:17723659-17723881 GCF_015228065.2 Penaeus monodon
CCTTTCGCATCTCGATTACCATACCAGACAGACTCGGTTTCACAGAAGAAGAGGCAGCTCCCATAAAATGAGCCCCTCTGCCCACGCAGCCTTCTCCGCTATCTTGACCTTGTCTCTTAAGAGGTCAAATAACGGCCGAGGGAGACAAAGAGGGAGAGGGGAGAGGGAGGAAAAGGGGAGGAACGAGGAAAATGGGAGAGAAGAAGGTATGGGGAGGGACAG
>NC_051405.1:17724892-17724971 GCF_015228065.2 Penaeus monodon
GTCCTCGATAAACAGACAAGAGAAAATCGTTCTTCACTTTTATTTCTTCTCTTTCTTTCGTAAACATTTATTGACTACC
>NC_051405.1:17725496-17725995 GCF_015228065.2 Penaeus monodon
TCACACAATTCAACATTGAAATAATTTCTTTACATTTTTATACAAATATTTTTTATAGCCTGTATAAATGACATTCATATCCTTTTAACAAAATTATGTGTGCTCCAGTTTTTTTATACAAGCAAGGAAATTCTTATATTTAGGGTTTACCAGACTGTGAATCTGCAATCGCTTGTTGATGTGCTGCAATATAATGTTCAAATGTTGCAATCCAATAATGAAGGATTCATGCAGCCATAGTGCAGTGAGGTGATAACCAATCAAGGGTCTTTACGTCATACAAGAATTAACCAATCACGGGTCTGTACGTCATACATGAATGAGCCAATCACGGACGTTCGTGTCGGTGAAAGTGAACCAATCAGTGAGCTCACGAGAACCAAACGGAGGTCCTCGTGTCAACTGTTGGCTCATCAAATGTTGTCTCTGCCTGTATGTTATTCTATCTGCTTGCTTGTCAATCGGTCTGAACTCGCTCATAGTCTATCCGTCTCCGTTA
>NC_051405.1:17727610-17727764 GCF_015228065.2 Penaeus monodon
TATGTATCTCAGACCCACCGACGACGATTTAACACCAAACCAGATAAAAAGCCGTAAAACCATATTCAAAACTTCACACACACAGACGAAAATAATGTACCTAGAATAGCACAAACATATAAAAGACGTAAGAAAAAGTCCCCTCAATTCACGC
>NC_051405.1:17727798-17728116 GCF_015228065.2 Penaeus monodon
TCACACACGCGCGCGCAGCGAGTGTACATCCACACGTATAGAAATATATATATTTATACAAAAAAAAAAAAAATCTAATACTCACGGCAAGAATGAACCTCGAACTCTGGCACCTTAACAACCCTGCCAGCCTCCTGAGACATATGTGTAACCACGCTTCTCACATAAGTCTATTTAGGATCCGGTCCTTTGAATGTGACGTGATTCACTTTAAAATGAGATTATGGCTCCTGCCGGGGCGTGTGGCGGAAGGGGGGGGGGTCAGGAGGGGGTCAGGAGGTGGGAGGGGGGGGTGAGAGGGCCTTGGAAAGAGGTGGG
>NC_051405.1:17728709-17728781 GCF_015228065.2 Penaeus monodon
ATCGTTTATCTAGAGGCTGCAGTGACGACCCAGAGGGTAAATAACGTTGTGTCAATCATTTCACCAGCCCCG
>NC_051405.1:17728949-17729130 GCF_015228065.2 Penaeus monodon
CTAAGATGCTGTTCGCATTCGTGGCCGATACGTGTTGGATCAGTTTGGGGTGATTCCCGTCTGCCAGGTGGGAATGCGGCGGCGTGTTGGGGGAGATTTCGGGAATGAGGGAGATAGACAGGCGGGGCAGACTGTGCTGGATGCCTCTGGGATCAAAGAGGTGCCTGTGTCCTCTTAAATG
>NC_051405.1:17729501-17729873 GCF_015228065.2 Penaeus monodon
AACCAAGGTAATGCATATGAAATGGCTTCCCTTGTTGGAATACACTGATTACACTTGCATGCGACCTGTGCAACGCCTGGTACGGTACAATTGCAAGGGAGAGCGAGCCTAAGATGTTTAAGTATTCCTGTCTGCTAGTTTTGGAATATTCTTTTCATGAGCTGACAGGATTTTTTGGAATGGGAATGACTGTTGTAATCATTCTTACTCTGTTCGTCTTTTAGTTTTGGTAAACATCGGTGATTTAATCAACCTCGTCAACGTTTCGCATTTCCTTTTCTTGTTGCTTCATTGATGTCAGTTCATTCCGAAATAAAAACAACAAAAGAATGGCTCATTTTCAAAACTTAAATACCCTAAATCACCCCCCTC
>NC_051405.1:17729931-17730280 GCF_015228065.2 Penaeus monodon
GCAGACATCAACATGCATTCCACCCACGAACACTTGGCAACGAAAGAATTTTCCATTCCAGAAGGAAATTGGATGGCCAAACGAGGGTAACATAAGCAGCAACTCCAACGGAAGGAACGTCATGCAGTTGACTTTCATGCACTGCGCTTTCCCAAGTGCCTTAATAGTCTCTGTATTGTTAGCCTATTACTGAGGCATTTCTGACCTGGGGAGAGCCCCGCGCTGTCGTTGAATGGAGAGTGGTCAGTGGCGAGGAAAAGACAGGGCATCACTTTGTAAATGCTGCTTCTGTTGCTGTAGACCGGCGGGACGTGTTCTCGACATGTTTTGTGCGAAAAGGGCTCTTGAT
>NC_051405.1:17730357-17730601 GCF_015228065.2 Penaeus monodon
AGTCTATGGTCTCCGCGGAGCTTTACAAGGTGGTTGTAATGGCACAACATGGTTTGAACATGTTTTGAAATGGGAGATTCTTGTTTTTTTCCTCACATTATCGTACATTACAACGCCGTAAAGGGGTAGAATATATTCTGGACCTGTTTTGGCCAAAAGGATAGTCTTTGTGTCTCTGCAGCTCCTTTTCTGAGCTTTAATTCTGGGTATTATTGTAGTTTCATTGGGTGCCGCTTCCAGAGTG
>NC_051405.1:17732556-17732955 GCF_015228065.2 Penaeus monodon
TTTTTTTATTAAATAAATTTCTCAAAAGTACAGAGTATAATAGAAAGGACATATTAGACAGCAGAATGGAGAGATGAGAAAAGAAAAAAGAAATAAACAGAGACCGGGAAAAGCAAAGGGAAATGGAAATATTAGACAGTAAAATGGAGAGATGATCAGAGAAAAAATGAAGATATTTTCTGGAAAATTTTAAGAGGAAGGAACTAAAACATAAGAAAAAAAAAATCTAAAAAGTAAAGACAATGAAAGATAAAGCGAATTAGTATCAGAAAATCATTAGGACCAACAAACGGAAATGAATAATAGAGTAAAAAAGATATAAACAAACGAAGGAAAGATCACGACATTGTGAAAATAAAGAGAATAAATAATAAAAAAGGAAGAAACCTCTCCCCCCCC
>NC_051405.1:17733095-17733264 GCF_015228065.2 Penaeus monodon
TTTCCCATTTTCCTACCGGGGATGCTTGTAATTGGGGAGAAACCATCCGTTAAGACCAACTGGAACTGTAATGGAACACACGAGCGAAACAGGACGGGGCTTTGTCGACGGAGGCTCAACTGGGGTCACTTTCCACACGGATTAAGTTGTTCTTGATTTCGGGTCGTGC
>NC_051405.1:17733361-17733465 GCF_015228065.2 Penaeus monodon
TATGGTAGTTATGTTCGCTGTATGTGTTTTTATAGGAATACGCACAGACTTCTCACATCTGACAGATAAGTACCGTCATTATCCCTTTCCTCCCCCCTCCCTTG
>NC_051405.1:17733493-17733700 GCF_015228065.2 Penaeus monodon
AAGCATCTAAGCATCATTTTCTCTCAAATTAATTTTCCTTTTTTTCTGATATTTTCCTCGAAGTACCGAATACGTCACTCTAGACTGATAGATCGGCTGTCTCTGGGGTTCCGGTCAGAAGCAGCGGCGTTCGAAGGAAAGGCTGAGTTTCTGAGTTTCTTGTATTGTTCCCCTTGCTGGGTGCTGTTTGTTTTCTCGGTTTTCTGC
>NC_051405.1:17733851-17734008 GCF_015228065.2 Penaeus monodon
GTATCAGCAGTATATCCTTTAACACTTTCTTCTCTTTTCTTGCCTTTTCTTTCTTTTCTGTTTTCTCCCTTTGTTTACATATTTTTCTTCGTAAGTGAGCTGTAAAATATTCACTTAAAAATGCCAGCAAACGTGAGTACCTGATCGATGAGAGTGA
>NC_051405.1:17735391-17735602 GCF_015228065.2 Penaeus monodon
TTATATCTTTCTTCCATCACTCCTCTCTTCCTTTGCCTCTCCGTCTGTCTCTTCTCCTCCTCTGGCGTCCATCCTTCCTATCACAACTGACATAAAAACACCCGAATGAGGAGGGAAGCCTTAACACACGAACTGGAAAACAACATACATAAAAGGAAGAGAATAACGAGCGCAAACCCAGATGCGAAGGAAAGACCAGTTTTGTTACTTT
>NC_051405.1:17735682-17735750 GCF_015228065.2 Penaeus monodon
CTGACATTCACCCTCCTGTACCTAAGCCGGCCACAAGAGGCTTGGAAAAGAGCACACGCAGCACAGAC
>NC_051405.1:17735937-17736124 GCF_015228065.2 Penaeus monodon
CTTTCAATCCAGTTATATATTACGTACACAATCAATTTGCAGTATATTTTTGTTAAGTTCAGTCAGGTTATTCAAATGCAAGTGCACACTATCACTACATGTTTCTATTTCGTCATACAGATAAAGCGTGTGGGAGTGTTTGGATTATATGGAAATAGACAGATAAAAGAATCCAGTATTGTTAGGA
>NC_051405.1:17736999-17737250 GCF_015228065.2 Penaeus monodon
ATTTTGTGTTGTTTATTAAGAAGCTCGTGTGTGCTGGGACATAGTATCATACTGTCGCAAAATATAATATTATATATACATACTATTAAATAGATTATTATAAATAGAATAAAATTCCAAAAACTTGGTTTGAGATGAGAAACTAATTACGTATAGTGGGTATGAGGACCCCCAACCTCAACAAAACCAACTCGGATTATGAATCGATACCGATATATATGTAAATACATAAATTGTAAAAAATTTCAAGG
>NC_051405.1:17737484-17737551 GCF_015228065.2 Penaeus monodon
CCATAAATATCTACAAAGTTCATATTTTCAGTACTATTCCATATCTTTTAGTTCATTTATGGATTCT
>NC_051405.1:17737618-17737758 GCF_015228065.2 Penaeus monodon
AACGTGATTCTATCGTCACATTATCTTATAAAAAACATGGAGGAACCCTCCGTGCTGGCCCTGGCGTGTGTGCAGCCGTGTGTGGGAATTATAATTATTGTATACTTGCACAGATTAAAAAGATTTTTGCAAAAAACAAA
>NC_051405.1:17737778-17737935 GCF_015228065.2 Penaeus monodon
ATTATTGAGTAAGAACCTAACTTAACGGTATATATCGAGTCGAATGGACCTAGCCCTTACCCAATAACAAGCTGGATTAATGATTAACTGGATTCCGCACCAACACACACAAAACACAGCATTACCGAAACAATTTACGAACATAAAACCCCACATG
>NC_051405.1:17740447-17740680 GCF_015228065.2 Penaeus monodon
GCCTGAGAACGGGCAGGTGGAAATGCCGTGCTATGTTTAGTCTCCATGTATCTACCATATTCCATCCGCCAAAATCATGACGATTTGGGAAACAAGAAATCTGCATCAAAGATTAGTAATCATTTACCTCGTTCTATGGGTAATTTTCAAGAGTTTAAATTATTTTTTTTCCCCAAAAAGAAAAAAAAAGTGTTTCTATTGTATACGTAAATTTCGGAAACATAAACAGAAGT
>NC_051405.1:17741184-17742300 GCF_015228065.2 Penaeus monodon
AGCAGTCATCTGCTTTGCACCTCCCATGATAATTGATACCCTCCACCAGCTACCACTTTGAAGAGGGAGGCACGAGCAGAGCAGCCTGCAGCACCCAAAAGGCCATTAAATACAACGATTTCAATTTCGAAGGTACTCGGTAATAACTCGAAACAGCCTGCTAATCTCACTTCCCAGGAACTCGTGAATGTCACTCTATTTTGAACGCTGTGTTATGAACTCTGTATATTATGAATCTAATGTATTCTGGATATTGGGCATATGGTGAATCTTATGTGTTGTTCATCTAGGATGTGTTGAATCTTGTGCGTTGTTGAATTATGGTGGATGGATATTTTTTGCTGTTGATTTTTATGAGTTTAAGTTATGGTGAATCATGTGTATTGTGAAAACTGTATATAATGAACCCAGTGTATTGTGAACCCAGTCTACAGTAGGTGTTAAAAATAAGAAATTATTATATTTGTTTTATAAAACGTTCTATAAAGTGATAACCGTCCGTATCGTCACATCATTATCAAAGCCTCATCTTCTTTTCTTCATGAGGAATCATTCAACAGCTAGGTGGGTCATCCCTGAATATGAGAAAAACCTGAGGGTGAGTAAGGCCCGAATATGAATCACGTTCGAGGGCCAAGACTCCAAGATAAGGAAAACTCAAAGGTGAGTACGGCTGCAAGATGAGTAAAGCTCGAAGAAGACTGAGGATCGAGGGTGAGTAAACCTCGACGTTGGTGAGTAAACTTCCCCCCATCCTCTGAGTGTGTTCTCAGCCCAACATAGACATCAACCGCAGCAACCGTAATGACCCACGTGAACCACCCACCACCACCCAACCATCAAATCCAACACCTCTGTGGATAAAGACCCCCCTCACTTTTCCCCCTCTTTTCCTCCTCTTACTTCTTAATCCGACTCTTTGCTGACAGCCGCCATTCACTGCTGACACACAGGAGTCACACATGGCCCCGTCAGCTCACTCCTCCGTCGTCAGAACTCTTTCAATAAGACAGATGTATGATCATTCTCAAAGAGGATTCAGACATTCAAAGCTCTTACTTAGCTCCAAGTAATCTTGATTGGGTGGATTTGCTGCTTACAAATGCCGTTCTTTAC
>NC_051405.1:17743818-17743989 GCF_015228065.2 Penaeus monodon
GGGTTAGAGGGATGGATAAGTGTGGTGTGTGAGGTAGGAATGGTGTAGTGGGATGGATAGGAGAGTGGTGTAGGGTAAGGAGAAGTGGATGGATGGAGAAGAGTGGAGGGGTGTGAAGGGTAGAGGGATGGGAGGGGTGTGGGTGTTATTAAACAGATAACATCCTAAAAT
>NC_051405.1:17744049-17744323 GCF_015228065.2 Penaeus monodon
CTAATAAAACATTATACAGTAATAAAATCTAAGAGACAAAGATGAACAGCGCATCAAGCACACATCCGAGCACAATTCAAGAGCAATTTCCCGACCTCCAGTTCTAATGCAACTACGTATGAAACCAAAAAGGACATAGAACAGCCATCCAACCGCTGCCACCATATCTCGCTCCACCTACGATCTGTCTGAGAGAACCAGTGGAGGAGTTTTGACCCTCTCTCCACCTGGTCTTGGCTCCACTTGACGGCAATATTGGTGGAGGGATGGTAGG
>NC_051405.1:17744387-17744454 GCF_015228065.2 Penaeus monodon
ACCTTATCACCCACAAACACACATTAGCTTTGTCTTTCTGGTATTACTCTTTTTGCCATACGTTGCA
>NC_051405.1:17745159-17745379 GCF_015228065.2 Penaeus monodon
CGGTCCCGTGGCTGTATGCAATCTCCACATATTCTCGTGAACACTACAGCCCTAAACACGAGAAGCAAAAACGGTTTTCAGTTTCATCTTGAGGATCTGGGAAATAATAACCAGCATTAAAGAAGTGCAGAAGACTCCGCTCCCTCGCTCTCCCATTCAGCCGCCCTCCTCCCTTGCGCGGGTTAATCCCCCTCGTCTCTCCTGCGGTCTCTCCCTCTAA
>NC_051405.1:17746016-17746097 GCF_015228065.2 Penaeus monodon
ACACGCAGCAAGAACATGGAAAGAATCAAAGGAAACCACGACAGATCTTGTCACACTCGCGGCCAATAGGCAGCACAAGGG
>NC_051405.1:17746383-17746994 GCF_015228065.2 Penaeus monodon
AATCGCGTCCTAGACCCGAATGAGCATCAACGTGACTGACATACAAGTTTGGGCGGACACCCGTGACTCTACTACGGGGGGGGGGGGGATGGGAAGGGGTGGAGGCAAGGAGGTGGGAGGGACGAGGAGGGGGCAAGGATTGGGGTGGGGGGATGGAGAGGAGGGGGTAGGGGATGGGGAGGAGGGAGGGGATATGGAAGGGGTAGGGGGATGGGGAGGAGGGAGGGGGTAGGGATGGGGTAGGGGATGGGGAGGAGGGAGGGGGTAGGGAAGGGGTAGGGGGATGGAGGGAGGAAGGAGAAAGGAGAAGGAGAAAGGGAAGGAGAGGAGAAGGGAATGGGAAAGGTCGGTGAAGAGGAAGAAGGGAGGTGGGGAAAAAAAGGATGATGGAGAAGTGGGAGGGGGTTGGAAAGGGGAAGGCTGGCGGTGTGGTTGGGGGGGGGGGGTGAGGAAAATGTGATGGAGAAAAGTGAGGGTGATGGGGAGGGCTGGTGGAGAGGAAGGGAATGAGGGAAATGCGGGAGAGAGCGATGGAAGAGGAAGTGAAAATGGTACGAGAGATGAAGAGGAAAGCTGGGGAAGAGGAGATGGTGAGCGAGAGGAGGGTTGGG
>NC_051405.1:17748605-17748929 GCF_015228065.2 Penaeus monodon
ATTATGCGATTTTTTTTTGATTTTTTTTTACGTGCAAAATCAGCTTCTTTCTTCCATTCAGAGCTTGGAATGGCAAAGGGGTGTAACATTTAAACCTTCTCACAGTGTTTGCTCTTGGAACAAAGCAAACACGGTGACAAGAGACAGTTTTGTTCAGAATTCACTGTTGTTTCAGGCCGTCTGTCCAGTTGGGTCTCAAATTGGTGCTCATCTCTCGAGTTCATTGCACCTCTGACTCTTTACTCTTTTTCTTATTTTCTGTCCTTCGTTGCGTGTTCTCACTTCTTTTCTGTCTTCACTTTTTTGTGTGTGTTTCTAATTACG
>NC_051405.1:17748958-17749314 GCF_015228065.2 Penaeus monodon
CGTGGTTTCTCTCATTTCTTCTTCGTTGTGTCTCATTTCTTCTTATCATCTTGGTTTTGCTTTCCCTTTTCCTCATTCTTTTTCATATTATTCACTATCTCCTTTTTCATATTGTTCTAATTCTGCTTTATTAGTCTTCTTTGTCTTCCTCCTCCTCTTTTTTTTCTTTGTTGACAGTCTTCTTCTTTGCAAATTTGACTTCCTCCTAGTCTTCGTTTCTGATCTTTCCCTCCTCCTTCTCCTTTTCTTCTTTATCTTCTTCCTCTTCATCTCCGTCAGTCATTTTTAGCAGGAATTCTGAAATCACACAAAGCTATCAATTTTGCCTTTGTTGCTTGCATTCGATGAGGAATATC
>NC_051405.1:17749689-17749765 GCF_015228065.2 Penaeus monodon
GGAAATCGTTCCTTTCTAGATATAAGTACAAATTACAGCATTTAAAAGTTTGGATTAGCGGTTAAAGAGTTAACGG
>NC_051405.1:17749943-17750110 GCF_015228065.2 Penaeus monodon
CATTATTATCATAACTTATATCACTGTTGAAAATCGTTCCTTCCTCTCATTTAGCTTAGTTCATATAATATTTTAGATATAAAGAGTAGACTTACAACATAAAAAAGCAGTAAAGAGTTAACGGCAGTTTAAGCAGTTAACACTCAGACTGTTAGAGAGTTAAAGAG
>NC_051405.1:17750420-17750784 GCF_015228065.2 Penaeus monodon
TCAGAGGTATTTAGGTAAACAGTTACCCAATCAAAGCTTTTGGAAAGGATTGGGGAGTTCCCACAATTCTTTATCGATATTTCATTCAAAAAGAGCTTTTATGCCCGGTGTACACAAGAGATATTTCCCCCGCGCGTTATACAATAAACAATAATCCGACACAAAATGAGACAAATAGAACCGCTTATTAATCCAGCAAGTGATTATTTTTATCGGAATCCATCACGTATAAATCCTTTTTACGTTCGTATCTTTAATGCTAGGTAAGTGCGATCTGAACTCGACATAAAGTTTAAGGGAGTGTAACTGAGTTTACAACGGAATTCCTTTAGAGACTTGATTCTGAAATGTGAACGTTCCGTTT
>NC_051405.1:17751890-17751968 GCF_015228065.2 Penaeus monodon
AGAGCGTTGGCCAGGCTTGAACCCGGGACCTTTGCGATTGCAAAGCCGTTCTCGCGGTGAGGAACCATATATACAAAA
>NC_051405.1:17752185-17752552 GCF_015228065.2 Penaeus monodon
TCCCTCTCTCTCTACGACACTTTCATCCAAGCTTTTGATCTCTTCTTTACGCGGCTTGCCATAAGAAGAGTAAGTCCTGCTGCCCTTCGAACTGCTCCCTCCTCTCGGGTGTACGTAACAGGACTTGAAAAGGATTATGCACGAAAAGGCGGAAAAGGAATAGGAAAGAGGGGGGAAGGCAAAGACGGGAAGAAGGGAAAAGACGATGGAGGGGAAGAAACCCAAGACGATGTTTAGGGTGAGGAGAAAAGGGGAAAGGGAAGAGGAGGAGGAAGGAAAGAAGGGAGGGAGATGGTAAGGGGAAGAGTGGGGAAGGAGAATGAAAGAAAGGAGGAGGGTTGAAGGGGGAATGGAAAAAAAACGTTAT
>NC_051405.1:17752963-17753086 GCF_015228065.2 Penaeus monodon
CGACAACGATTGCCTCGCCACACACCCTCGTCTCGTGCATCTGCGAAAGCCGTTTTCCCGATACCGCGAGATATTGAAACTTATCCTTATTCTCGTCATGCCCCACGTGGAGCCGTCGCTGAA
>NC_051405.1:17753170-17753475 GCF_015228065.2 Penaeus monodon
TTCGGCGAAAATGCATGATTTTGCCGATTCTTTGGACTAAATTACTCAAAAACAGCTACCATATTCACATACCCCAGACCATTATGTAATTATGTGCTAATGAACTGAAGGATTTGGGTGACGAGAAAGAGCACGGAATCGTATGCAGTATTCCTATATCTTTTACTCTGATATATCTGATATGTATAAGAAAGTGTGCCAGTTATGTCTGTAACGGATAATGACACATCCCCTTATATCTATATTTGTGATATTGAAGACTATGTATTTCATAATTGTAGATGTTTAGTAACTGTGTTGTAACA
>NC_051405.1:17753612-17753692 GCF_015228065.2 Penaeus monodon
ATGGAGGAACTTGGTGCGTACTCTTGCTGTGGTATGCTCCTTATTCTTGTCATGCCCCTCGCGGAACCATCACAGATTCT
>NC_051405.1:17753997-17754702 GCF_015228065.2 Penaeus monodon
TAGCTTTATGAAGGAACTTGGCTCGTACTCTTGTTGTGGCATCGCGAAAGGCCGAGGCAATTTGCGCGTCAAGCAAATACAAGGGGAGGTCCCTTGTCGTTGCTGTTGTAGTTGTTTCGCTGTCGTCCTGCTGCTGTTTGCTACTGTTTGTTATTTTTCTTCCCGTAGATGCTTAATGTTATTAATTGGACTGTTGTTTGTATTATCATGACCTTTTGATTCTTGTTGGTGTTGCTACAGCTGTTGATTTTGTTGCTGTTTCTGCATGTTTTTTGTTGTTGTTAGAAGCCTATGTTGGTGACGTGCACCGGATCACCCCTGCGCGGATGTCTATAGCATTCTTCAAATTCTATGTTTAAGCCCTTTTATTGTGGTGACGGAAACACTCGTATCCTGCTTGATCTAATTCATTATTAAGGTTTCGCTAATTAGTTTTAAAATTGATGTCCTTCCTTCGTGTATTTTTTTATGATTAAGTAAAATTAAGCTGTGGAAATCAGAATATATCTCCTCCACAAAACGAGGGTAAAAATCTAAATCACCTCAGGCCATTTGCCTTCATTAGCATAATACAAAAAACATATGGATGTTAATAATCTTTTGATAATGGTATTTATTGTATTAAGAGTTACTGTTATTACATGCATGAGCATGAACGTAAATATGTATCACACCAAAGCATTTCATTCTTTGATTCACAAGCCA
>NC_051405.1:17755605-17756674 GCF_015228065.2 Penaeus monodon
GTCTTAAGTAAAGTTTTACCGACATTAATCCTCTTTTGCTTTGGCATCTTGTCTTGAATACGGAAAAGGGAAAAGGAGTGGACGAGAGAAAGAAGAGGGGAGGAAAGGAGAGGGGAAAGAGAAGGGACGTGAGAATGTGGGGGGAAGGGAATGTGAGAATGAGGGGGGAAAGGGAGTTGAGAAGAGGGGGGAAGGGAATGAGAGAATGAGGGGGGAAAGGAATGAGAGAAGGAGAGAGAGAAGGGATGAAAGAAAGAGGAGAGAAGGGGCGAAAGAAAGAGGGGGGAAGGGAATGAGAGAAGGAGAAAGAGAAGGGGTAAAAGAAAGAGGAGAGAAGGGAATGAGAGAAAGAGGTGGAAACGGAATGAGAGAAGGAGAAGGAGAAGAGATGAAAAGGGGGGGATAAAGGATGAGAGAAAGAGGGGGAGCATGAAGGGGTGAAGAAACGGGGAAAGGAAGGAGAAAGGCAGAGGAAAAGGAATGGGTGTAGTACGGGAGAGGGAAGGAGTGAAAGAGAAGAAAAAGGAATGAGAAAGGTAGGAAGGGGGGTAAAGGAAGGAAATGAGGAAAGAAAAAAACACATGAGAAAGGAGAAAAGCTGAAGAATGAGACATAGGTTAAAACACGTGGGAGAAGAAACAGGAACAGGGAAATAGAGAAGAACAGAGAAAGAAGAAGGAATGGAGGGGAAAGGAAGGAGGGGAGGAAAGAGGAAGCTAAGGAAGAAAGGAAGGAGAGAAGGGGAAAAGGGGAAGAGGGAAGATAAGGGTGGAGGGTATAGAAAGATGAAGGAAGGACCTGAGGAAAGAAAAGAAAAGAATAAGAAGGAGGGAAGGAAAAATCGTGAAGAAGGAAAAGAAGGAGGGATGAAAAGGGAAAAAGAAAGAGGAGGGAAAGAAGGAGAGAAAGTGAAAAAAGATGAGATATAAGAAAGGCAAATGTAAAAAGAAGAAGGGGAAATGGATAGGAAAAGAAGGAACGGAGGAAGAGAAAACGTGGAAAGAAAATAATGTGCGGAAAGCGAGAGCGAGAGGAATGAATAGAGGCAGAGAATAAAACAAGGAGAAAA
>NC_051405.1:17756720-17756950 GCF_015228065.2 Penaeus monodon
GTTGGCGCTTCGTGTGTCCTCGCTCCTTTATTCTGCGTTTCTCTCCAGTTCTGCGTTTTCTTGTGTTCAGGAATAATAATTTCCAAAAGCTATAGCCTGATAAAAAAGAAAGAAAAAAAAATCCTCTCGGTAGTAGGGTAAAAGGGACAAGATAAACCGCATTTGACCCGAATGATATAAGACGTTATCAAATATGGTTTCATATATGCTTTCTCCCTCTCACTTTGTCC
>NC_051405.1:17757340-17757574 GCF_015228065.2 Penaeus monodon
TTCTACCCCAACCTCATCTTCCCTTTCCCTCTGTCCCTCCCTCTACTCTCTTTCCATAATCCCATCACCCCTCCTCCTCCCCCCACTTAACCCCCCCCCTCCATGGAACAATTTACCGATAACGAAAATTATCCAAACCTTAAATCTTTAATTCACGTTAATCCCCCATTTCCAGTATTACAGACGCCACGACAATACACAATGACCCAGTGTTATCAACCGAATTAATCATCA
>NC_051405.1:17757692-17758964 GCF_015228065.2 Penaeus monodon
CCCCCTAACAAAAGCCACCTAAGAATATGAATCTAATGTCATTCACCTATTATTATCCACCTAATATTATCCACCTATTATAATCCACCTAATATTATCCACATAATACTATTTACCTGATATTGTCAACCAGTATTATCCACCTAACCTCACCCACCTAAATTCATCCACCTAACCTCACCCACCTAAATTCATCCACCTAACTCCTCCACCCCACCTAAATTCATCCACCTAACCTCACCCACCTAAATTCATCCACCTAACCTCACCCACCTGAACTCACCCACCTAACCTCACCCACCTAAATTCATCCACCTAACCTCACCCACCTAAATTCATCCACCTAACCTCACCCACCTAAATCATCCACCTAACCTCACCCACCTAATTCATCCACCTAACCTCACCCACCTAAATTCATCCACCTAACCTCACCCACCTAAATTCATCCACCTAACCTCACCCACCTAAATTCATCCACCTACTAACCCACCTAAATTTCATCCACCTATCACCCACCTGAATTCATCCACCTAACCTCACCCACCTAATTTCAACCTAACCACTACCTCACCCACCTAAATTCTCCACCTAACCCTCACACACACCTAACCTCACCCACCTAAATTCATCCAACTCCCCTAACTCACCCACCATGAATTCATCCACCTAACCTCACCCACCTAAATTCATCCACCTAACCTCACCCACCTAAATTCATCCACCTAACCTCACCCACCTGAATTCATCCACCTAACCTCACCCACCTAAATTCATCCACCTAACCTCACCCACCTAAATTCATCCACCTAAATTCATCCACCTAACCTCACCCACCTAAATTCATCCACCTAACCTCACCCACCTAACTCTCACCCACCTAAATTCATCCACCTAACCTCTACGTCTCTAAGTTCATCCACCTGAGTTGCATCCACCTAAGCCTCACCCACTTAACCTCACCCACCTAAATTTCATCCACCTAACCTTACCCACCTGAATTCATCCACCTAACCTCACCCACCTAAATTCATCCAGCTAACCTCACCCCCCCCGAACCCGCTCTGCCTTTTCCCTGCCTTGACATGACATGGACATCTGACATGTTCCTTTCCGACAGCCACACTGAGGGCAAGGAGAGTGAGATGATCCTTTGTGGGAGAAAAGTCCTGCTTCGAAAGAGGTTGCCGGGGCGAGCTGTGCCTGTAGGATCGTGGGACGTTGTAGGCGGGTGATGGCTGAGGATTTTTTTTTTTTTTTCCTTTTCGTTCC
>NC_051405.1:17759882-17760013 GCF_015228065.2 Penaeus monodon
ATGCACTCAGAATCTCTGGAGGCAGCATCCAACGCATCTGACGCAACTTTGAGTATCCTAGTTTGCTACCAAACACCTGAAGTTGGGAGAGATATGGGAAGGAGATGAGAAAACAGGTGTATGGTAGAAAT
>NC_051405.1:17760228-17760418 GCF_015228065.2 Penaeus monodon
AATCCCACTACTACCCCATGGCTGTTCCAACCGGATTACTGCAAACATAAAACACGTATATAATCCGATATGTAGTTAATGCAGCCACCACCGCAGATGGGCAGGAGAGAAAAATAATGGCGGCAGAGGGAGAAGAGAACATGGAAAGAGATACACAGAACGTATGGATGAGAGAAGTTACAATCAACTA
>NC_051405.1:17760792-17760993 GCF_015228065.2 Penaeus monodon
CCCGAGGCCCATCTGCCAAGGCGATTCCCAGCATCCCTTCGCGAGTGTTATTGACCAGAAAAGCTGTTCCTCGCTGAAGTAACGGCGGCGTGGCACTGACCCCCGCCGCGGGAGTGCCAAAAGGGGGAGGGCAGTGGTGACCCCTTGGCATCCGGGGAGTGCCAAAGGGGGGGGAGGGGCAGTGGTGACCCCTTGGCATCC
>NC_051405.1:17761023-17761245 GCF_015228065.2 Penaeus monodon
TCTTGGTCGGGTACTTAAGCTTCTCTGCCAATGGGTTAGGATGGACTGATGGGGTTGGGGTGGACTGATGGGTTAAGGATGGGTTGATGGGGTCGGATGGAGAAGGTCGAAAGAAGAAGAATGGAGTAAGTAAGAGGGGGTGAGAAGGTGGAGTTGAGAAATGTAGAAAAGCAAGAAGGAGGAAGAGAGAAATGGAGAAGAATAGAAGGGCGGAAAAGGGGG
>NC_051405.1:17761305-17761412 GCF_015228065.2 Penaeus monodon
TATAGAAAAAGAGAGAAAAGAAGCAGAGAAGAATGTCGAGGAAAAGAAAGAAAGAGAGAGTGAAAATGAGAAGAAGGTGGAGCAAGAGAATAATTAAATGTTGCATG
>NC_051405.1:17761446-17761515 GCF_015228065.2 Penaeus monodon
CAGTGTGGATGGAAAAATAAGAGATTAGCAAAGTAGCGATTTAGGAGAGGAAAAGAGCAATAGAATTGG
>NC_051405.1:17761925-17762308 GCF_015228065.2 Penaeus monodon
CAGAGGGAACGCCGGAGTGCCAACCTGGGTTTTCGAGGGAGCCATGACAGCGCCACAAGACTTTGTTTTCCCCTGGGATTTCCTTCGAAGTTCCGTGAGAATTCCTGTCACTGACATGACACGCATTGGGAGGAGCTTTACTTTTTGAATGTTTATGGAGAACATATTGTCTTGGTTTACTCATGTTTTTTTTTGTTTTTTTTCCTCCAAACAATAGATGAATTACTTTCCTTCAATTTTTTTTTCAAAATCTTTTCACTCCTTATCATCTTTCCATCTAAAATTCTTATTGATGGCCACAGAGATTGTTCATGTTATCAGCGTTAATGTTAGTGTTACCAGTATCACTGATGATATATCTTCAAGATCTTAGTAATATCCTT
>NC_051405.1:17762371-17763027 GCF_015228065.2 Penaeus monodon
TTAGTTTTTTTTGGAGACACGACAGACGATATTATAGGAAGAATTTCGCATATCATGAAATCCTATATAAAAATTTGTCAAATTAGGATGAAAAGAGGTAGGGAGACAAGGAGAGAGGCAGACAAACACAGACAGGCAGATTGTTATACATAAATAAACTCTTCAGCTTTAATTTAGCTTTTAGTATAAAATCACTCCATAAATTTCCAGGGTTGGCTCTAGAATTTGTACACAGAAAAGCGAGATCCAACGATCGAGTGTCAGGACAAAAGGGTGAAAGTGGGGAGCTATTTCGAGTGTTTTGAGCCTTATGGGTTTTCGCCGTGAGTGGCTCATTTGAAAGTAAGAAAGGGGAAGGGAAGGAGGGTGAAAAAGGGAAAGAGAAGTGGTGGAAGAAGTAGCAAGAGGAAGAGGAGGAATGTGAGGGAGACGAGAGAAGAAGAGAACCGAGAAGAAAGTGAAAGAAGTTAAAATGGAAGAGAGAATGAGAAATGCGAGAAAGAGAAATCAGAGAGTGCAAGCTTAAGGGAGATATTCAAAGAAGGAGAGAAAAAAACGAATATATAATATATATAAAACAAAAACGGATAGAAACATATATAAAAAAAGCATTATAAAAAGACAAAAGGTGAGAGATTGGGAAAGATAGATAGATA
>NC_051405.1:17763237-17763492 GCF_015228065.2 Penaeus monodon
TAGGGGACGACACAGAAGAACGAAAAGGCGAAAAATACAATAACGCCAACATTTTTTTGGCGTCGTTTCTCCCATAAGCAACATAAAAGGACTAATTTTGCTTATGGAATAATCTCACGCTAGAGTAATGAATATGGTAATTTCTAAAGCAGGTAATTTTGGTGCAGCTGAAGGATAAATTTCGGGAGCAAAGGATTTACCAGGAGACTTTCTGAAAGGAATTTCTGACAAGTTGCAACCGAACTTGACGTAGCA
>NC_051405.1:17764128-17764233 GCF_015228065.2 Penaeus monodon
ATTTTGATAGCCCTTAGCAACACACCTCACAGGGTTTGAGAAGGGGGCATTGCCGGTAGTTTGTTGCCAAGTCCCCTTACCATGAGTCATTCTCTTCTTAGATAT
>NC_051405.1:17764329-17764401 GCF_015228065.2 Penaeus monodon
CAGCACGCAGACTGTCAGATATCGCTGTGCATTTGAGTGGATGCATAGCAGTGGGGTCAGGGAGTTGACGGA
>NC_051405.1:17765773-17766100 GCF_015228065.2 Penaeus monodon
TACGTATGCGTGCATGCAATCATTTCCCAACCACATCTCACACACGGAGACTGAAATATCACTACATTTTAAATCCCTTTTCCCACACCCGCGCACACCCACGCGTTCACATTAACACTCCTCCACGTATACATACAGGCCTTTGCGTGTATGTACCCTCTCACGACCCATCGTACAGTATACATATGCATATAGGCTTCTCCTGAAAGCCTGAGAGCAGCTTGTCACATCCAAGGACACAGGAAATCGTTGTTGAACTGCAGCGAAAGGTGGAATTAAATCAGAAGGAAGAGCGAGTGAATGCAATAGTACTGGGCATAGGAGGTG
>NC_051405.1:17766129-17766209 GCF_015228065.2 Penaeus monodon
TAAAGGGTTAGGGAAGACGGGATGCTGAGAGGAAGTAAAAGCAAGTGAGTGCAATAGCACTGGGTGTAGGAAGTGAATAA
>NC_051405.1:17766317-17766432 GCF_015228065.2 Penaeus monodon
ATGAAAAATAGTACTGGTATCAACGGGAGTCATAGATGAAAAACAAAAGGAAATACCATAAAGGAGAAAAGAAAGCGAAGGCGATGCCTTAAGACATGAATAGATAAGCGAATAA
>NC_051405.1:17766480-17766587 GCF_015228065.2 Penaeus monodon
AATTCGGAAGTAAACAGACAGACATACCGATGGCAATGATGAAGATAAAAACAATTTTAAAAAATGCACATAACAGATCAAAAAGAGCAATGATAATGACAAAAAAT
>NC_051405.1:17766663-17766970 GCF_015228065.2 Penaeus monodon
AAATAGAGAAGCAGAGAGTGGGCTCATTAGCAAGCCTTACCGCTGGCATTTTACATCGTCTCACCTCAAGCGGGTTGCCAAATGTTTGTTGCTCTGGCCATGACCTCGAGCTTGTAAATCATCTTAAGAGAAACACATATTCTGAAAAGGAGATTGGTGTAATATTCTAGCTGTCTGTGCAATAGAAGGTCGCTCTGAGGTCGCTCGGTGACAAACATAATGCAGAAAAACATCTTATTAAGGTTCATTAGGCCAGAAGCAGAAATACCAGCAAGTTTGTATAAAGCGTATATGAAAATTTTTCCTC
>NC_051405.1:17767021-17767920 GCF_015228065.2 Penaeus monodon
CTTCCTCCAATGCCGGCGGGTATGCACGGGTAGGCGTCTTCTCCACAGTGACATGCTTGGTTATAATGAGGCAACGGGGGTGGAGGCTGTGAACACTTTGAAAGCACACGAGCAAAATAAAGGCGGTGCTTTTGAGGTGACGAAGGTCTCACACCCGGGAATTCGGACCATTCAGAATAAGTCCATCTAAAGAGATTTGCTCACTACTTAATGGCGATTTCTGTCCAAGCAGCTTGCAAGCGTCGCTAATGATGTGGTAATGTATGAAAATAATCAAGTGCGCGATGCCCATGATGCCTCAGAAAACATTCATTCTTAATACTTTTTGGTAATTCTATCGTGAGGCTATGCAAATTCATGATGTGATCTAATGACATGTCAGTTCAAAACAGCACTAACCAAACATCCAGTTGACGAGTAATACATTTGGCTGCCCTGGACACAACGAATTCGGCCGGGCACTGAACAGTTCGTCCTTTTTTGGCACCGTCTTGATGGTACCCGCGCAGGTACACCAGACGTGAGTGCCAGTAAACTCCTCAAAAAGAATCAGAAGGATATCATAATTGATGAGGTGGTGGAGATAATCATAACTAAGTTTTTTTTAATGATTTCTGGATGGAATCTGGAGAGAAAGGATAAACAGGCAATTAAGAACATCACAAGAATAGACGAATACGTTGAAAGCAAAGGATAATCTGTCAACTGTTTATTTTACTCGTAGACAATCGTCAGGCACAGTTGAGGTCCACTTAAGTCCTGGTCAGAGGATAAAAATAAAGAAACCTACACTATATCCAGTAATAATTTTATTTACATTACGGGAAATCTATATTTCCTGTTATGGTAAAGCAGGGATGCAGTTGATTATCCACGAAGGCCGTAATTAAGCTTATTCT
>NC_051405.1:17767945-17768264 GCF_015228065.2 Penaeus monodon
TTTATAGTGAATAATTGTTTAGTATCGAAATGCACAATGATCAACAATCCTTTGAACTGCGTAACTATATAAAAATTATTGTTCCACCTCTCTCTGTACCTTCATTGTTATAGAAACTAGCCAGATGAGCAATTGCCTGAGGCGACTAAAGCATTTGACAAGATGAAGTATATCAAACTGATATTCTGAAATGATACCCAATGATTACTCGTCTCCTGTGAAATAAGTACTTCATACACAGAATGTAAGCTCGAATGGAGAGATATTAGATGAGATTGCAGTTGGTAACAGGGTTGAATTAGGGATGTTTAATTAGCGC
>NC_051405.1:17768297-17768870 GCF_015228065.2 Penaeus monodon
TGAAATGGAATTTACTATCACTATCTTATCTGCTATAATGAATGCACCTATTATACTGGGAGTAAAGGAAACAACAATAGCTACCCATTACTACCATTACTGCCGTTACTAAAATATCCACCAACAACAGTCATTTCCATCCGACCTATATCACCCAATAACAACACAAAAAATCAATATACACAGTAGGAAACAACAATACATAATACACATTACAAAAAGGACAACGATACAGTACAGCACAAATAAGAATAATCAATACACAGTAACACAACATCCGCAACACGAAAACAAACAAACAGTCCTCAAAATACACAACACAGAAACCCAAAATGGAACGCAAATTCACTACATGAAACACACAAAATCCAAACAACACACTATACACAATAACGCAATAACACTTGTGCGTATTTTTCTTAATCTTATGATCGCCTTAGAAGATAAAAGGCAGCGCAGAGGAACAGCTAATATCTTCGTGTCAGCTTGTCTCTCGCCGGGGAGGACAAGGCTAATTGAACCTAGCGTTAGCCGCCCTTTTCCTCCTGACTTTTTTGGTGTGAAATAATGTTT
>NC_051405.1:17769508-17769614 GCF_015228065.2 Penaeus monodon
ATGAAAATCACCTCGGTCTGGTATATGATGTGGATACTTTTTCCCCTGAATATACCCTGCTGCAATAAGGGTGCAGCTAATGTGGCAATGCATCCTATATATTGTA
>NC_051405.1:17770150-17770258 GCF_015228065.2 Penaeus monodon
ATTGGTTATACCTGCATATGAAGTGATATGATTGTTACTAAAAATGCATAACAACAATAAGATACTGAAATGTTAGAGAAATATGATTTGAAAAAAAATAAAAAATAA
>NC_051405.1:17770392-17770570 GCF_015228065.2 Penaeus monodon
CAGAATTTTTATTGTATTGGACTCAATCGGTATTAAAGGCATCTTTAAAGAGTCTTTATTAATGCAACTTTAAAGGAACTTTCCCCAGCTTCAGAAAGTGGTATAATCCGGTTCAGCTACTTATATCCAGCGATCGAGGTCGTAATGGCCTTTCTGTGTACTTTATCGGCTGCTGGAG
>NC_051405.1:17771291-17771518 GCF_015228065.2 Penaeus monodon
TATCTCACACGACCCACACAATACACAGATGACAAAACTAATAAAGGAAATATTTATATTTTTGTTGACTTTCTTCGCCACTTAACACCATCGCAGGGAGGCATCGGAAAAGCCGTATTGAAGAACGTGCTATATAGTTTTCTCAAATTCCTTCAGAGAAAGTTTTAAGCCAGAGATTCAGTTGCCAATTAGGCTTTTCTCATTTCTCTAAGCTTTGTTGGACTTAT
>NC_051405.1:17772471-17773545 GCF_015228065.2 Penaeus monodon
CCTACCTCCCCCCTCTCCCTCTGTTAACATCTGACTGAGTTAATGGGATTGCATATTATGAGTCCTCACGGGATAGTGTTAATTTGGCTTGGTAATCAACCTTGTTACTGGAAAAAAATTCTAAAAGGAGAGGATATCTACGACAGTGCCACGATGCGCTGATTAGAGGACGTGAAATAAGGACAGTGCCAAGATACACTACTCAGATGACGTAAAAGAAATGAGTACAGTGCCAAGATATACTACTTAGATGACGTAAAAAAGAGTACAGGTCCAAGATACACTACTTAGATGGCGTAAGAAAAGAGTACACTGCTTAAATGACGTAAGAATGCGTTTTAGAATATTTCTAGAGTTTGTAGACATTTCAGGTTTTGTAGACTAAGGCTCAGGCAGTTGCACTTGAGTTACTTGTTTTGAAAGGCTAGAACTTTGTTGTAGGATGTATTTAGATATGAGGAAAGCGGGATGGAGGGAAGTGGGGTAAAGGGAAGGAGAGTGGGGGGGGGGGGAGTGAAAAGAAGAGGATGGGGTAGAATGGAGAGAAATGAGATGAAGGGGAGGGGATGGAGGGAAGTGGGAGATGATGAGAAGTAGAATAAGGGAAGGAGATTGGTGAAAAGTGAAGGGAAGGGATTGGGGTAGATTTAGGGAGTTAAGATGGAGGAAGGGTGAAGGGAAGTGGGATGGAGGGAGGGTGAAGGGAAGTGGGATGGAGGGAGGGTGAAGGGAAGTGGGATGGAGGGAGGGTGAAGGGAAGTGGGATGGAGGAAGGGTGAAGGGAAGTGGATGGAGGAAGGGTGAAGGGAAGTGGGATGGAGGAAGGGTGAAGGGAAGTGGGATGGAGGAAGGGTGAAGGGAAGTGGGATGGAGGAAGGGTGAAGGGAAGTGGGATGGAGGAAGGGTGAAGGGAAGTGGGATGGAGGGAGGGTGAAGGGAATTGGGATGGAGGGAGGATGGGGGATTGGGATGAAGGAAAGGCCCTTAGTGGGAAGTGAAGTGACGGGAAAGAGAAAGAAAGGTATAAGAAAATGAGGTGGATTGAAAGACAGGAGAGGAGAAGTCAAACGGCAT
>NC_051405.1:17774196-17774613 GCF_015228065.2 Penaeus monodon
TACGCATAAATTTACACAAACTGTAACTTTCAGAAAACTGTTCAGGGTGACACAGTTTAATAATAAACAAAAATAAACATTATTTACCATGAATCCTTCGTTGTCCAGACGTTGCAATAATTATTCGATCGCAAAAATGTAATAGCACTATTAGCAATATTGCGTTGTAAATTTCTCGAAAACGTATTGCTCTTTAACTTCATTGTCATTAGATCTTCGTGAATATTGATGTAATCAATGATCAGACATACGTTGTTGTGAAATACGTTAGACCAAGTTATAAAAGATTTCCGCACGTTATCTTTGAAAAAAAATCATTATAAAATGAAAGATAACCATAACGTTCTCAAAACATAAAGATACGTTATCAAAATGCAGTGATGAAAAAAAAATCAGCATTAGTTCTCTTTCTCTCTG
>NC_051405.1:17774704-17774831 GCF_015228065.2 Penaeus monodon
CTAAAAAGGTCAAGAACCTTTTGAAAAAATATATAATACTCACTCTTCCCAAAATTATCCGTAAAAAGGTATATGCATGACGGTAAATAACTGGTAATTGCAACTGTAATTCAGTATTTCGGAAATT
>NC_051405.1:17774864-17774986 GCF_015228065.2 Penaeus monodon
TGGGTAAAGGCAGTGCAGCTGAGTGTTGCCCTCTTATGTTTCCCGAGTAAATCGGTGGAAATGATTTTATTGTTGGCTGAAGAGGGAACTTTTATCGCCATATTGTTACTAAAGGACCCTGG
>NC_051405.1:17775275-17775405 GCF_015228065.2 Penaeus monodon
ATATGTGTGTATTTTGTAAACGTATTTAGTATGTAAAAGTCTCTACAGATATAATCAGATATAATTATGCTCATCTATATTTTCTATCTATACATCTAGTTTTCCATGTATTCATCATCTACGCACAAAT
>NC_051405.1:17776045-17776691 GCF_015228065.2 Penaeus monodon
CATCCCCACCTTGGCCGCTTCGTAATAAACGAGAATACCAACCCCCTCCCCCTTCCTCCACCCTTCCTCCTGCTCTAACACCCACCCAGATAAATGACAAGCTTAGTTATTTGATCTGTGATTGCAAATTGAATTCCAGAAGGGAGGCCGGGAGCTGAAGGAGTGGTACTGGGGGCCTGGGGGGGGGTATGGAAGAGGGAGGGGAATAGGGAGTGAGTCTTGGGGTATGGGAGAGGGTGGGGAGTAAAAGGGAGTATGGGGATAGCAGAGGAATAGGAGGTAAAGGAGAATTGGAGAGAATATGGGGATAGGAGGGGAACAGGAGATAAGAAGGGGTATGGAAGAGGGAGGTTATTGGACAGGGGACATTAGGTGCAGCAAATAAGAGGAAGTGAGAGGAGCATAGGAGAAAACAGTAAGGAAACAGGAAGAGTGTCGAGGTGATCGGGAAAAATACTGAGACATGTATAGGACGCGGGGTTTAGAGGTGACAAGGATCAAGGGTGGGGGGAGGGGAGGACGAGACCTCGTGCTTTAATTCTCCTCGGTGTTACGCGTCCAGAACATCCAATAACCTGTGTGTCGCCTTAAGGAAACCTGGGGGCGCAAACCGCAGTGAGCAGCAGGAGGTCGCGATCTCGGTGGG
>NC_051405.1:17776961-17777120 GCF_015228065.2 Penaeus monodon
CTTGACATATTTTGAATCACACACTGCATTCTGACCATGGCCTATAAGTTTCAATGTTAATATCACAATTAACATCAAGTGACAAGATGATTACATAGTTAATGCGTTGTTTAATATCTATACGTCGCGTAAAAACCGTGGGGGCGAGATAAGTTGTTT
>NC_051405.1:17778747-17779949 GCF_015228065.2 Penaeus monodon
AAAAGAAAAGGGATGAAAAAGAAAGGCGACGAAAAGAAAGAAAAAGCAGAACGAAAGAGAGAACGAAAAAGAAAGGAGAAGAGAGCCTCCCCCTACACTCCCCTGGCTTCCGCGAGGGGGCGCCTCTGTCCTCCAACCATGTCCTGCCCAAGTTTTATGTGTATCTCATTGCACAACAACAGTTTTATCTACATACCATTTGCATATCGGGTACAGACACCCACGCCGAGGAGATGCGGTCGAGGGTGGTGGCACTGGGAAGAGGCAGAGCAGGGGTGGGGGGTTTAATATTTATGGCACTCTTTTCGCGTCGAGCCATTACTCCACGCGCGGCAAAGGGGGCCTCGCGGTGGCAGGAGGAAGGTTTTATGCAGTTATGGACAGTGTCATGGGGCGTTTGCATGGTCTTTTGAACTGCCGGGCTGAAAACAGGTCTGTTCTGCTGGGCTGGGCTGTTGGTAGGCATGATTCGTCATGTTGCGCTGTTCTGTTGATAAGCCTGGTGCGTCTCGGTAGTTCGTTCTGTTGGTAAGCCTGATGCATTGTCATTACTTAAGCTGTTGGTTAGCCTGGTGCATCACGCTTTGTTTGCAAGCCTGATAAACTAAGATGAAGTGCTCGATTGCTGTGTCGGAAGTGCTGATGAATCATACTCACCTGTCCTGCGGCTAAGAATGACGCATCACTTTAGCCTGTTCAGCTGATTATCTTAACATATCACTTTTTTCTGATGAAAACTCTTCAAAAATAGACACACCAGTTACTCACCTATTCTTCTTAAATAATTCAACATTGATATTCCACACCTTTTCCAAACAGTTGATTCAATGAATATCTCAACTGATTAATCATCCTTGCTTTCTCTGTTGGCAAGCCTGACGCATCACACTGACTTGTTCTGTAGGTTACCACCCTGGTCGATTCAATAGTTCGCGCAGCATTCTCGAGAAAACTGTTGCTTTAAACGACGAATTTAGCGTTATAACTCTCCAACAGGGCAGCAAGTTCTGGTTCGGAAATTGCTAATGAATACATGAAGTAATTGCGACAGTCTAATTAACGATAATTGCAAGAACGGCTATTGATAGCATAATGGAGGCAACCAGTAGGCCTAATTAAGCAAAGGCTTATGAATACCATTTTCATCTTCACGAGTTCGGTATCATTCATTTTTGTATATTCTCGAAAACAGGAGCTCTTTA
>NC_051405.1:17780761-17782760 GCF_015228065.2 Penaeus monodon
TTGACACGGAAGATGCGAGAATTATTTGTATTGACATTAAAATTGTGGGTAATGACTGTCCCATATTAAATTGTTATCTGCCATATGATAATATGGAAAATATTGGGGAGTACGTTGGCTACTTAGCTGCATTATGTTAATAGAGGATTGCCATGATAACTCTGTTGTTGTCACAGGTGACTTTAATGCTCACCCAACGTCCAGGTTTGGTAACGAACTTGAACGGCGATATGGAAGTGTTGGAGGAGGACTCGTCCACGTGGGTGAGCGACGCGACGGGTCACAAGGGGTGGTTGGAGCACGTCGTGTGTCCCAGCTGCCTCATGGGCAGGATAACAAATGTTCATGTTAACCATAGTGTTATTGGGTCGGACCAATGACTGTATTTTACGCTGGATAGTGAAATGGTGGCACTCTCTGTACTAAAGTCTGATGCCCGGATGAAATATATGGTAAAAAATGACACGCAGTATTATGTGAATGTATCAATTTACCCACTAATGTGCTAACTCGTAACAACCGAGCGTGTCGTGATGCCTCGCACATGCGGGACTTACAGACATTTTACACAGACATTATGAATCCGTTCCTTGAATATGGTCCTTTGTGCTGGCAAATGTCGCGGTCTAGACTCAGTTTTAAGCACACTTTGAAATTGTGTAAAATGCAGAGGGAAGAGATAATCAACAGGAAGATAGCAAATAACGTAAAGGGAGACGCAAAAATTATGTGTAAGGAGATGAATGTAAAAAATTAACGATACTGATGATGCAAATGGGGGAGCTGACATTTGCAAGCTATGGTCCAAACATAATGGCGAAACTCTTAATGAGATGTCACATCCGCGCGTCTCAGCCTCATGTGAGTATCTGGTGGACCCTCCTGCCGTGTCAGTACAAGCGGTAGCCAGTCATGAGCGACATGAACGCGACGATGAGTCCCCTCATCCTCGCCAGGCACATCCTGCCTTACACTTGATGTTAAGTACCTTGTTTACATGCTGCTTTAGCCACTCGTTCCTTCCAAAAGACCCATGAAAATAGTCTTAGTTCCTTTAACTAAAGATAAAAACAGTGACATCAGTAGCTCTAGAAACTATCGTTCCATTGCTCTTGCCTCCTTGATTTCCAAGTTACTAGAGGCCGTTTTAGAATCAAATCGGAAATGTACTCGTCTGAAAATCAATTTGCATACAAAGCACACCATGGAACTGAAATGGGCATATCTTTATTAAAGCACATCACACTTGAGTATAGCAAATATACCACGCCTGTATACACATATTTTTTATGCCTATCAAGGGCGTTTGATAAAGTTTGTCATGAATACCTCTGAAATTGTGTGGAAGCGAGAGATCCCGGTTTGTGTGCTACAGCTCCTTCAAAAATGAGTGCCAGATGGGGAGAAAATGTCTCCAGAGAATTTAATGTCTCGTGTGGGGTCAGGCAAGGGTCACTGTTGTCAACCACATTTCTTCTCGGTGTACAGCTACACAGAAAACTATCGTTAGAAGGTGTGTCGAAACATTCAATAACGAACAGATCCGTATGTTACGGAAGGGTTGGTTTTGGGTATTCGAATTGGTCTCGTACTGATTCATAATGTATCGAATAGTCGTTCCGGAATTCCTGTGGATTCACTGTGACACGATGATCTTATTCCCGAAAAGGATTGAATATACCTTGCAATATGCAGACAAGCCACAAGCCCTCTAGGATATAATGATAATAATCTGGGACGAGATTTTTTTTTCTAAAGGCACCAACGCTGCGAGATATGTATGTATAACGTCAGCGAAGCACCAGGTAGGTAACGACACTATCCCCTCCCCTTCTATTTTCAACTTCTCTTCATTCGATCATTTAATATTTTTGAATAAGAAAGTGTGATCACCGCAGGGTAATTGACGGATGTCGGCCATGACTGATTTGAAATCCTTGAAAAGGTTTTCTTCCAACAGTTAGGAGTGTTTCCTGAAACAAATCCCTTCAATCTTGAT
>NC_051405.1:17782784-17783155 GCF_015228065.2 Penaeus monodon
GCCCCAATACCACCGGTCGCCAGATTGTTCATATACCCGCACAAACTGTTGCCAAGTCCCACGATCGTTCTCACCTAAAAATGTGGGCAGTGTCAAAATATATGCGGTAAAACACTCGCAATCGTGAATAATACCTTGGAAGCATGGAAATGTCTTCGAAGAGGAAGGCCGTGCTTTGACAGCCGAGTTAGTGGCGCTATGCCTCGACGCTTGAACTGTGCTTTGGCATCAAGGGGGAAGGAATACAATATATCAAACTTGAATATATTAACAAATCTTATTTTCCTTGTTTTGATCTTCATGGAATGTGTCAGTACTCATTAGGTAATATAATACCAATAATATCACTCGTCTGACAATACCTAGCACTT
>NC_051405.1:17783233-17784170 GCF_015228065.2 Penaeus monodon
TACAATATTATAATTAACCTGCGAATATATAGCCTCTTAATTAGTGATTTACCACACATACCCAAGAGCAGTTGGAAAATCAGGGGTACCAACAATTTCCTTGCGGCAACAACTATATTTCAAAAAAGTATCTGTTTGTGTCAGAATGTTTAGCTGTACACGGATGGGTTATCCGGGATTCTGAACTGTAATACAATCGGTTGCATACTCGATGATACAATTGCAAATCATATAATCTATGCAGACGTTCTTGTAATTGTGTACCTCTCAGTAAATGGGCTTCATCAGCTGGTTAAGGAAAGTTCTGTGTTTATGTCTTCATTGAAACTTAAAACATATTTAGTTAAAACCAAATTGCATGACTTTATGCAATAAAACCAGAGATAAGCATTCTCCACGTCCACATGTTTTTCAAGCACACAGCTATTAACTTAGTGAAAATTGTAAACTCTGGTTAATATTGCAACAGCAATTATTGAGCTGATAACAAACCTTGAGAAATCATCAAGAATAAATTCCTTCCATTACAGACACAGTGAACGGCTGAATACCCCCCACACTATTTCGCATTTTCAATCCAATTGGTATGTAACTCGCTCTCTTTGACCAGAGATCGCAAGTGATTAGCCATTCCGCTTTGGCACTTAGAGAGATAATTACGTCATTGCAATGGATATAGTAGGTGGCTACGTTGGCCAATTCGATTAGGTGGGTGGTCAAATACAACTACCTGTGTGTACTGCTTGGGTGGTTACGCAACTACAGATGGCAGCTAATGGTCTGAGAATGTGATAAGGAAGGTGCAATGGGCAACTGTTCATAATTATTTCCAGGTTTGTCTGTCACGTGTCCTTAAATAAATGCCTTTTAGCGTCGAATTACAAATGTTAACCATTTAGTAGGCAGTATATGAAATCTGAGACAAAACGTCGAACCT
>NC_051405.1:17784551-17786941 GCF_015228065.2 Penaeus monodon
CTGTCATTTCCCGTACTGTTTAGTTTACAGCTTGCTTAGCCCGAATTCCTCTTCGCCAGTTACTCTGTGTATACTAATTCTGATTCATAGACTTACAGAAATATCGCCACGAAAAAGCCTTGTAAGAATAGTCTTTCTCACTGAACATCAAAGGTAATTTTACAGCCGTATACTCAAAGAAATTGTGGACTTTATAGAAATATTTCATTCCAAATTGGTGATGTTTAGACACGGTTGTGAGTTCATATTTGGGCAATAACATAACTGCAGGTATCGCGCCTTTGCGAATGACGATCTCTATACTTGCTGTACGTATCATATTACTGGGACAAAATGTGACAGACTAACAGCTGATCCACACTAGTTTGAAGTACAAAGATAGTGAAAAAGATATAATTAAAAATAGATAAATGAAATTACGTCAGTATACTGTCTTGATGATATTTTGGGATGAAACTGTACCCTAGTAGGTTGTGTTGCTACGTGGATTATGTATTATTTTAGCTATATAATTTATTTCATAAAATTTAAGGTTGACATGCTCTGTGACGAGATATATATTTCGCTGTTATTGGGGATTTTTGTATATGAGCATATTTTTCGTCTTGTAGAAAATAGTTTAATACATCTTTCAACAAATATTAAGAATGCAACAGTGAAAGACTATCGATATGCTAATGACTGTGAAATGGATTTATAGGGTAAACAGTAGATTTTTCAAAATCTAAGTTATTATGGCACATGGCAACTCATTTTGATTTCACATGCATCTGCTTAGAATGGGTCAGAATCAGGGTGGTTTGCAGAGTGAAACAGTTTAAACAGCATATGTTACTTTCATCAAATTATATGGATTTGAAGCAATATGAATAATTTAACTGTTCAGAGCTGCCAACACTAACCAGTCGTCAAATGTCTGTAATACGAATGTAAAGCACAAAACTCATGACAACAGCAAAAGCACAAGAAAATTGCGTCGAGAATACAAATGTGTATGTCACAGATTAAGTTTAAGCCTACAGCCTGTAATACCATTGTATGCAAAATGACGCATACCATTAGTAAATGCTCAATGGTAACGCGTACTGAATCTCTTATAATGGAGCTACTATGAATAGCAGTGAGATGATCTTATCAATAGCAGTAGATATTACTAGTAGCAGTATTATTATCTGAAACATGGACATAGCATGTGCCGATTTAATGCGAAACCTTTGGCATCTCTTAAATATTCTGCTAATTGTGTATGTGTGCTATTGATTTTGCAAGGTTAGACGTAATCAGTGACATTGCATATTGGAATAGCATTAGTGTGTAGCCACGCGCACAATATTCTCCGTTCTTTTTCCAAGACAAACGTTTCAACCATGATAAATCTCCTTTACTCTGAACTGTAGTTTTATTTCACGATTGTTAACATTGTTCTGTGGTGAAAGTATGTGTATTCCTGGTTTATGTGGGGGACGCTCTTGATACATTTGTTGTTATTGAGAGTGAATTGTTTGAGAACGAACAAATGTTTCTTCAAAGTTAGAGCGTGTTTGCCTACTTAATTTTACAAACTATTCTGCGTATTCTCTCTCTCCCTCTTTCTCGTTGACGTTAAAGTAATCGTACCATAATTTTAGATTAATTACTCATTTCCCATGATGGGCTTCATTAAGCCTTTCCGCAAATGAGTAATTTGAGTTTCCCCTAATTGTGGTCAAATAGTCTTTCTTTTCAGGAGATAATTATTCGTTTTCCTCTTCTACTTCTACATCGTCTGTTTGTATCTTTTTTGGAATTATTCCTTATTAAACCTACTTTGCGCAATTCCTGAATTATCAGTAGGTGATCATCATATAAATAATTCGCGCATATGATTGGCTAAAGCCTCAACTGCCAAATTTGAATTGAGCTCTGCGATTGGACCAGAAATTCCGGAGTCCATCCATCAACCGGCACTGCGATTGGTCGAAACGCATTAAGGGAGAGCGTGACACGTCTTGGCCCCGCCCATCGCCGCTACGCAGCTAATAACTCACTGAGAGAAGCTCTTGAAGACGAGACACCAGAATATTTTTCATCTTTTTTTATGCCTTTAGTAATTGGAGGAGACTGTAGCTTATATACCTCATTAAGATAATAAGGTTTATTGTGCGGTGGAGATAACCGATAGCCAATAAAGGCGACTGACGTCACTGCCCTTGACACTCCGCCCTTCTGAATTTCCCAGAAGGCTGGACGATATTTGTTTTTATCTCATAAATCCGTTTGAGACACGGATCGATAACTTTTCTGGCATAAAAGAAAAGAACTACTTAACTGTAAATTTGAATCGTAAATACTCCTCTGTTTTCTCCAAGGAGGCTCTCGCAAGTCCTCCGCTCCTCGATACATAACACTCC
>NC_051405.1:17786966-17787032 GCF_015228065.2 Penaeus monodon
CTACTTTGACCTACAGCAAGATAGAGAATATTTAGTGTTGCAATAGGCGGACAGGTTTATTTCAGT
>NC_051405.1:17787480-17787606 GCF_015228065.2 Penaeus monodon
GATCTGCCATTCATCTCAGGCATCCCGGCAAAAGTTTCCCGGATGCGTCCAGCACATCAGCTGTTTTTCACGGCCAAGTTGACGATTCGTGTGTTATCAGAGATGCTCAAATCCTATTAGTGGTTA
>NC_051405.1:17787830-17788039 GCF_015228065.2 Penaeus monodon
AGGAGTGGGAACAAAAGATAGCTAGCGTAAAGAAACGCTGAAGAGGTCTGCGCTCGCGATAAGCTGAACCTCGCACATCGTCGCGAGTTTCTTGGAATGTTGCCATGGTGAACTTCCTCCCATTCAGAGACGGCGAATGGCACTCGCTGGCACTCGCCTCTCTGGCAACACTTGTTGAATTGGATACCTGATGATAGGGAGTATTGTTG
>NC_051405.1:17788542-17788727 GCF_015228065.2 Penaeus monodon
AGTAAGATCAGGGGTTAGATGGGGAAAAGCAAGCAAACAAACAAGCGGGTGTGACACGTGCCAGCCGACGCTGATTAATTTCTCATTTGTGATCTCGTAAGCTCCCTCCCTTTCCGACTTCTTGGAAGCGATTCCTTCAAATTTTTGAATCAAAATTCGACAGGTGATAGGCGGGCTCTCATGTT
>NC_051405.1:17789769-17793197 GCF_015228065.2 Penaeus monodon
CTAGAAATAATGCAATGAGTGATCAGTGCACATTCGGAGCGTTAGCAACAGCTATTCCCGAGAGGTGTTGACCCGCTCGGCTTCCTTCTCGCTCCGGACTGAATCAATACCCATTCCAATGGATGCGAGTGCGCCAATCGAGAGCCACAAACCGTCGAGGCCAGCAGACCAGTCGAGGCCGCGAGCAGTGGGTCACAGGACCGTCTAGTGCCAGCATGAGCCTCAGTGCCAGCAGGAGCCAGTCGAGTGCCAGCTGGAGCCAGGTGAGGGCCAGCTGGAGCCAGTCTAGTGCCAGCAGGAGCCAGTCTAGTGCCAGGCAGGAGCCAGTCGAGTGCCAGCAGGAGCCAGTCAGTGCCAGCAGGAGCCAGTCGAGTGCCAGCAGGAGCCAGTCGAGGGCCAGCAGGAGCCCGTCAGGGCCAGCAGGAGCCAGTCGAGTGCCAGCAGGAGCCAGTCGAGGGCCAGCAGGAGCCAGTCAAGTGCCAGCAGGAGCTAGTCGAGGGCCAGCAGGAGCCAGTCGAGGGCCAGCAGGAGCCAGTCAAGTGCCAGCAGGAGCCAGTCCAGTGCCAGCAGGAGCTAGTCGAGGGCCAGCAGGAGCCAGTCGAGTGCCAGCAGGAGCCAGTCAAGTGCCAGCAGGAGCCAGTCAAGTGCCAGCAGGAGGTAGTCGAGTGCCAGCAGGAGCCAGTCGAGAGCCAGCAGGAGCCAGTCGAGAGCCAGCAGGAGCCAGTCGAGAGCCAGCAGGAGCCAGTCGAGAGCCAGCAGGAGCCAGTCGAGTGCCAGCAGGAGCCAGTCGAGTGCCAGCGGGAGCCAGTCGGGCCAGCAGGAGCCAGTCGAGAGCCAGCAGGAGCCAGTCGAGTGCCAGCAGGAGCCAGTCGAGTGCCGGGAGGAGCCAGTGGAGGTGCCAGCAGGAGCCAGTCGAGAGCCAGCAGGAGCCAGGTTAGTGCCAGCAGGAGCCAGTCGAGAGCCAGCAAGAGCCAGGTGAGGGCCAGCAGGAGCCAGGTCAGGGCCAGCAGGAGCCAGTCGAGGGCCAGCAGGAGCCAGTCGAGGCCAGCAGGAGCTAGTCGAGGGCCAGCAGGAGCCAGTCAAGTGCCAGCAGGAGCCAGTCGAGGGCCAGCAGGAGCCAGTTAGTCGAGTAGTCGAGTGCCAGCAGGAGCCAGTCGAGAGCCAGCAGGAGCCAGGAAAGCCAGCAGGAGCCAGTCGAGTGCCAGCAGGAGCCAGTCGAGAGCCAGCAGGAGCCAGTCGAGGCCAGCAGGAGCCAGTCGAGGGCCAGCAGGAGCCAGGTGAGGGCCAGCAGGAGCCAGGTGAGGGCCAGCAGGAGCCAGTCGAGAGCCAGCAGGAGCCAGTCGAGAGCCAGTAGGAGCCAGCAGGAGCCAGTCGAGTGCCAGCAGGAGCCAGTCGAGTGCCAGCAGGAGCCAGTCGAGTGCCAGCAGGAACCAGGTGAGAGCCAGCAGGAGCCAGTCGAGTGCCAGCAGGAACCAGGTCAGTGCCAGCAGGAGCCAGTCGAGTGCCAGGAGGAGCCAGTCGAGTGCCAGCAGGAGCCAGTCGAGAGCCAGCAGGAGCCAGGTGAGAGCCAGCAGGAGCCAGTCGAGTGGCAGAAGGAGCCAGTCAAGTGCCAGCAGGAGCCAGGTGAGGGCCAGCAGGAGCCAGTCAAGTGCCAGCAGGAGCCAGTCGAGGGCCAGCAGGAGCCAGTAGAGTGCCAGCAGGAGCTAGTCGAGTGCCAGGAGGAGCCAGTCGAGAGCCAGCAGGAACCAGGTGTGTGCCAGCAGGAGCCAGTCGAGAGCCAGCAGGAGCCAGTCAAGTGCCAGCAGGAGCTAGTCGAGTGCCAGCAGGAGCCAGTCGAGTGCCAGTAGGAGCCAGTCGAGTGCCAGCAGGAGCCAGTCGAGTGCCAGCAGGAGCCAGTCAAGTGCCAGCAGGAGCCAGGTGAGAGCCAGCAGGAGCCAGTCGAGGGCCAAGCAGTCAAGTGCCAGCAGGAGCCAGTCAAGTGCCAGCAGGAGCCAGGTGAGGGCCAGCAGGAGCCAGTCAAGTGCCAGCAGGAGCCAGTCGAGGGCCAGCAGGAGCCAGGCGAGGGCCAGCAGGAGCTCAGTCGAGGGCCAGCAGGAGCCAGGTGAGGGCCAGCAGGAGCCAGTCGAGAACCAGCAGGAGCCAGGTGAGGGCCATCAGGAGCCAGTCGAGTGCCAGCAGGAGCCAGGTGAGGGCCAGCAGGAGCCAGGTGAGAGCCAGCAGGAGCCAGGTGAGGGCCATCAGGAGCCAGTCAAGTGCCAGCAGGAGCCAGTCGAGACCAGCAGGAGCCTGGTGAGGGCCAGCAGGAGGCAGGTGAGAGCCAGCAGGAGCCAGTCGAGACCAGCAGGAGCCAGGTGAGAGCCAGCAGGAGCCAGGTGAGTGCCAGCAGGAACCAGGTGAGAGCCAGCAGGAGCCAGGTGAGAGCCAGCAGAAACCAGTCGAGACCAGCAGGAGCCAGTCGAGGGCCAGCAGGAGCCAGTCGAGACCAGCAGGAGCCAGTCGAGACCAGCAGGAGCCAGGTGAGAGCCAGCAGGAGCCAGGTGAGGGCCAGCAGGAGCCAGTTGAGTGCCAGCAGTAGCCAGTCGAGAGCCAGCAGGAGCCAGGTGAGTGCCAGCAGGAGCCAGTCAAGTGCCAGCAGGAGCCAGGTGAGTGCCAGCAGGAGCCAGGTGAGAGCCAGCAGGAGCCAGGTGAGAGCCAGCAGGAGCCAGGTGAGTGCCAGCAGGAGCGGGGGAGCCAGCAGGAGCCAGGTGAGAGCCAGCAGGAGCCAGGTGAGTGCCAGCAGGAGCCAGGTGAGAGCCAGCAGGAGCCAGTCGAGTGCCAGCAGGAGCCAGTCGAGTGCCAGCAGGAGCCAGTCGAGTGCCACCAGGAGCCAGTCGAGTGCCAGCAGTAGCCAGTCGAGTGCCAGCAGTAGCCAGTCGAGGGCCAGCAGGAGCCAGGTGAGAGCCAGCAGGAGCCAGGTGAGGGCCAGCAGGAGCCAGGTGAGTGCCAGCAGGAGCCAGTCGAGTGCCAGCAGGAGCCAGGTGAGGGCCAGCAGGAGCCAGGTGAGTGCCAGCAGGAGCCAGGTGAGGGCCAGCAGGAGCCAGGTGAGTGCCAGCAGGAGCCAGGTGAGTGCCAGCAGGAGCCAGTCGAGTGCCAGCAGGAGCCAGTCGAGTGCCAGCAGGAGCCAGTCGAGTGCCAGCAGGAGCCAGTCGAGTGCCAGCAGGAGCCAGTCGAGTGCCAGCAGGAGCCAGTCGAGTGCCAGCAGGAGCCAGTCGAGTGCCAGGAGGAGTCAGTCGAGAGCCAGCAGGAGCCAACCGAGACCAGCAGGAACCAGATGATAGCCAGTCAGTATGAGGCCGAAGCTAAATGTTAATCGAACAACAAAGTGCCCGATTCTGCTGGGTATTTGGAGTGGAGAGTGAGATAGCGACTTGTTTTGCTTCCACTTTGTC
>NC_051405.1:17793266-17793457 GCF_015228065.2 Penaeus monodon
TTGTATATTTACATGTTTTACTTCTTAACACAAGTATTTGAAAGAGAAGGCTAAGCGATGCTTTGATTATGCCCGAGAGAAGGGGGATTCAGGGGGGTTGACACCTCACGCCAATTGGGACCATAATTTTGAAATAATTGACGAAGTTCGCTCTAACTCTTGGTTCTATAAATAACTTTTAATTAATTCAC
>NC_051405.1:17793553-17793651 GCF_015228065.2 Penaeus monodon
TTAAATGAAGTTAGCCTAAAACTGTTTAGAGATTTAGCACTGCTTTTTATAATAAAGGAAATAGATAAGTAGGCCGGTTGGTTGATATCCGTATTTAC
>NC_051405.1:17793680-17793914 GCF_015228065.2 Penaeus monodon
GCAGATAGATATAGATATACTGTAGACACTACGAAAAAGTATTTCCGGGTAAGAGAGGAGAAAGGGATGAAAGGAAGAGGGAAATAACCAGAAAGCATTCTAATAAAAGTAGGATAAATAAATTACAGAAAAAAATATCTTGTGTAAAGAAACAGAATAGAGAGATAACAAGAGAAAGAAGTTTTTGATAATTGAAAGAGAGAAATAATGGAACAAAGAGAGAGACAGACAAGC
>NC_051405.1:17793945-17794184 GCF_015228065.2 Penaeus monodon
ACATTTTTAAGGGATAACACAAAAAGAATGTCACGGAGAATACATCGCAAATACACGTTGACAGAGAGGAAAAAAATATATATCACTGAAAATAAGGGAAAAAGTTTACCCATCGCAAAGAACACAAAAGAAAACTTAGTGATTAGGATTAGATTTGGGAAGTCTTTCTCGCGTCTTCCATATTGAGTTGCTTTGACAAGGAGACGAAGGGAAAACGAGGCGCGGGGACGGAGGCCACC
>NC_051405.1:17801364-17801458 GCF_015228065.2 Penaeus monodon
AGAGAATTTCACCATGATTTTTTTTTTTTATTGAATAGGATATTGCTCTTCTTTTTTTTTTATTCGAAAATTAACTGTTAACATTTCTGTATTT
>NC_051405.1:17801493-17801672 GCF_015228065.2 Penaeus monodon
GCACACTAGAATGAAATGGATTTATACAGAATTGAATGAAACGGATGTACACTTATTTGTTTGGAGGAAAGTTCCAACCCGGGCCCGCATATTGCAGGTTATGCGGGTAGCGGGGCAAGGGAAGGATCCAGGTCAAAGGTCAATTGCATTTGGGGTCAGGCGTCTGGCGTCAAAACGAT
>NC_051405.1:17801929-17802083 GCF_015228065.2 Penaeus monodon
TTCAGCAAGTACAGTACATCTACAAACATTGCTTATCGAGGCTGGAAAAGAGCACGAGAGTTCGGGAAAGGAAAGGATATGGTTTAATCCCTCTTAATCTCTTTCTCCTCCTCTCTCATAATACGTATGTTCTCTATCGTTCTCTGCCACCCCT
>NC_051405.1:17803105-17803581 GCF_015228065.2 Penaeus monodon
ATTTAATTCCGCTTCTTCGTGCCTCATCTCGTGTCCTTTATAACATTTACCCTTATTTTACTCCATCTATATGCACGCCCGCACGCCCACACTCTCGCTCAGACGCCCGCGGTCCTCACTAGAATTGTTTTTGTTTTGTTTTTGTTGACTTTCTCGTTCTCTTTTTTCTCCGTCTTTCACCTCGTTTCTTTGTTTTGTCTTGTTTATTTCTTTTAGCTTTTCCTATCTATTGCGTCTTTTGCTTCGTCTCTTACTGTTGTTTGGCTTTTGTTTGTTTGTTTGTTTGTTTTTTTTGTGCTTGTTCGTCTGTTCGTTTTTCTCTTGTCTTTCACCTTTTTCTTTTTCTGTGTGTTGTTCACTTCGTTCTCTTTCTCTCTTTTCCTCGTATATTTTGCTCATTTATTTCGTGCGTTTCTTTTCGTTTTGTGTATTGCATATCCATTCTCTAATACAATTTTCCTCTTTTTGTCTTTCTC
>NC_051405.1:17803616-17803724 GCF_015228065.2 Penaeus monodon
CCATTTCTTTGTTTTCTGCTCTTTTTTTGCAACATGCAAAACACACACACAGAGGAAAACATGAAACCCGCTTCCGTAGGTTTTCTCCAGACTGAAAGCCTGAGAGTC
>NC_051405.1:17805508-17805655 GCF_015228065.2 Penaeus monodon
GGGAATGCACAACCAGACAGGGATTAAATCTTACATCATATTCGACATGACATTAAATATTTCCAATATTGCACGAGGGAATCTTGCAACGTGAAGCGATTAGCTTTCTCAGCAGGACGGGTGTTCGCCGGTGCTTTGAAGATAGGA
>NC_051405.1:17806171-17806609 GCF_015228065.2 Penaeus monodon
GTCCGAATCTTCCATTCCTTTCCATTCTCCTTCACAATATCCTTTAATGGTCTTAATTGAAACTCAGTTTGTCTATTGCGGTCTTAACCGATGCTCAGTTTTGCTATTGCGGTCTTATTGATACTCAGTTTGTCTACTGCGGTCTTAAATGATACGCAGCTTGGCTATAGCGGTCTTATTGATACTCAGTTTGTCTACTGCGGTCTTAAATGATACGCAGCTTGGCTATTGCGGTCTTAACTGACGTATCCTCCTCCTCCCTTTTTACGTGCACAAAGTTACCACGGGGCGGGGTTCTCTCTCCTTTTATATTCTCAGCTCCCACTGGCTTATCAGTTCCTCGAAGACATGGGTTAAAATATCTGGCGTCTTGGTAAGGATAACTGCGTCGTTGACAGCAACGAATTCAAAGATACTGGCTCTGAAATTGCGAATTAT
>NC_051405.1:17806769-17807736 GCF_015228065.2 Penaeus monodon
TTTTGTCTCGCTGTTAAGAAATCCATAGATAAAAGAGTAAGAGTGAGTTCCTATTCCACCTAGATGTAGATTTCATGACGCATGACAATGCATGGCAGATTTCTCAGTGTATGTGTAGAAATCCGTCCAAGGTACAGATAAGCAGGCACTTTCCCAGTCATTCTTTTTCTTTTTCTTTTTTTGACGGTAACATATGTCCTCCTCTAACCATAGCGTAATTTTTAGATTTTGAACAACAATGCTAGTTGTGTAAATTTCCTTTCTTTAACTTTCCCGTCGCTGTTCTTATTTCAGTGCGTCAACTATGCGCGTAAGTGGGCGTCCTGTTCCCTAGGTATTTGCCTTGGGTAGCTGCTTGTTTTTACTCTGATTAATGTTCATTATCGTAATTATCATCTTTATTGCTGTCAGCTTCGCCCTCATCCTTGATTGATATCATGAGCATCATCACCTCACTTCTCATTATCGTCACAAGCGATATGTCCAACTCTCTCCTCGTTTCATTTCCCTCTCTCATCCCCCCTTCACCTTTTCTCTCTCCAACGATCACATTAATCAAACTTCCTCCTCTCCTCCCTCCCCCACTCTTTCCCCCCACCCCCGATCCTCCTCCTCCTCTCTCCCGTCCCTTCTCCCCCTCTCCTCACCCCTTCTAACCCTCTCTGCACCCCTGTCCTCAGTCATGTGCCCCTCCTCCTCCCACCAACGCCCACCCTACCAGACCGCCCACCCCACCAGACCGCCCACCCCACCAGACCGCCCACCCCACCAGACCGCCCACCCCACCAGACCGCCCACCCCACCAGACCGCCCACCCCACCAGACCGCCCACCCCACCAGATCGCCCACCCTACCCTGTCTTAAACGCCCACTCCGTAAACAGATTTCGTAAACAGATAATCAAATGACATTATATCCGGGAATTTATCATCGTGAAGTGGAAAAGCTGAGCAAGGGGTGACGGTGG
>NC_051405.1:17808134-17808660 GCF_015228065.2 Penaeus monodon
AAAAAATGAGTTGATGGGGAAGAAGAGGGTTCGAGAAGGAATGTATATATATGAGAGCAAAAGAGAGGAACATGATAAATAGACAATAGTGAAATAACAGAAATATATTACAAAGATAATAATAAAAACAAGAAGAATAAAAATAAAAGAGCAATCCCAAGAAGGAGAAGAAAAGGGGAGACATGAATCAGAGGAAAAGGAAGAAGCAAAATAAGAATAAAAGAAAGACAAGAAAATACAAAAAAATGGTCAAGATGGTAGAGAAAATCCACAAAAAAAAGCATGCATAAGCAACTCACGGAAGAAAATAAGTAAAAATAAGTAAAATAAGTAAAAATAAAGACCGAAAAGGAGGGAAAATATTAACAGAAGGAAAAAGGAAAACCAATTAAGTTCTTGAATAACTTGAGAACAGTCCGAGTTGTAGTTGCTTAAGTCCACCCAACATTGACCTCCGTAAGAACAACTTGTGTTTGAGTTGCACCTCGAACTCCCAGGCTTTGAGGACGAAGCTGTTGTCTCGAAA
>NC_051405.1:17810925-17811092 GCF_015228065.2 Penaeus monodon
AAATTTTATTATTTTTTTTAAATTTATATATTATTATATATTTATTTTAAAATTTTATATATTATTTTATGTATATATATTAATATACTTTATTTTATAAAAATTATTATTAATATATATTTAATATTATATTTAATTAAAATTTTAAAATTTTTTTTAAAAAAATA
>NC_051405.1:17811154-17811278 GCF_015228065.2 Penaeus monodon
TAGTATATTGTTTAAAAATTTATTATTTTTTTTATTATTTTTTTCTATTTTTTTTTTATTATTATTTCTTTTTTTTCCCCCCCCCTTATATTTTTTTTAAAAATTAAATTTTTTTTTATTTTTT
>NC_051405.1:17811373-17811840 GCF_015228065.2 Penaeus monodon
GGTCCCTTTTATTTATTTTTTTTTTTTTTATTTTTTTTTTATTATTATTTTGGTGTTTATTCAAAAAACCCCCCCCTTTAAAAAACACCTCGCGCCTCGGAAAAAAATGCCCCAAAAGCTCGTTTTTTCAAGTTTTTTTCCTTCCCATTTCCTATTAAAATTCTCATAATGAATAATATCTTTCGCAAAATTCACAAGGTACTACATGTCAACTGTGTAAGCTCCACCCTTATTCTGTGACGTCATTATCCTCTCTGACGTCACTCCTCTTGCGTCACTGGCGAGGGTGTCACAGCTGTTCTCAGAATACAATACTACAGGAAACTGAGCCCTAGTGCTATTCTCCTTTATATCATTACAGTTATAAAATGAAAGAAACTTTGAACATTAAACGAAGACACCTTGACGGAATCCCTTTAAAAATACTTCCTCACAAACTTTAATTTTTATCCTAATGATCCCTTTAA
>NC_051405.1:17811875-17812042 GCF_015228065.2 Penaeus monodon
TTGCGTAAATTATAGGTACTTGAATACGGTCTGCTATCAACAAAACTCTCCCCTCCTATTTACATATGAAATATTGGATCTTGCTTTAATTCTCTTCGCATTTCATAGGGAAGAAATGTGTGCGGCTTAAGTGGGAGAGGCGGAAGGACGGACATCTTTAATCGACT
>NC_051405.1:17812121-17812342 GCF_015228065.2 Penaeus monodon
CTCGGAAGAAGTCACGGCTGACACGCTGCAAGAAGCAGGAAAAATTGGTAAGGTCTTAAATCACAATAAAAGTCTCACTGGAGGACATTGATCACAAGCGAGTGTCCTGAGAGAGAAAAGGAAGAATGAGAAGCACGAAAATCAAGAAAGACAAGGAAACACAACGGAGAAAGATGCATCAGAGAAAGAAAGTTGAATAAGATAGTGAAAAGGGAAAAATA
>NC_051405.1:17812424-17812844 GCF_015228065.2 Penaeus monodon
TCAGCCAGACAGATAGAATAATGAGAAAGGAAAAGGAATAAGGAGCAGAAAAGAGAAAAATATATAATAAGAGGAGACTGTATTATATCGGAAATAATACAGGCAGCACAAGAGATAAAGCATAGTTCCAGAACGTTATAACAACAGTATAGTCACTTGTTGCAAATATATTGCCTGAGGCTGCATGGTGCAATTATGCAACATTACAGGCCTAAAGTGCAATCATTAACGCAACGGAATAGTTTAAATGGAGAGAAGGGAGGGTGATAGAAGGAGAGAAAGGCGAAGAGAGATTGAGACAAAGGAGGAAAGGGGAAGAGAAACTGTAGGATAATTAGGAAGTGGAAGAGAACAAGGAGCACTGTGAAAAAGAGAAAATGGAACAAGAAAGAGAAAAAGAGGAAAGAGGAAAAAATGAAA
>NC_051405.1:17812909-17813481 GCF_015228065.2 Penaeus monodon
CAAGTGAAAAGAGGACAAAGAATAAGAGAAAACAATAGAATGAGACACAGAAAAGAAAACAGAAATTGAGAATAGTAGGATAAAGGGAAAAATGAATAAATTAGTAAAAAGAGATCAAAAGAAAGTATGACAGAGAAAAGTAAAAAAGGGGAAAAATCAATGTAAACTGGCTAAGTAAAAACAAAATTAAGACAAATGAAAATACTATTTTACGAAAAAAAAAAGAATCGAAAGAAATTTAAAAAAATAAATTAAAAAAATAAAAAATCGAAAGAAAAAGAAGAGGAAAAGGAAAAGAAAGGAATAGAAAAAAAAACGAAGAAGACATAGAAGAACCGAACACGGGAGACGCACACGAAGAAAAAGGAATAAAGAGGCCATAACAAGAAGCAGAAGACAGAGAGGAAGAGGGCAGATGCGACGTTGATTTCTCTTGAAGTCTGCTTGTAATCGCGACTCCCCCCCCCCCTCCCGCGGGCTTGTTCGTCACCCTCCCCCCCCCACCCCTTTTTGGTCTGGACTTCACTGGTCTTTTCATGTTCGCTTTTAGTCCTTTCTTTAGTCATTGCGGA
>NC_051405.1:17813533-17813619 GCF_015228065.2 Penaeus monodon
ATTGCACACAAACACTCCCACTCTTCGTCTTTTTGTGCTCCTTTGTTCCTCTAACTAGAATTTGTTCCTTTCCTAGTTCTCTCCCG
>NC_051405.1:17813738-17813847 GCF_015228065.2 Penaeus monodon
GGAAGGGATGGGATGGAGAGAGTGAGAATAAGAGAGAAAAGGAATCAGGGATAAAAATTAAATAAATAAAATCAACACATATCCACGCTTCATTCCCCTCCTCCTCCTC
>NC_051405.1:17813909-17814142 GCF_015228065.2 Penaeus monodon
GCCATAACTCATCCCAGGAAGCCCCACAAAAAGACGTTGTTCCGAGAAAGCCACCCACAGACGAAGAGGTGTTTGTGAGGGACACTAGGTTTATGTAGCGTGAGTATCGACGACGCACGGCTGCCGCTCATAAAATGTCCTCGTTTTCTGTTGGACGCGAATATTGCCTCGTGGGCTGGGAATCATTTTCTGTGCGTTTGGCTTCCCAAATTTGGTTTTCGGGGAAGGTCGAA
>NC_051405.1:17814624-17815306 GCF_015228065.2 Penaeus monodon
TCCATTTTCAAACAAATTCACTTCCTTACTTTTGTGTTTATGGTAATGAGCGGCCGGGCGTGGGCGGCTGTCAATAGCGATGGTGGGAATGAGCGCGGTCGCCCAGAAGATAAATTGCCTCTGTCTATATTCTCAGAGTGTTGTGTGGCTGTGTACGGAGGTGTATCGGTGCCGGCCTTGGGGGGGGGGATATGAGGGTAGGAGGGAATGAGTGTATATAGGGACGTAGGCGATGGAGGTGTGTGTGTGTGTGGGGGGGGGGGGGTCTCGTGTATATGTGGTTGGGTGAGTGTAGGGGCCTCGTGTGTGAGTGGGTAGGTAGGAGTAGGGATATAGGGAGGTCGGCGTGTGTAAGGCGGCGGAACGTTATAGGGAGATGAGGAGACGATGTGTGTGAGTGGATGGAAGGGCGTAGGGAACTGGGATGAAGTGCCTGTGTGTAAATGGATGGGTGTGTTAGAAGGAGTTAGGTGTATTTATACTCGTGGTGGGTGTTTAGGTGGGGTGATGGGTGGGTTTGATAATAGAAACTAGATAATCAAATATTCCCTTCCATAATGATCCTTCAAAGTAATTAAGATGTTATACTTTGTTTAAACACGGTAATATATCATAATGGTAGAACTAATTATAATGATTTTGATTGTAATTACTGTGAAAATAATTTCAGTTATTAATAACC
>NC_051405.1:17817284-17817449 GCF_015228065.2 Penaeus monodon
CTTTTCTCTACCGTGTTGTGCGACCCTTGCAGCTCTCCTCCTCCGCTAAGTTCCCGGAATATTGCACAAGCTCTTCCTGTATTGCAACTTCCTACACAATTTGGAATATTGTTCTTACAACTGGCAATCTCTTTTTGGTTACCAAAAATAACACTGAATGATAAG
>NC_051405.1:17821605-17821669 GCF_015228065.2 Penaeus monodon
TCCCCCATTCGTAAGGGATGAGAGGAGATCGAAAATGAAGGGGAGAGGAGAGGGGATTTAAAAG
>NC_051405.1:17822461-17822848 GCF_015228065.2 Penaeus monodon
CGTCATTTTCAAATTCCTCAACCAACACAACCAATAAAACCACACCATATTTGCATGCACACTATAAACAGTATTGGCAACCCCGCGTAGTCTAGTGCAAGCCATTCATGCTCTGGCCTTCCATTCACAAAAAAAGGGGCGAGAGAGGAGGTCAGGGAAGACTTCGTAGTAGTCTTGTCCGTCGCCATCTGACCGTGAATGAAAATGTGGAGAAGCTGCCCGCGGTCTTGTGAATGAAATTAGTAGGCTAGAACTTGGCCGCTGGGACCGGAGTTTGAAAGTGGCTAGGAAGAAGAAGGAGGGGAAGAGATTGTAGTGGGGATGATGAGAGAGAAGGAGGGAAAGTGGGGAAAGGAGAAAGAGGGAGAGAGGAGGGCAGTTAGGACG
>NC_051405.1:17823316-17823521 GCF_015228065.2 Penaeus monodon
ATCTGTCAAATAGAGTAGTGTAGTTGCTAATTACTGTCATTAGCGATGGCGGTGAAGGGATTGTGATATGTAATGACTTTTAGGAAAGAAAAAAAAAGTCAACAAGAGTTATATGAGATGAATTTCGAGAAAATAGACACAATGACCCAACGCTACGTATCGTTATTAACTGGAAGGTTTATTTGCTTACTTGTTTGTTTGTATC
>NC_051405.1:17823758-17824106 GCF_015228065.2 Penaeus monodon
GCTCATGATATTAATAGCATTAATAAACGACACTTATTGAGCGCAGCGACAGGACTACACAGAGGCAACAAAAGCGTCAGACCTGCGTCAGAACTACTGTCAGCGGCTTCTTCTGCCTCTCTGACGTGCTGACGTAAGTGACGCCGGCGCTGATGTGGGAGCGTTCATTCATGACGTCGCTGTTTGGCTCGGCGGAAATAGAGCACAAGAGACGCTCGTAATCTCCTGTGTAACTGACTTTTTAATTGGACTGTCGAGGGAGAGGCCACTCTCGTGTGTTTTACTCCCCCGCGTGCGCTCGCCGAAATCTTCTCTCGCGAATTTCGCCGCCGTTTATTACAAGGAGCA
>NC_051405.1:17825923-17826143 GCF_015228065.2 Penaeus monodon
GAGGATATTATTCAGCGCGCAAATTCAGTAAAATTCAATCATAGATACAACGATACGAAAGAAAAATAACATAAAGATCATTATTTGTAAGACACATATATGATTATCATCATTGTATTTATGTCTTAAAGATGACTATTGTTCTCAGGCCAAAGAGAATGGCACGATATTTACCGAGGAAGTGAAATCAGTATTCACGTATCTGAATTCTGGTGGTTCG
>NC_051405.1:17826999-17827082 GCF_015228065.2 Penaeus monodon
GCCCTGTTATTGCTCAACAGAAGAGCCCCGGGGCCTCGGCCCCGAGGGCAGCGCAGCCACGGAGAGGAGGCCCAGGTCGCAGC
>NC_051405.1:17827121-17827473 GCF_015228065.2 Penaeus monodon
GAGCCTCCATTTGTCGCGGCGAGGGAAACATCCGTCGACATTTTCTCGAGCGGCGAAACGCCTTCATCTTTACTGGGTGTGGCTCCCCGCCCAGCGAGGGGGCGCGGGGGCGTGTGCCGGAGCAATGGAGGCGCCACACCTTTTCGTGGTGCGGGCGGCACTCGCCGCAGGGCCCTTCGCACGCCCCGACCCCGTCCCTCCCCTCCCTTTCGGGGCGCTGAGCAGAACTTCGTTGGGGCAGCGGCAGGTGAGTCCGGGGCGCGGCATGAGTCGGGGAGAGAAGGTGAGGCGGGCCCCCGGCTCGGCGGCAAGATGGCCCTTGTCTCGGGGGAGCGGAGGAGGGCGGTACCTG
>NC_051405.1:17827518-17827590 GCF_015228065.2 Penaeus monodon
AACAGGAGCACGGCGAAGGGCGGGGTCGCGCCGCCACGCTGGCATGGGCGCGGCTCTCGGCGCAATTAGCCG
>NC_051405.1:17827632-17827730 GCF_015228065.2 Penaeus monodon
GTGTGGCCTCCTGGGCGGCACCTGGCCACACCCGCACCTGGCCGCCCCGCCCTCGAGCGCCCGCCACACCTCGGCGGCGGCGCTGGGAGGGCGACGCT
>NC_051405.1:17827778-17828117 GCF_015228065.2 Penaeus monodon
TTGGCGAGCCAGGCCACTCGAGGGCCGTGAAGCAGTTGCGAGGGGCGGGGGCGGCGGGCGTCCGCGGGGCAGGGGGTGATCGGTGTCGGTGTGTCGGCGGTAAGTTATCAATGAGGAGCGGAGCGTGCGCCGAGCGAGCGTGCGGGGGCGGTGGGCGGGGCGCCCCCGCGTAGCCAATGGGCGCGCACCGTCTCTGAGCTCGGCAGACACGGCGGGACGTTCGGCAGCCACGGCAGCCACTCAGTCAGTGTAAGCAGGGGCCCTCCGTGAGCGGCACCAGCACCCGCCAGCCCGTACCTCCACTCACGCCGCTCCTGCTCTCCCTCGACGGAACTTCCT
>NC_051405.1:17828280-17828408 GCF_015228065.2 Penaeus monodon
GCGGACGCTTGCTAGGGACTCCGGCTTAGCGTTGGGGCGCCTTCGCCTTCGCTCCTGCGCTTGCATCCCGAGGGAAAGGCTGAGACCCGAGAGAGAGGCCGCGAGCGAGCGAGAAGACACAGCAGGCG
>NC_051405.1:17828436-17828715 GCF_015228065.2 Penaeus monodon
CGCCCACACCACCACGGCCGCTCCGCCGCCCGACACTACGGCGGGTCTCTCACCTCCACGCTCTGCGGCCGCCGCGAAGGAAGCCAGCCCCCACGCCAGCGCGTGTCCGCGCACCATCGCACCCACGCCGTCCCCAAGGGCTGCTACACTGTCGCCACACACACACGTAAGTACCGGCCACTTACAGCAGCTTCACCGACCTACGGCTCACGCTCGTCCCACTTACAAAGCATCTAGTCGACCTGTATGTAAAGATTCACATTTTACTCGTTCTTTCCT
>NC_051405.1:17828766-17829242 GCF_015228065.2 Penaeus monodon
TCGCACTCTAGCCTTTATTCAAATTCCCACAGAAATTAAGAATTTTCATTTGCCCATTCACTAACTCGTATTTTGCAGGTTATGAATCAATTGGCGATTCACAGACACCATTCACCCACCCGCGCTTACTACTACGCATGTATCAAGTTATATATTGATTGGTCAATGCAAATATATGCTTTAAACATGTTCATACATTTTTTCCTTTAGACGCCAAACCATGACGTCATACAAAACAATTATTAACAAAGACAAAGTGACACATCCACAATAAATACTTCGGTAACAGAGAAGCCAATTATATATTACACGCCACTCTAATATTGCATTTTGCATATTTTATCGTGGAATAAGACCACCAGAATTGAATTTTGTTGTTGATGTTATTTATGAAACAGACTTTCAGCACAGTATAATGAAATCACATTTACTGTTTCATTTATGTATCTCTTTGTTTAATCGTTCGTTTTCACTGA
>NC_051405.1:17829678-17829954 GCF_015228065.2 Penaeus monodon
TGAATCTGTGAATGGTGAGCTGTATTCATTCACAAATACTTGGGAAGCTGTATCTATTGATCAAGCTGTCTGTTGCGTGGAGGGCAGATGCTAATATTCCCTTCCTTGATTTCGTTGTTTTACTCTCTTTTGCTCTTATTCGCTTTTCTTATTATATTACTTTTTTTATTTATGTTTTTTCGTAAGTTCATGTATATTTTTTTTTATATTAGTTGTGCTAGTATGCGTATCTTCTTTTGAATGTATATTACTTACTTGTGCTTATGTTATACATAA
>NC_051405.1:17830385-17830471 GCF_015228065.2 Penaeus monodon
CGTTTTCTTCCTCCCTTCTCTTTCCATATCTCAATTTTCCTCCCTCTCTTACCCTCCCTCTTTCGAATTTTGTTTCGTTCCGTCTT
>NC_051405.1:17830490-17830556 GCF_015228065.2 Penaeus monodon
TGCAGAAAATAACAATTTCTGTGTGATTTTCTTTTTCGTTTTATGTCGTGGCAAAATATTTCTCGA
>NC_051405.1:17830619-17830751 GCF_015228065.2 Penaeus monodon
ATTTATCCGTTCTGTGTTTCTTTGCCTTCCTTATTTACTTATCTTTGGTGAGTTTCTTCTCCCTTCCTCCTCTCCCTTCCCATTTACCCCTTCGGTGGGTCTCTTTTCCATAATCATTTCCCAATTTATGAG
>NC_051405.1:17830814-17831558 GCF_015228065.2 Penaeus monodon
TGTGAATCTCTTCCCCCTTTCTCCTCTCCTCTCTAGCTTACCCATTCTTGTCTCCTCTCCCTTTACGTTGACCTTTTTTGTTAGTCTTTATAATTTTCAACATATTTCTATGATATTTTATTTATTCCTTCCTTCGTCTTTATATTTTGCGTCTTTCCGTGTACAATTTTATTCTTTTCATCTTTGCCTTTTCTTCATATTTTTTTCTCCTTACTTTTCTCTATCTCTTCTTTTCACTCTCTCTTCTACTTCTGTCCTCTTTTATTTATCTTATCTTTTCTATTTTTTTTCTTTCTTTGTCAATCAATTTTTATAATTTTCATCTATGTTTTCTCCTCCTTCCTCCTTCTCGCTTCCCCGTGCATTCATTCTATTTTCCCTATCGTTTTTCCTTTATTTCCTTTACTTCTCTCGATATCTTTTGCTTTTCCTTTTTTTTATTTCATATTTCCACTTTTTCACATTTCTCGTAATTATATTTCCCCGTATTTTTTTCCCTTAAATTTCCTTTAATTTCCATCTTTATGTTTTCTTTTCTTTTCTCCTCTTCCCATTTGTATCTCCTCCCTCTTTTAGCTTTTCTTACCCTTGCTTACCAGCTTTTCGTTCGATGTAAATCTCTATTTCAACTTCCCTGACTTTCTGCTTTTAAATCTTTTTTTTTTTTTTTTGTATTCTCTTCGTCTATCTGTGTGTGTGAGTGCTCTTCTCTCTAGATATAGGTAGACATAGCTAGACAAACGG
>NC_051405.1:17832341-17832457 GCF_015228065.2 Penaeus monodon
CTGATACTCATTTTGGTCAACCTCGTTAAATTAGGGCGTTTTAGATCATGAGTCCTCACGATGGCTGCAAGCGAGTGGAATTCTTATCTTACTACATTATTCTATATTGCACATAA
>NC_051405.1:17834969-17835207 GCF_015228065.2 Penaeus monodon
GTTCATCTTTTCTTTTGCTTTGGCCTCCTAAATTGGGAACCGCGCGAGCATTAAAGCTCACCTCGCGACCGACGGCCCTCCACTATTTATCGTGTCCTCCCGGCCGCCTCCGTAACCATAGGGCCTTATCTGCCGGAATCGTCCCGTGAAAGCGGTGGTTACTGATGTCACCCATTATGAGCACGCTCTGTTTTCCGCCGTTCCAATTAGGGGAGGATTTGCTCTATTCGTATGTCTT
>NC_051405.1:17839010-17839355 GCF_015228065.2 Penaeus monodon
TTTCTAATGTGCTTCATTGCCCTTAAATCCACCAGCAATGGCGTTCGCCCGTGCATTCACAAGGCAAGAAAGCAATGTCTTAAGAGTCACGCCCACCCTCTCACCCAGGTTTTCACGTAGAGCGCCGCGTGTGGGTGGCATGTTTGCGCGCAAGCTAAAAGGTAGCGTCCAGGCGTTATGAGCTCCTCGCCCGACACAGCACACGCCACGGTGGTCGAGAGGGTTTGGTTAGCATGTGTGGGGAGCCCGTCTCAATCCGTGCCTGAGTCAACACGTCGCTTGGACAAATATTGGGGATCATGGAGGAGGCAAGATGCAAGGATAGGGGAGGGTTGGGGATGAGTA
>NC_051405.1:17840182-17840539 GCF_015228065.2 Penaeus monodon
TTTTTTTGAAGAGGGGGCAACCTACGGCACGCTAATAATAGATAAGAGATGATATAAAGAATATCATTTTCCAAACACTTCATGCTATCCTACTTCCAGGAACAAATCCTAAATAGATTTTCACTGGTAGGGGATTCTCGGTAACATTCCCTTCTGTGTCACTTCTAAAAATCCGTCTCGGTTTTGTTCAGAAAAGCTCTAATAGTTTCATTCAGAACTCCCTTTTGAATCTCGTTCCGTCGGTCTCGTAAAACCTTTCCAGAAGTCTCGATTTTCCGATTCTTTTAGCGCCATCTTTTGATCTTCTATGAAGTCACATCCTGGACATTTGTGAAGTTGCCGCAGCTCACATTCCGC
>NC_051405.1:17842588-17842711 GCF_015228065.2 Penaeus monodon
CCGCTTTTCGTCCTCCCTCTTCCCCTTCCCCCCCTCTCTACCTCCTCCCACCTCCTCTCCCCAGCTGTTTCTGCTACGGATGTCCTATGCTGCTGACGTGCCCTCGCAGCAAGGCTAAGAGAA
>NC_051405.1:17843017-17843105 GCF_015228065.2 Penaeus monodon
ACGAGCAACTTTAAGGCCTGAACCTGCAAACTGGGGAAGCTCATCACAGGACAGACATATTGCCGCTGTAGTTGCTCCCCTCGACTAA
>NC_051405.1:17843129-17843827 GCF_015228065.2 Penaeus monodon
TTTTTTTTTTTTTTTTGAAGGGGGGGATGGGACGGACGGACGGGCAGGGTTGCTAATAATCAGCGTGATCGACTTCGCTCATTATTTTTGTTGGGTCTGAAGGGAGATTTTAAGAAAAGGGAAAGTTTCTTCTGCCCTTAGATAGCTATTGTTCTGTTCTGCATTTAATTTTATTTTTCACTTTGTTCATTTTTTCCGGTATTTGCCTTGTTATAATTGAATTATCATCATCAATAACTTCTTTATCACTTTTCTCTCTAACACTTATTTTTATTCATTTTCATTGACCTATTCGTTATTCCCTTCTCTTCTCTTTCCTTCATCGTTTTCGGTTATATTAGTCTATTCATTCTTTTATCAAATTTCCTTTGTTCTTTTCACATGCTTTTCTCCTTCTCTTCCACCAATTCCACATTCGCTTCCCAGTATCTACCTATCTTACTTTCTATTCCTCTTCTTTCACCAGTAATGCTCTCTTCTTTATTCAAATCTTCTACGTCCCTTTTCATCGCAAAAGATAAGCAAAGATAAGAGGAGACAAGGATCGTCCCGCTGTTGTTGCTGATCCTCGTTGACACTGAACCATTCAGTGAGAGGAGTGTGGTCCGGACGCCTCCCGTTTATTTAACTTCTTTTGTTCTTCTTATTCGTCTATTTGTCTAATGTGTGTCTTTGTGTGCATTTTGGATTTCTTACTT
>NC_051405.1:17844138-17844364 GCF_015228065.2 Penaeus monodon
TCGGCCATTGTTAGTTCTGGTATAAACTCGGGTATAAAGACTGGTTTTGCATTCAGTGTTGGAGTGGATTTCAGGTTCCGCACGCCCAGATGTGCTGTAGTGAAGGTTACTCCTCCTCCCTTCACCCCAGCCCTCTGGCTCACCCTCCCCTCTCCTTCCCACCCCTCTCCTTCCCTCTCCTCTCCTTCCCTCCCCTCTCCCCTTTCTCCGACCCATCTCGACCTTC
>NC_051405.1:17844568-17844700 GCF_015228065.2 Penaeus monodon
CCCCTCCTTCCCTCTGTCTCTGGACCCAATGTCGGTTTTAATTACAGTTTTCTTCCACGAGAAATGAGAATCACACTCGGTTTCTCGAGGCTTTAAGAAATTTCTGCACTCGGTGATGATGATTATAATAAG
>NC_051405.1:17846875-17847231 GCF_015228065.2 Penaeus monodon
TCGTTTCAAGTTTACTGGGAGGAAAGGGGGCCTGACCTACCCTGAACAGATGGGGATTTCAACAGAACTGACGTTCGCTTCAACATCGGAAAAAATCTCATCACAATAGCTGATCTGCAGCTCAAATGCCTGGTCACGACCTGAGAGTTCTGTTGTATGGCTGAAAATCCTTGCGTTTGTGTTCGGAGCTCATTATAGCTCGGAGGACTGTTCGAAGCAGCATTCGAAGTAGTGTTTGGTACAGCTTTGTGAAAAAGGAGAGGTTTCTGATGTTTTTGAGTACGTCTGTAAGGGTGTCTTTGTGGGAGTCTTCGTTTATCTGATCGTCTGTGTCTGTATGTCTTCATTTGTTTGAT
>NC_051405.1:17847312-17847650 GCF_015228065.2 Penaeus monodon
GTTTCTCATCCAATTAGAACCGCTCTCCTCTCCTCGTTCATTTCGAAATCGGTCCCAATATTTCGCCGATTGGAGTCTTCGATTTTTAATGACACACATCTGTTCCAAACGTATAAATCTTATGATTCTCAATAACGTCTTGGACAGAGAGAAAAAAAAAAAAGTGTGAAGACGCATCGCATCTATGATTTCTACAGATTGAATTTCTCAGTGTAAAGATTTTATGTCAGTTTTATGTCTTGTCATCTGGACGAACTTCGCTGAGGTTTATGCCCCTCCATCCTTGCGCTTCTGAGTCCATGAGTCTGTCAGTCTGTATTCGGTGGGATATCGAGGGT
>NC_051405.1:17848370-17848597 GCF_015228065.2 Penaeus monodon
CCTGTCTCAGACTGATCTGAAAACACACGAAGGAAAAGCCCTTTGTAATTCCGATGTGAACATCAGCTGACAGTCAGATTGTCCTCCGCCCTAACAGTATCATTTTACGAAATTACAAGATTTTTCTCGAATATCAATCTTCTTCGCCTTCATCTTTTCCTCTTCTTCGTAATCTTTTTTTTTTTCATATATCCACACTCAAGATAACGATAATGGTGGTAATGATA
>NC_051405.1:17848649-17848851 GCF_015228065.2 Penaeus monodon
ACGAGGTGTTTGTAGTTAGTAATTGCACTCCCAAAGTCTTTATCGAACTTTACAAGTATTTGTTTCAATTCTTATATGGGAGAATGCTCCCCTGTTCGAAACTCATTGTCCTGAATACATGTTTTTGATAGTAAGACGAGAAAAAAAAATTGAAGAATTCTACCTCAAAGTTATTTGGGCTTAATATGGGTGTCTATTTTTT
>NC_051405.1:17848965-17849231 GCF_015228065.2 Penaeus monodon
AGATTTTAGCCATGAATTACGAGAAAATAATAATGTTTGGAAGATTTAATATATGTTTTTTTTTTCTAAGTTGTTATACGGAGTATATGAGGAATGTTTCCAAAATAAAAAGGCGATACAATGTTACATTATCTATAAAAAATATCCTGACCAGTTTTCTTGAGTCAGTACACCTGTTTTCCATTATGCAAATGGGTTGTGTTCCCCGATCAATGGTGTCTACTTAAAGCAATACCCTGTAATATTTATACAGTGACTGCTATGGC
>NC_051405.1:17849823-17850589 GCF_015228065.2 Penaeus monodon
CTCCCTTCTCCCCAACTCTCCCTAAACCTCCCACCCTCACCCCCTTCCACTTCCCCAGCAATTGCCTCTCGCCTCCCCAATCATCCCCCCCTCAAGTCTATCCCCACTCCCCCTCCCCCCTCCCCCTTACCCCCACATTCAGAAAGACCGAAGCGATTGATTTTGAAATTCCGGTCGAGGTTCAAATTTCAACTATGGAGATTCCGTGATAGATGGGCGGCGAGCTTCCTTCCGACTTTATGAAGGGATGACGAGGGAAAGGGAGGGGAGAAGGAGAAGGAAGGAAGGGAGAGAGGGAAAGGGAGAAAGGAGAGAGATGAAAGGGAGGGGAGAAGGAGAAGGAAGGAAGGGAGAGAGGGAAAGGGAGAAAGGAGAGAGATGAAAGGGAGGGGAGAAGGAGAGGAGGAAGGGAGAGAGGAAAGGAGAAAGGAGAGAGATGAAGGGAGGGAGAAGGAGAAGGAAGGAAGGGAGAGAGGGAAAGGGAGAAAGGAGAGAAATGAAAGAGAGAGGTGGAGAGGAGAAAGAAGGAAGGGAGAGATGGAAAGGGAGAAAGGATGGCGATGAAGGAGAAAGAGAGGTAGAGAGGAAAAGGAAGGAGGGAAGAGATGATAAGAAAGAAAGGAGGATGAAGAGGAGAAGATATGAAAAGGGAGGGAGGAAGGAAAAGAAAGAAGTGAAGAAGAGGTGAAAAGGGAGAGAGGAAAGAGAATGTAGGAGGGAAAAGATGGAAAGGGAGACAGCAGGATGAAGAGGAGGGGAGAGGGAA
>NC_051405.1:17850668-17850754 GCF_015228065.2 Penaeus monodon
ATGAGAAAAAGAGTTAATATTTTGCACCATTCCCTTCCCAACTGATGAAATTAACAGATAACTTTACAGGAAAATATTTTCTCGAT
>NC_051405.1:17850779-17851226 GCF_015228065.2 Penaeus monodon
TTTTAATTTCGCAAAGCAAATACCTATTTTCGAATATATACCAAACAAGCCCCAAGATAAAAAGGGATGACAGAAAGATTTTTAAAAATAGGAAAGGGGGTACAATAAACATCCCTGAGAGCAATATTGAATATGTTGCTACATGTCCTTTGATTTTTTTTTCAACACGATAGAAGCAAAAATGGGATTCCACATAATCGCATAAAAATCGCACTTAAATATTGGCAAATGATGTTTAGGCTCTCACACTTGACCTTTTTGAGAATATATGTTGCTAATGCAAATCATTTATGTGCAATATGTCCTGTTACATCCGCTAGATTGGACATTAAAGGAATATTTTGATTAGGGAATAAAAGTTTTAATAATTTCCAGGGAGAACATAATATTAGGAAGTATCTGGCAATTGGGTTGACACAGACGTTGCATGATCTTGCAAATACTGAA
>NC_051405.1:17851509-17851626 GCF_015228065.2 Penaeus monodon
TGAACCAGATTTCTTTGCTCTTCTCTTGCCTGTGGATTTTTTTTTTCTCCTGAATTTTTAATTAATTTCTCAAAATTTCCATTGGCATTTTCTTGTCGAATCCATTTTCGTTTATCT
>NC_051405.1:17851688-17851913 GCF_015228065.2 Penaeus monodon
TATCCTCACTTTCCTTCGAAAAATCGCCATCCTCTCCTTTCCTACCTTATTCTCTCTCTTTCCATCCCTTTCATTTCCTCTCTGTCTTTATTCCTTTCTCGCTTAACCCCCACCCCCCTCCTTCCTACCTCATTATCATTTCGCCATTTGATATCGCTCTATACGCTCAACTGCTATCATTTTCCTATTTCCCTTTTAACCACCTACTTCTCCCATTCTCCCCAC
>NC_051405.1:17851954-17852165 GCF_015228065.2 Penaeus monodon
TTATTTCAACTTTCCCCTTGTTTGTTTCATTCCCTCTGAATTCCTTTCCTTTTCTGAGACCTGTTTCTGTTCCTTCCCTTACCTTATATTTGTTCTTTCTATCGAATTCTTCTTACTCCTCCTCTTCGTCCCTTTCCTTAGCCTTCGAGATCTCGCCCCCTCCTCTCCCATATCTCCTTTTCTTGTTTTCCTCACCATGTGTTTCTCTTTA
>NC_051405.1:17852464-17852682 GCF_015228065.2 Penaeus monodon
GGTGCCAGCTTTCCTCAAGCGGACATTGTTAAGAAGAATAGTTCATTCCACCAGCGTTCTTAACGGTATACAGCTCATCTGAATCCCCGTTGTCAGGTGGGGGTGAAGGGGTAAGAGGGTGAAGGGGCAAGGGAGTAGGGGTTGATGGGGGAAAGGGTAGGGGGAAGGGAACTGACCCTTTATCTTTTCCTTTTCATGCTTCTGAGGATCCATTCTGC
>NC_051405.1:17852818-17852887 GCF_015228065.2 Penaeus monodon
TATGTTCAATACCTTTCAGATTACTGTTATTTTCTCTGTTCACTTTTATTCAAACAGTTTTACCCCCTG
>NC_051405.1:17852938-17853017 GCF_015228065.2 Penaeus monodon
GTACCCTCTTCACTGTACACTCCATAGTGAACAATTTTCTCTCTAGAACACGAACAAAGCTTCATCTCCCAGTGAACAA
>NC_051405.1:17853057-17853386 GCF_015228065.2 Penaeus monodon
CGTTGCTCTGTATCCTATCTCTCCTATTGTTACCGAGGATTAAGCACCACGGACCCCGCCCCCCTCGCCGTCCTTCCCCTCCTCCCCCTTACCCCCCATTCCCCATCCTCCCCTCACCTCTTTCCTTCTCCTCGCCCCTCTACCAATCCCCCGCTGCCTCTTCCCTGTTCCTCTTCCCTATTCCCATCGCCCCTCGTTCTCTGCGCCCGCTCCCCCCCCCCTCCCAAGAATTGACCCCTCTCTCAGTTCCTCTTCGCAACTTGTTGAATTTGGTCTGGTTATCCGGACGTTTGTTTGTGTTATTATCTGTTCGTTAACATCTCTCGGGT
>NC_051405.1:17853545-17853752 GCF_015228065.2 Penaeus monodon
AGTTTCTCTTCCTCTCATTTGTGTAGAATGTCGCTCGTTGATGTGATAGAATGGGATTAAGTACATCGTGTGCGTAAAAAGAATACTGCTGACTAAGTTCTTAAGATAGTAGTAAAGAACATGAACGAAAATGTCAAATATGTCACAAAATGTATGCTCGGTCCGCCCGTTTCTACAGTGTGGGATAAACTCTACGGATAAAACACC
>NC_051405.1:17854245-17854604 GCF_015228065.2 Penaeus monodon
ACCCCCACTCATATAGGTTGGCTTAATTTTCCTGTGCGCCTGTGTAGATCCATCTCATTGTAGGATCATGATAAAGGCGCCCACTCTCCCTATTTTTGCATCCTTTTCTCGTCCCTTTCCTGTCCTTTTTAGTTTTTTTCGGCCAACTTTTAAAGCACTACATCAAAGTGCCACCAGTTCCCATTTTATCTACCTTTTATCAGCGATGCCACTCAAAAAAGATATATATTTTAGGGCTCGAACCTGCCCCCCCTTATCCCTCCCCCTTTAAAACCAATTTACTTTGCCAATCGACTCGTCCCCTCACCCTGCCAGCCGCTCCCCTTAAATTTCAACCTTCATAATCTTCCTTCTTCCAA
>NC_051405.1:17854954-17855143 GCF_015228065.2 Penaeus monodon
GCGTTGGTCACTGAAGTGTGAAAATGATGACGAGGATGAGCTACTCTCAAGACCCGGTATATGAACTGAAGGGCGGGGGGGGGGGGTAGGAGAGCAGGGGAGGAAGGAGGAGGGAAGAAGGGGAAGAAGCGACGAGAGGTCATCGAGCGCCGGGGTGAAAATGACGAAAGAAAGGGAGAGAATGACAGC
>NC_051405.1:17856398-17857028 GCF_015228065.2 Penaeus monodon
AGCATAATATATATCCCGTAAGTGGGTCACTATTCTCTGATTACATTTTAGCTCGGATCATCATATTCCAGTCATGTGAAATATGAATAATGTAAGTGACTTTGTGTGCATGTCTCTGTGTGGGTGTTCGTTTGTTTTTCCTTTTATATGCAAAAAAGGAAGTTATAAACACTATTATCACCTTCAGCATTACCATTATATTTTGTGAATCCCAGCCAATCTCCCACAGGGTCATTCCGGAGGTCTATATTAGTTGAATAAAAAGTGAAAAAAGGGAAAACACACAAAGATCTAAAAGCGTTTATTCCGGAGAAGAGGTATGTAGGCTTCCATTTATTGATTAGCCAATAACATCAGCTTCCAATGCCATTAATTATTCCAGGCGTTTCAATATCCGAACTAAATTAGGTGATGGAGAATGCATCAGAATTTCATACGGGCGTCTATATCTGCTACATTTATGCAAGCTCTGAATCTCTCTCTCGCTTGCAATGTTGACAATACTCTTAATTTGTTTCATTGGCCGTAGAAGAGATGTAGAGTGATTTTCTCTCTCCTTTCCATTTGTAATTATTCTTTTACTTTCACTGGTACTCCCTGCGTATCTCAGTAAAAGTTTTAATTGGAAAT
>NC_051405.1:17858043-17858179 GCF_015228065.2 Penaeus monodon
CTAATCATTCCTCAACAAATGTCCCAAGATCCCGTCCCATTTCCCCCTCCACGCCACCCTCACGCCTTCACGCCCACTTTTCGTGATGAAATTTGGAAGGCAAGTCACGGTCGAAAGGGGTTAGTATGATGTACCG
>NC_051405.1:17858230-17858387 GCF_015228065.2 Penaeus monodon
CCTCCCTCCCCCTCCCTTTTCAAGTTATTTTGAGCATATGGGGATTGAGGGGCTGATCGCGCAGGAAGGGAGAGGGAGACGCAGACATAAATAGAGGGCTTTTTATGTGGTCCTTTGTAAACGGGTTGATTGCAGGCCGGAGTCATGGAGGGTTGAT
>NC_051405.1:17859026-17859274 GCF_015228065.2 Penaeus monodon
ATGAAAAGTGCATTAGCAAAATAAACTCATTAGAATACAAGTTAGAGATCAGAAGGTATAGAGAAAAATAACCAGCGATCAAAAAAAAGAAAAAAAAATCGTAAAATCAAATTTCCTCTTCCCTTTCTACCCCTCCCCCCCTTTCTTCCCCTTTCCCTCCTACCTTTCTCCCCCACTACTTCTCCCTTTAGCTTCCCTTCCCCCACATTCCCAACCTTAATCCCCAAACCGTCACCTCAAAATAAGGG
>NC_051405.1:17859383-17860105 GCF_015228065.2 Penaeus monodon
GTTATGGAACCTGTGAGGTTGACTGGGTACAAGGATCACCTCCCGGACGTAGGGGCTTTAGCAGGCACTTAAGGCGTGTTTGTCTGTGGCTTGGGGCATTGAGGCGATATTTATACTCAAGTGGTCTCGCTCCTGTGTGTGGGTGTGATTGAGGAAGGAGGGAGAAAGGAGAAGGAGTGGGAGATGGGAAGGAGAGCGAGGAAGAGGGGAGGAGAAGGAGGAGGGAAAAGGAGGAAGAAGGGAGAAGGAGGACTGAAAAGGGAGGGAGAAGGAGGAGGGAAAAAGGAGGAAGAGGGGAGAAGGAGGAGGGAAAAGGGAGGGAGAAGGAGGAGGGAAAAGGGAGGGAGAAGAGAGGAGGGAGAGGGATAGGAAAGATGGAAAGAGTGGGGAGAAGGTATGAAGGGAAGGGGGGGTGGAGAGAGGAGAAGGAGAGAAAAGCGAGAGAGAAAAATAGGAAAGAAGGAGAGAAAAGAGCTTAAAAAAAAGAAGCAAAACATATAGAAACAAGACGGACACAGACAACACAGGAAGGCTAAACATAGACAGAGAAAGAGAAACAGAAAGACCGAGACCCAAGAATCCCAAACTGCCCTAGACTGGAGACTCGCTTCGGATTGAGAAATCAAACCTTTGATGAGTTGGAAATATCTAGCTCATTAAAGGGATGCATCGCCAAGTGGAGACCGCCTCACGAACCACAGATTTATCAATCAAACCTACGC
>NC_051405.1:17860394-17860620 GCF_015228065.2 Penaeus monodon
CTAAAATGATATGTGAAATGGCTGTTGATTGTCTTTAAACAGATGGCTTTCAAACAGGACATCTTTGTTAGTTATATTTAGCCCGTTGATCAATAGGACTTTTGGTCACGAAGGTCTGTTTTGTTATGTAAAACTGCCTTGCAATTTCTGTCCTGACATGGAATCAAGGTTTAAATGCAAATGTTATATTAAATCTTTGGAGAAATGCACGATGGTATTTGACAAT
>NC_051405.1:17860998-17861072 GCF_015228065.2 Penaeus monodon
CCTCCAAATATCGCCTCCCGACACCATCCGCAAAAAGGTAAAAGTCACAGAGCATTGTGGCCGCTTCAATCTCA
>NC_051405.1:17861381-17861556 GCF_015228065.2 Penaeus monodon
GTCGTTAAAATAACCCAATATAGACTGCGTGTGTGGGGAGGGGGGGAGGGTTAAACCAGAATCAAAAGTGTCTTAGTTCATCGGCCATGCGGTATGACCTCGCCTGACATTTGTTCAGTATTTAAGACCACGAGCCTTGACGTCGGCGACTCTGTCTTTCTTTGAATGCGAGCGT
>NC_051405.1:17861825-17861954 GCF_015228065.2 Penaeus monodon
TCGCTATCTCCGTCCCTTGTCTCTCGATCCCCCAAGGAACAAGGGAATCGATTTCACACATTTGGGGAATTTCTTTTCCTCTCAAAAAGTTGATTAAAGAATAGAGGAGAGAAGCAATTGCCAAATTCA
>NC_051405.1:17863067-17863212 GCF_015228065.2 Penaeus monodon
TTTGCAAAATAAACATCTTCGAAGAACAGAAGAAATGGAGAATCGCAAAAGAGAAAAGAATCAGACGAGTAGAAAAGAAAAAAGCTGCAAAGGACCGATTCAGACAAAGAGATTCGTTAATTACCTGTCAACCTTTAACGAAGCT
>NC_051405.1:17864021-17864269 GCF_015228065.2 Penaeus monodon
GCCATAAAAGGGAGTCGTTTAATCGAAGCGACTTCTGAAGCCGTGAAGGGACCGCGTTGAGGCGACTGCCGATGGAGCACTGTGACCGATGCCAGTCGATATGTGCTTTGTGTCCGTGAATGCGCGTTTCGGAGCTCGCGCGTTTGGGGTACAAGGGACAATGCAACACGCTTAATTGCAGCTTTTAACTTCGCTTTTCCCTTCTCTCCACCTTCCCGCTACCCCCCCCCCCCACCCCTCCTCCTCAG
>NC_051405.1:17864970-17865315 GCF_015228065.2 Penaeus monodon
GCCTCCCCCTCCTTCCCCTTTATTGTGCCACTGCTAATGAACATGTTGAAGACCCAGTGACATGCATAGACTGGCGTGAGGTGTTAGATCCTTTCAGAATGATTTTATCTTTTTATTTTTTCTTTGTTGTTTATTTTTGTGTTGTATTTTTGTGTTGGATCCTCCTTAGCATCGGCGTTTGGTATTATTATTGTCTGTTCCTCTTTCATTATCATCGTTGCTACCGTTTCGTTGTTTTTTCTTATCTTTCCTTGCCTTCTTTAATTGTCTTTTTTTAGGATCATTTTGGCTTTCTGATTTTTTTTTATTTCCACTTTCTTCTTTAATACTCATAATCTTCTTGCA
>NC_051405.1:17865443-17865795 GCF_015228065.2 Penaeus monodon
TTACTTATTGATATTATCTTTTTAAGATACTAAGTGCTTTTCCAACTGTATTTTCCTTCTATTTCCAAACTCCTCAGGCTTAAGAGTTCGATTTCTTTTTTGTAATATTTATAACCGGTTTCAAGTTACGAGGTTCGGATAACTCGACCGTCGTTTCGATATCCGATCAGCTTCACTTTTCAATAGCGGATATCCGTTCAGCGGGAGGAGGCGTTGCGCGTAAATCTGGCAATACTGCTGTCTGGGGATGCATACATATTTACCTTTGGATTCGCTGTATTTCAGTCTGATTCCTTAATGGTGGGAGGTGCTGTGTTGGTTTTCTGTTACTGTGTTTCTTGGTGTTTGCTGT
>NC_051405.1:17865848-17866332 GCF_015228065.2 Penaeus monodon
GTAGATGTGTGGATGTGTGGATGTTTACTGCTAATTGTCTATGCATACCCTTGTGATTACAGATAAGCAGAAATGAGACCATGTTCCTGAATGTGTCCAAGTACTAAATATACACATATACACGCATGTCTCTGCAAGCCCACATGTACCACATATACATGTACGAGTGTATGCCCGAGTCGACAGCGGCTCCTCCTTCACAAGAAGCCAGGTCTCCTCTTACATAGGCAGCCTCTCGGTCAACTAAACTTCCCAGACGAGAAGAACTTTCTAACACAACAGGGGCCAAGTCTGCCTTACATCAACCTCGCTAATTCATCTTTAGTTACAGAATTACATCACGGAGAAGTTTTAACAGAGTGTTACATACAGCAGCTTATGCTGTAATGGAGCTGTGTATGTCTATGTGAGTGTTTGTCATTATAAATAAAAAAAAAAATATGGTAGATTGACTAAAAGAATACGATTACACAGACGAATTAGG
>NC_051405.1:17867249-17867551 GCF_015228065.2 Penaeus monodon
TTATTATTTTCTTTGTCACAATGCCCTCATACCTATATTCCCTTCCCCCCTTCCTACTACAGTGTTGCTTGCATGCCTAATGTTGCACACTGCTTAATATTGCACAAGCGGTTCTAAGGGCCCAATGGAACACGCCTTCACTCCTCCTGGTTAATGCTCCGTAAAGATGACTCTGAACCACGTGTTTGTCTTCTGCCCTTTCGCTGATGGATCTTTGAGAGCGTTGGCTTATTATGCTAATCGATCTGGGTAAAGTTTTGCATCTTGGATTCTGTTTGTTTGGCTGATGTCATGAGATTCCC
>NC_051405.1:17868170-17868341 GCF_015228065.2 Penaeus monodon
GGTAACCGTGGGGCCAACATGACTCATCGCTTTTCTCTCTTTCGTTTCATGGCTTCAATTTCCTCCGAAGATGCGGTTGTGAATCTCCCTGATTTTCACCCATTTCCTGTCAATTAGCTAGTACAGAAGACTCGCCTTCTTCTCCCTCCCTTTGAAATGCCCCTCTCGGTT
>NC_051405.1:17868669-17868740 GCF_015228065.2 Penaeus monodon
TTCGCCTTAGGTAAGTACACTTCCCTACCTTCCATATCTATCTTACTTCCCAATTCGTCCAAACTTTATAG
>NC_051405.1:17868944-17869049 GCF_015228065.2 Penaeus monodon
ATTTAGTTTTTCATATTGATCATTATGGAATGTAGGAGATAGGGGGTCTTGAATAAAAGAAAGTGAATGATTAAATGGAAACGATAAAAATTATGAAATAAAGTT
>NC_051405.1:17869092-17869262 GCF_015228065.2 Penaeus monodon
AAATATGAAAACAAAACGACCTAATTCAGTTTTTCTCTCTTTTTTCCCTCCATCCCCATCTTCCCTTTCTCAATTTTCTCATTCTCCATCTACTCTGTATCTTGTCTTTCCACCCACTCTTTTTTTTCTTTCTCTCTTTTATCTACTCCTCTATGGCTAATTCTACTTCG
>NC_051405.1:17869470-17869770 GCF_015228065.2 Penaeus monodon
GTTTCGTGTTTCGTGAAATGACTTGGTCTAGACCGGAAGTTGACCCCGGTGTGCGGCTTCCTCTCGTAGGAAAAGGTCTAACGAGGTCAAAGCCGCTCGATCGGTTGTCCTGCTCACTCACTGTTTCTATATCCTATTTCTATGTCTGCTTAGGTTGCAAGCTGGCTGTCTCCCTGTTTAACCTTGTTCATTTTCTTGCTTCTTAAACATATCGCTCCAATCAATTGCTCTCTCGTTACATCTCCCTCTATTTTCTCTTGTTGTCTCTGCTTATGCTTTATAACTTCCCTTATCTTTCTC
>NC_051405.1:17870025-17870182 GCF_015228065.2 Penaeus monodon
AGCATTCAATCACATTTCAAATTGGCTCGTAAACAAGACGTACAGAACAACATAACTGACTGCGACTGTGATCGGGCTTCATCGAATGCAGCTCCTCATTGCCAGATATAGCACAAATAAATCCTACGCAATCGCACAGCATAAAATTCTTTCTCGC
>NC_051405.1:17870260-17870465 GCF_015228065.2 Penaeus monodon
CTTGGCTATTTGGTTATTACCAGTTCAGTAGCTCCTTTGGACGAGCCGCCACAACATAAAAAGATAGATGCATAGATAGATCTCTCTCATTCACGATCATCCTCTTCAGCGCCCATTTCCGAACGTCAGCTTCTACTTCTGCCTCCCACGCCCACGATGCCGCCCGCGCACAAACACGTAGCCTCAGATACCTCGGATGGCGGGA
>NC_051405.1:17870866-17871285 GCF_015228065.2 Penaeus monodon
AAGACGCGTCCCGCTCCGTCACCCGTCATCGAGGTCGTCTCTTATTCCGCACATTTAATGCGATCTTGGGAAACCGACGCTGGAGGAAGATCTTGAGATCAAATGGCGCAGGATTTCCGCTTTGATTTCGCGGCGTCATATTCCTTCCTTGTGTTGGGCTGGAGTGGGGGGGGGGGTGGAGGTAGGGGGGGGTGAGGGTGGTGGACGTAGGAGTGATGGGTGGGTGGGGTGAAGGTAGTGGGGGTAGGGTGTTGGGGTGGTGGAGTTGGGGTGGTGGGGGTAGGGGTGGAGGTGGTGGACGAGGGGGTGGTGGACGTGGGGTGTTGGGGGTGGTGGGGGTAGGGTTGGGGGTGGTGGGGGGGGGGGGTTTTGGGGGGGAGGGGGGATTTTTGGGGGGGGTGGGGGGGGTGGAGGATTAA
>NC_051405.1:17871426-17871789 GCF_015228065.2 Penaeus monodon
TGTTTTTTGTTTTAATATTATTTTTTATTTTTGTTTTTTTTTTTTTTTTAATTGTTATTTAGGTTTTTTTTTTTTTGTTTGTTGGTTGTTTGTTTTATATGTGTTTTTTATTTTTTTTATTTTTTAAAATAAAAAATTAATTAAAAAAAAAATTTTAATGAATTTTAAAAATAAATTTAAAATTATTTTTATTATTTATTTTTTATTTATTTTATTTTTCTATATTATTTTAAAATTTTATTAATAATTTTTAAAATTTTAAAATTTATCTGTTTGGTTTTTTGGGGTTTGTTGTGTTTTTGGGGGGTTTGTTTGTGTTGTTTTTTTTTGTTTTTTTTTATTATTTATATAAAAATAAAATAT
>NC_051405.1:17872266-17872437 GCF_015228065.2 Penaeus monodon
GGGTTTGTTATTATGTATTAGATTTTTAAAATTGCATACATTCCCCTTTTCTCTATTTTTCCCCTTTTTTTTCTTTTTTCCTTATCTCCATATCCCCCCCCCTTCCCCCCCTCTCTTTCGTTTTTTCCCTGTGTCCTCGGTCCTCATCTTGCGGTAGTTTCTTCTTCCATC
>NC_051405.1:17872809-17873007 GCF_015228065.2 Penaeus monodon
TCATAAAATTTTAAAATCTGTTGCCCATCACAAAAAAGGCGACTGGTAAATGAAAACTGACCAGGAGATTTTTGCAACGCCGAGTCCTGGAGCAAAGGAGGGCAAAGTCTCTTGGGCGATCCTCCCGATTGCGCTCTTTTCGCGTCTCTTGTCTGCTTTTGCGCTTTATTTTTCCAGCGGCTGCCTCCCCCCCCCCCC
>NC_051405.1:17873791-17874122 GCF_015228065.2 Penaeus monodon
CCAAACCCCTTTCATATTACCCCTTCTTGAATCCTTCGTCTCCCCCCCCCCCCTGAACAAGTTGCTCCTTGACCCGGCTTGACCTGCCTTCCTCCCTCCTCCCACGTGACCTTCCCGGCGGAGGGGGAATCCGTGAATGGCAGCAGCGCCCCTTGCAATGGTGTCCTTGCCGCGTCCCATTCATTTTCCCTTCCATGGCCAGGACGCCGAGGGGAATTTTAAGGGGTTCCCAGATAGTCCCGGACGAGCCTCGGCTGTCACGCGCAAGTTCTTCATTCTTCTTTCCCGTTCTTCTCCCTTTATCATTCTTCTTCGGTCTCTTGCCGCTTTA
>NC_051405.1:17874319-17874442 GCF_015228065.2 Penaeus monodon
CATCTCCACTGCATCTCCTAATACTCCCAGTGAGAGAAGATAATCGCAAATCTCGTCCTTTTGCATACAAGGGACCCTGAGTGGCTGCAGGACACGGCATTCGATGATATGATGTGGTGTATA
>NC_051405.1:17874518-17874768 GCF_015228065.2 Penaeus monodon
ATATTCATAACATTATGATATCATACTACGTGGTATTTAGCTAGTCCTTTGTAACACAGTAAAATATTTCAAAGATAGAGAGTCGTGTCCGTAGAGTTTTTAGGTGTAGCTTTGATGTAGGGTTTAAAGAATAAGCGAGACTTGTTGATCTGGCCTTCGTATTTTCATTTCCTTCTTCTATTCTATTTTATCTTTCCAGCCGGGTGTGACAGCCTATTCATCGATCTTTTGTGCCCTTTCCTTACGAATC
>NC_051405.1:17874787-17874967 GCF_015228065.2 Penaeus monodon
TATATATATTGTCTTTCTTATTTCCAATCAGTTTCTCATTTGTCACGTAGCTTTCCGCTCCTCGACATATCCACCTTCCCTTTCTCAATTCACCACTATCAAAACACGGCATGTACTCCCCGTAGCAGTGTGCGCAGCCAACATTAAACTTGAAAACGGTAACTGGACCAGAAGGGACGC
>NC_051405.1:17875080-17875699 GCF_015228065.2 Penaeus monodon
GTAAACATTAAATGTCTAAACGGCTTATCACTGTTGAAATAAGGAGTGCAGCTCCCGCAGAAATATGCAACATCATTGCTTCATCAACGGCATAACGTTCAGACAAATTAGATGAACGAGATTGTAAATTGCAGGTCGAACAATGAAATTAGAATTCCTGATAATAACGATATTTTTTTTTACCAGTTTAATATACTGTTGAGTAGTTGCCCCCTTAATTACAGCGACGATTATGATGATAGCAGTAATTGACATAAACCATTATAATGAGGATATAGACGATGAAAACTATGGCCTTGTCTCTATAATCTATGATAACGACAGCATGAAAAGCGCTAATCCTGAAAAAATACAGTGTTCTTGCTAATGATGATTGTGCCGGATTAGATTTCTGTTCTTTTTTCTTAATTTTCATAGAAACAGAAGGCATGTTTAACGGGAACGACGAAGATACAAAGTATAAGAAATGTCTTTTAACTTCTTGACTTTGATCAATATAATATATACCAATATAAAAAAAAAAATCATGTATAGTTTCATATAATGATCAGAAAAAATACACAAATCCTTTTTTTTCAAAATCTTGAGACCGATGATAGAAATTCACAAATAAAACCTC
>NC_051405.1:17875759-17875924 GCF_015228065.2 Penaeus monodon
ACAGTCGATAAGCTTTCAAAAATCATCTTTAATGCAGCTCTCTCCTTGAGCCAAAAATAGCAACGTCGATACTTTTAGAAATATTTATAGTAAAGTGTATAGCAGCTCCCAGAGTGAATTGAGGAAGAAGATGGTGAGGAGGAGAATTATTAATGGAAAATCCAG
>NC_051405.1:17876104-17876174 GCF_015228065.2 Penaeus monodon
TCCGAACCCAGGGCTTTAACCTGACGCTCTTTTCATTGATTTTTTAAAGAATCAAATCTAAGTAAAAGGA
>NC_051405.1:17876254-17876377 GCF_015228065.2 Penaeus monodon
GAAATAAAAATATTGGGGGACTTGTAAAAGGCCTTCAAAAACATTGTAATTTTTCCAATTTTCTATGCATACAATTTCATAAAACTAATGGCCCGGAAAAAGGGAAGACTTTCGGGGCGCATA
>NC_051405.1:17876795-17877144 GCF_015228065.2 Penaeus monodon
TAAAATGAAGGGAAGAACGAGTTTAGGAAGGCGGGGGAAAAGGGGGAAAAAAGAAGTTTTAAAACGGGGAATTCCTTCTTCTTACTCCCCCCTCTCATGGGAGAGGGGGAGGGGGGAGTAAGATAGATGGGGCAAAAGGAGTACGGAGAAGTGGACGGAACGAGAAGGGGGGGGGAGAAATGGGGGGAGAAAGTACGGGAAAAGGGGGGCGGGGGTGGAGAGATAGATAGTAGTTCCATACTTTCGTCTTACTTGCCCTAAGGTCGACAATCCCGAGTAGAAGCGAGGTGAACTTCGCCCTTACCGACTTCTCAAAAAAAAAATCTTCCAAATGATGTTTTCCCAAAAT
>NC_051405.1:17877230-17877300 GCF_015228065.2 Penaeus monodon
TTTCCTTTAACCCCCCAAATTCATATTTTTAGATGTTTTTTTAATTTGTGGAAAAAAAGTTCGTCTCTTG
>NC_051405.1:17878712-17879061 GCF_015228065.2 Penaeus monodon
ATTATGATTTTTTTTCCCAACTTTTGATCTCCCCCTTCATCACTCCTGCGCTTGCTCTTATCGTTCCATCTTTTTTCCTTTATCGCTTCCTTTTTTCTCCCGTCATGGCGACCCGCTATTAATGGGACTTGTATTCATGCAAAGTAGGAAAAAGGCTAGTGAGAAACAGAGAAAGCGTGAAATGAGAAACGAGGGAGGAATGAGATGAAGTGACAAGCAAGAAATGAAAAAGGAATAGGAAGAAATAGGGAAAAATGGACTAAAATGGAGAGGGGAAAAGAGAAATGAAAAAGGGGAAAAGATTATGGAAGGGGAAAAGGAGAGAAGAAAAATTTAAATAGGGGGGGAA
>NC_051405.1:17879099-17879303 GCF_015228065.2 Penaeus monodon
AACCCAAAATATTAGAGAAAAATTATTGGGGAAAAAAAAGGGACTGGGGAAATGGAGGAAAGGGAAAGGAAACTGCCCAGTGGGAGATGGGGAATCACTCCAATAGAACAGAATCTTCATTTTCATTTCATGATAAAGAAAAGTAAATCTTTGCGCCCTCTTTGGGCCCTTTCTTTTCAGATCTTTTTTTCTCCCCAAACCCGC
>NC_051405.1:17879792-17879880 GCF_015228065.2 Penaeus monodon
GAAATTGGTAAACGGCCATACATACGAAAATCAAAAAAAAACCAACCCCCATACACCCCCCAGACATATAAATCCATACAAACACAAA
>NC_051405.1:17879956-17880380 GCF_015228065.2 Penaeus monodon
CCTTTCCCTTTTCAGAAGAAAAGGGAAGGAAAAGGAAAAATGACCCAAACAAAAAAAAAGGGAATCAAGAGAGAAGAGAGAAAAACAACAGAAACGAGGAGAGGGCAAAAACGAAGAGGGAGGAAACAGAACAGAACAGAATAAAAAAAGAAATATGAGAGGAGAAGAAGAGAAAAATTAAAGTGGGTTTTGGGGGGGTAAAGAAAAGGAAAGAGATAAAACGGGAAAAAATAAAGAAAAAACCCCAAAAGGGAGACAAAAGAAACAAAGAAAACGAGAAAGTATTGGCAACAACAAAAAATAATTGATAAAAAAAAAAAAAAAATTAAGACTTGGGTAAAAATTTGACAAAAATAAAAAAAAAGAACAAATGTAAAGAAAAAAGGGGCACAGATAAAAAAAAAGAATAAAAAACGAAAAAAAA
>NC_051405.1:17880444-17880971 GCF_015228065.2 Penaeus monodon
TAGAAGCTTCGTCGTCAACGCGTCATCAATCATAAGAACCACGTGAGGCAGCTTTTCCCGGGCCTTGTTTCCCCGGGGGTCTTTTTGTCTTAATCCCAAATTAGTTGTGCCTAAAAGGGTGTTTCCCGGCCCCACGATTAAAGGGGGCCTCTGTGGGCGGGGGGAAGGGGGGGGGGTTGGGAAGTTTGGGAGGGGAAAACTGAAAGAGGGGGAAGGGAAAGGGGGGGGGGATTCCCCAAAGGGAAAGGGGAAAAAAAGGGGGGGAAGGGAGGGGGGGCAGGGAGGGGGGTAAAGGGGGGGGGCCCAAGGGGGGAAAGGTGAGGGAGAGTAAGGGAGGGGAAAAGAGGGATGAGGGGAGGCGGGGGAAAGGGGGTGGGAAGGGGGTGGGGGAAAGGGATGGGGAGGAGAGGGAAAAGGAAGAGGGTGAGGGAGGGAGTGAGGGGGAATTCTAAAGCCCGGAAAAAGGGAAAAAAGGAGGGAGAGAAAGGGAAGGAAGGGAAAGGGGAAAGGGAAAAGGGAAGGGAGGG
>NC_051405.1:17881942-17882113 GCF_015228065.2 Penaeus monodon
CCGCTCCCAGTCAGGAAAAAGAGGAGAAAAGCCTGGACGGAGAAAGGAGAGAACCAGAGGACCGGTTGATGGAGGTCCAATTTTACGACTTGTCTCGTTGATTTATGGATAAATTCAGTTCCTACATCCATTTTCCCTGTTCTGCCGTCCTGCCTTGTTTCATATGTTTTC
>NC_051405.1:17882438-17882828 GCF_015228065.2 Penaeus monodon
GATATACTTCTTAAGTTTAACACGCGAGTATATTTCCCATATTATCGTAATGGCGTTGGGAAATTCTGAGACTTTCTCTCCTCATCACTCCCCTCTTTATCCTCACACTATCTCCCCTCCCCCTCCTCTCCCCCTCCTCATTTCCCTCTCTTCTTTATCCTCACTTTCACTCTCCTCCCTCCTCACCCTCCCATGCCTCCTCTTCTTCACCGTCCCCCTCTATCCCCTCCCTCCCCATCCCTCTCCTTCCTCCCTCCTTCGCCCCTCGACGAAAAAGAAGGGGAAAAAAGAGGGCTCCAATTTTGCAACTTGTCTCCCCGAATTATGGAGGAATTCAATTGCAACTCTGAATGATCCACATCCCGCTATCCCGTACCCTAACACCTCTTC
>NC_051405.1:17883471-17883766 GCF_015228065.2 Penaeus monodon
GCATGCCATCCATTCTTAGCATTTAAAGTTCTTATGTCAAGACGGCTTATCGTACAACTTTAAGGGCTATTCTTCCTCGCCTTTGCAGTTCCTGTTAACCCTTGTGACTTCTCGCACCGTTAATCCGTCACTCGGGCCACTCAGCTCTGCGGGAGATTTTGTCAATAGCCGCCAAGGGTTACGGCTGCACTCGTCTCTCGCGCGGCTATATTTGGCGCTGCTAATTCCGCGCCGCTCCGCTAAATCTTCATTATTTTTAAATGGATATGAGTTTGTGTGTGGGCATATGAGGATA
>NC_051405.1:17884252-17884362 GCF_015228065.2 Penaeus monodon
CACGAAGCGGTCACGTCACCCAAAGAGAGCTTGATCTAAAATGCAAACTGAGGCGTCGCGGACACAAATTTTTGATTCCCAGCTGTCGATCTCGCTTAGAATTCCCGCGT
>NC_051405.1:17885073-17885188 GCF_015228065.2 Penaeus monodon
TTTTTTTTCCATCCCTATTTTGGAAGTGTGTTTTGCCGTCGTCGAACAGATGATGACAAGCGAAGAGTTATTATAGCCGTAATCACTCCCACGTACGGAACATATAATTAATTTA
>NC_051405.1:17885224-17885293 GCF_015228065.2 Penaeus monodon
GTCTTCCCTCTTTTTTTATCACATCCCTGTCTCTCTCTATCTTTTTGTTTTCAGAGAACTGCGTCCATG
>NC_051405.1:17885698-17885830 GCF_015228065.2 Penaeus monodon
CTCATATTCCTCCAAAATTACAAGACCTTCTGTCGGAATGTAAACACAGCTAAGAAAAATGGTCCTTGACGTGTCCAAGTAGCACTATTATAGGATTTAGGGCTAAGTCTACATTACTCGAAGTCGTTTTTC
>NC_051405.1:17885936-17886378 GCF_015228065.2 Penaeus monodon
AAGTGTACATAGAACCGCACATGTAGTTTTTTTTCACCCGTTACAACAACAAAATGAAGAATACCAATCACTCACTTTTGGGAGAAATATACATTTTGAAATAATATTTATTGACTCACGAGGTTCTGCTTCGGCTTCCTATATCAGACCATATTTCAAAGAACTACTACATTGCAAGTTCCGATAATTGCCAAGGAGATATTGCAGAGCTGTGCTAGGAAAAAAATGTAGATATAAATTAAAAAAAAACGGTGTAATGTTGCAGCGAGAGAGTCCTCTGCATTGGAGAACGTTTTCTGTGTGCTATTTTTAGCTCCATTTAAGGCTACTTTGTCTTCCTGGGTCTATATTTAGCCTCCTTTCTTTTACTTTTTTTTAATGTGCGACAGAAGAGCCATTTAGGCAATCTAGGCTGTGCTGCCTTGCATCTCCGTGTGAAGGG
>NC_051405.1:17886544-17886617 GCF_015228065.2 Penaeus monodon
ATCTATCTATTTCATAATAAAAGATGAAAATCGCCTTCATGCATCCTCTCCGTAAGGACTCAAGTTACAAACA
>NC_051405.1:17887305-17887399 GCF_015228065.2 Penaeus monodon
GGGAAAACTTAGCCGGTCTTTTGAAGCTCCCAGTTGCTCTGCGTATTTCTCTTATCGCCTTCTCTCTGTTCTTACCTGTTCGCACTTTCCTCTC
>NC_051405.1:17887942-17888143 GCF_015228065.2 Penaeus monodon
CCATTCTCAAAAAAAAAAATCTAAACAAGAAAACTCCAACATCGGGAGAATAACAAACGACTATAAACGCAAAACCAAAATATATAAAGACCCGACCGCCCCCCCCCTCTTTCTTTCTTGCTCCCCCCCCCCTTTTCCCAAAGTGAACAGGACTCGTATTCTGATGCTTCGCTGGCCCTTCTACGTGCTCGCTCTAGGGCG
>NC_051405.1:17888808-17889035 GCF_015228065.2 Penaeus monodon
GGGACTGAGGATGGAGAGGGGGTGTGGGGTGGGGGTTGATGTTGCAACTAGGTCCTGCAATGTTGTTTTTCACGCCGCCTCTCCCGAGATTCCCCACCTTTGTCTCGCTGCCTCGTTCTCGCGTTGTGAACCGGGTAGATTTCTCAAGGGGGGGCGGTGTCTGGTCCCCGTCCTGTGCTGGTCTGTATGCTGTTTATTGGTGTTCAGAAAAGGAATGTTCATTTCGT
>NC_051405.1:17889056-17889139 GCF_015228065.2 Penaeus monodon
ATTGATGTTCATTTCACTTTATTCGGTTTCATCTTTTTGTATCATTTTCTCTTTATTTTGATTTTCACATCTTCGTTTTATGT
>NC_051405.1:17889361-17889916 GCF_015228065.2 Penaeus monodon
CACTGTCTCCTCCAGTAATGACAACACAAAGAACAACAAAAATATTAATGCTACATTTAACGATAATATAATACATGATATTTTTTGGATAAAATGAAAATAAATTATTAACAGCGAAATAATATGATAAATATATAGACAAAACCAGGATATATTTATAAAAAATGTAAACTCTTAATGAACAAAAATAAATCATTTTATAAAGTCAATCTTTTCGCGTCATCAAATAACAGTCATCCTCATCTCGGTGAACGTAAGGCTTTTCACTAAATAAACAAGCGTTTCCATTCACATTCATTCTTTTCATCTCAGTGAATAAAAGAGTCTCCCTTTGACAGCTTCTCTTCACAGCGCACGACAATTTGTTAATTAGGGACACGGCAGTTCGACGCTTCTCGGCAGGCAATTGTCTTCCTGAATTGTGTCTGTCTCTATATATATATGTATCAGCGTCTACGTATATTTGTAAGGATGCGGATATCTTTTTCCTCTATTTTATCCTTTAACGTTTGTTCGATATCTAATTTTTTTCTACTCTCTTTTTAATTTGAAAAA
>NC_051405.1:17890414-17890480 GCF_015228065.2 Penaeus monodon
TGGGCAAATTTCCCCTCCAAATTCCTCTTTTTCCTTTCCCTTGCCCTTTTTTTTTCCCCCCCCCCC
>NC_051405.1:17892247-17892472 GCF_015228065.2 Penaeus monodon
ATACCCTCTTTTCCCTCCCCCCTTAAACTCTCTCTCCTTTATTTCCTTTTTTCCCTTCCCTCACCCTTTTTTTTTTTAATTCCGCTTTTTCCGCAAAAAAGGCTCCCCGGTTTGGAAGCCGTAATTAAAAAAGGGAAAAATTTGGCTCCAAAATTTGGGTTTTTTGATGGGCCTAAATGTTTTAACTGAGAGAATTTGGGGTTTTCTAAAAGAAAACTTTGCTTA
>NC_051405.1:17892506-17892615 GCF_015228065.2 Penaeus monodon
GCGCTTTCTTTCTTGTTTTTTTTTTTTATCTTTTTTTTAAAAATTTTTTTTTCCTTTTTCTCTTCCTCTCGATTTAGCTTGCCCCCTAGGTTTTTTAATTTTTGTCCCC
>NC_051405.1:17893183-17893377 GCF_015228065.2 Penaeus monodon
TTTTAATCAAAAATTTTTTCCCCTGATCCCCTCCCCCTTCTCCCCCTTTACCCTTTCTTTTCCTCTCCCCCCCTTTCCCTTTTCCCCTTGGAAAAATTAATTTCTGGGGGGGATTACCTCGTCCTAAAGGGGCCCAACCCCCTTCACGTCCCCCCCTTTTTCCTCTCCTTTTCCGCGAAATTACAATTCCAACC
>NC_051405.1:17894447-17894761 GCF_015228065.2 Penaeus monodon
GGGTCCCCTATCCTCTTTCCTCTCCCCTCTCCCCCCTTTTTTTTTCTTTTTTGGGCCCTTTTTTATTTTATCGGTCAAAAATTTTTGTCTTTTTGTTTTCCGGGCCCCGGGTTCAGTTTTATTTCTGTCTATTTTCCTTTTTTTAATTTTCTGCCCCTATCTTTTTTTTCGGGTTTTTTCTCTATGGGTTTAAATAGAGGGATGATGATAATAGACAACGGGGTAAATAAAATGAAGCCCAGACAGCCCCCCCAAAAATTTTAGTTTAAGAAGATAGATAGTTTTAACTGACAGAGAGTGCTTGATTTTTAAAG
>NC_051405.1:17895870-17896066 GCF_015228065.2 Penaeus monodon
TTGGCGCAATTAGAAGTAAAATTGAAACTGGGACGAAAACAGAAGCACAAGGAGCAATATGAAGAAAGTGCCAAGACAAGAAAAAGAGAAATGGAGAGGATGAATATGGGGGAATATAACGCGCAGAAGGAAAAGGAAAAAGTTATGTAAAAGAAATAATGAAGGAATGAGAGAGGGATGAAGAAGGGGTTGGATA
>NC_051405.1:17896203-17896558 GCF_015228065.2 Penaeus monodon
TGGAATTGGCACAAAGAAATGGAAATGAAGACATAATAAATCGAGAATTGGACAGAAAGGCAATAAGCCCAACAACATGATTATTCGCAGAGCAATTCGAGTTGTAATTCAGTTTGACCATAAGTCATTATCCTTGCTCAGCTGTAATCTAATGCAGAAATAGCCTTCGGAACTGATAATTCTGTGCTAATTTTATACGATTCTTTAAATACCGTTTATTTCAGATCTCCCATTCCTTTTATGTTCCCTCCCCTCGTATGTCATCCCTCGGGTCTCCTCTCCTGCCGCGCATTCACGCCCACGTCCAGGGCGGGAGCTCGAGATTGACGCGGATTTCAGTGTCTCGCTCTCCTTG
>NC_051405.1:17897427-17897587 GCF_015228065.2 Penaeus monodon
ACAGATAAAGGGAATGCTATAAAAACAAACGGAACTTAACAGGATATATCCCGATCACAAAACACAATCATTACGTCGCTCGGCCTCTCGACAAGGACAACGGGCAATTTCGGACAATCACCGCAATTGCCTCCATCAAGAGCAACGTAATTACATCTAA
>NC_051405.1:17900356-17900440 GCF_015228065.2 Penaeus monodon
GAGATGCCTGTTGTTGGCACTGACGCCATAAATCACTCTGACACAAACCGCGGCCCGAGAACAGATGTGCCCCTCGGCCGTCGC
>NC_051405.1:17900633-17900808 GCF_015228065.2 Penaeus monodon
CGGACCCAAAGCCAAGACCTATGAGCTGCCGAAAACGATCACTTGGAGACTAGACGAGGGAGCCAGATTTCCCTCCAAGACAGGTGCGAGAAGGGCTAACGAGCGTACGAGTTTCCACGTGTTTTAGATGGAGAGAGATGGTTATGGCCGGTGTTTTTTTCTCGTTTTTTTACAC
>NC_051405.1:17901106-17901174 GCF_015228065.2 Penaeus monodon
CTACCATGCAACGGGTTAATAATTATCTCCATCAGACGATGTACGTAACCAGGCATTAAATGAAAAGA
>NC_051405.1:17901457-17901599 GCF_015228065.2 Penaeus monodon
GTGCACTGGTCGATTAGCGTAGACCAGGGAGAGTCAAACAGCGTGAAGATACTGTTCAGAAAACCCTGTGCAGCCAACATCCCTCGTTAAGCTCACCGTAGTTACTTATGGATATTATTATGGGCGAGGAACTGAGAAAGTG
>NC_051405.1:17902146-17902219 GCF_015228065.2 Penaeus monodon
TTCACATGTGTGCGTCTGCCTTCACATTATGTGAAGATGAATCTGTTATGAGAAAAAGAAGGAAAATGATATC
>NC_051405.1:17902322-17902581 GCF_015228065.2 Penaeus monodon
CTGCGTGCATGTGCTGCAGTATAATACCAGACCACAGATAGACAAACAGACAGACATAAACAGAAACAGATAAAAAAAAAGGACAAAAAAACAGATAAACATAAAAGACGATGTTAGTGTTTGTTTTTGTTATTGTTTTCTGGTAAAATATGTAATAAAGCTTTTCTCTCCTTTTCAGGTAAGCTGTCGTCTTGGTCTCTCGGTGTTCCATGATTCGTAAGTAGCCAGAGAATAAGAATTAAAGAAAAAAGGCAATGAA
>NC_051405.1:17902607-17902739 GCF_015228065.2 Penaeus monodon
GTCAGATGGTCTTCTGTGTGGTTTCAAGTTTATATATTTGAGGTATGGGATTATGAGGTAAACGTTATTATTGGTATTACTTGGTAGTGCTTCGTATGACTACTCTCTCTCTCTGTCTTTGTATGTCTGTAA
>NC_051405.1:17902891-17903116 GCF_015228065.2 Penaeus monodon
TTTGCAGAGATACAAAGACATAGAAAGAAATGTAAATAAAAAGAACAGACACCCTTTCCACACTCGTTCCGCACTCAAGTTGCCATATCGGGGTCTGAATGGAACCTTCGTAGCTAAAGCATCAGTATAACGAAGGCTTGGTAAGGGGGACCGCCTGGAATATAAGAGAGGTTCACTCACGCCTTTGTGTGTATGGTTAACGTGTGCTAGGAATGTGTTTTGATT
>NC_051405.1:17903541-17903877 GCF_015228065.2 Penaeus monodon
GTTGTCAAAGCATGAGCCAAACGCTTGCATGACCATATCTAATTCCTGTCTAGAATGAATACATGACACTGAAAAAAAATATAGTTAAATCTTACATTTTAATAAATGATATATAAATTATGTGGCAATAAAATGATAACTAACAGGATAATAATAGCAATCATATCAGGATAACAATTTAGTTTATATAATGAAAATATTATAAACAACATGAATATAGTGTTACCGATCATATATCCATACCCTTATATAGGGAAATTTTGCACTTTAGTATATATAATTGAACGTTTGCATTTTTGCCTAAATTAATATGATTTTCTATGAGTTGCAGACAAC
>NC_051405.1:17904077-17904310 GCF_015228065.2 Penaeus monodon
TTCTGTAAATTTGTCCTATCATGATAACTACCATCATCAGTATCACAATTTTTATCACTATTTTTTATCTTTTTATTTTTGTTCATGGTGTTTTCCTTTTTCCCTTATTATTGTCATCATGTATTCTAACTGTTGTGTTATTCTTTTCCCCCTCCTCTTTCCCTTTTCTCTTCTTTCCTTCTCTCTTTCCCTCCCCTCTTCCTTCTTCTTTCTCTCCATCTTTCGTCTTCTCC
>NC_051405.1:17904982-17905253 GCF_015228065.2 Penaeus monodon
TCACCTCGTAATGTTACCCCAAATATTCCAAGGCAGCGTCGCAGCAACTATCCCCCCCCCCCCACCCTCTTCCCCCAATTCTCCCCACCTACCCCCACCTGCCCCCACCTCCTGCGCCTCCTTGTGACGAGCGACTAACGACCTTATAGCCAAACACGTGCCCCCACATAAGGCACCCTAGGAACACCTGATATATTAGCCAACACACACTGCATATACGATAGCGTGAGCGTCCCACGAATATTAAGGCGATAAATAATTCGGGCGGGTG
>NC_051405.1:17905881-17906137 GCF_015228065.2 Penaeus monodon
TCTTCTTCTTCTCCCACTTATTTTTCTCGCGCGATAATGCACTTTCTTGCGTACGATAATGCTTCTCGAAATGTACGATAGCGCTTTATCGTGACTGTCATCGGCAAGGGGCTGGATTTCCTCATTTCCGACACTCCTTTGGCTGATACGACCGAGGGAGGATCTGCCAGGGAGGGAGGCGCTGTTAGCAATTCCTTGAGGATTTTTATTTTCAAGGATTTAATTTTCTTTGTTTTTTTTCTTGTGATTCTTTAGT
>NC_051405.1:17906270-17907177 GCF_015228065.2 Penaeus monodon
GTATATTTTTCATCACCATTACCGTATGATATTGGCGTATATCTGACACCGAGGGAAATTAACAGGAAAAGATTGGATGTCGTGTCTCTTAGTGTCAGACGTGAAAAGGAAACCAGAGAGATGAGGAAGATGGAAATTAGGACAGACAGACAACCAGACACATGTAAACAGACACAGAAATATACACCGACAGATAAACAGATATACACACAGGCAGCCACGGGCATAAAAAAGACACAGAGGCATAAAAATACATGCGTAGGTAAACAGACAGACACAGACAAATAGATAAAAAAAGGACGATAACCAGGCACACAGATAGGCATTTGCAGACAACCACGTAATGTAGGAGATAGTTAGGTAAAGAGACTGATAGATAAATCGAGAAAGAAAAATTGAGAGAGAGAGAAAAAAAAGGAGAGGGTGAATAGAGAATCTGAAAGACTGATACAAGCAGAACGATAGACAGGCAAGCAGACAGAAAGACAGGGAGAGAGAGAGAGAGAAAGGTAAAGAGGGACGGCAATCTGGTAGAAAAAATAGGGTATGAAGAAAGATTTAAATTATGCGCGAGAGTAACTGGATTCAAATCGAGTCCAGAGAAAAAAAAATGCCGTCATACACAGAAAATCTCTCAAACGAGTCGACAAAAACTCGCGATTCTTTGGAAGAGGCATTGATCTTTCTCAACTCCATCAGAAAAGCAGAGGAGAGGAGAGGAGATTATTCCGTTATGATAAGAGTTTCAGGTCGATTTGGTTGAAGTATACCCACTTAGGACTGTTTGCAGGCGACGCGTCACTCTTATTCGTTTTCTTTGTCTCCTCGCTTTATCCTCTGCTTTCGCACTAACTCTTATTTATTCTTCTCTTAATCCTTTTTTTTTAGCTCTAACTGTTTCTCACAC
>NC_051405.1:17907314-17907860 GCF_015228065.2 Penaeus monodon
AACTTCAGACTAAATGCACAAAACTTTATCTTCCTTAATCATATCAGTCTATCAATCTTATTCTGGGGCAATCGACGGCCCAAATACAATTACAGAAAACAATGGAGATGTTCTAAGAAACGGTTATACTTTGTTATGTAAATGGCTTACGAGATTTACTTCTCCCTTCCCCCCTCCTCTCTATTTTTTCTTTTTTTTCAAAGTTTAAAGAAAAAAAAAAGTATCTCAAACTTGGAAACTTGTTCGAGTGCCAATTGGAGGAGAGGGAAGTTCGGGCCGTTTCGAATGAAGCCTTTGTCAGAGGCTTCACCCCCTTAAAGTTACGCCGCGTAAGCATTTAAAGGCAGATCCAATTAAGGAGAGTGTTTCTGTGGGTGGCAGGCCGCGGGGGCGCTTTGAATGCCTCATATGGGATATTAACAGGCATGAATCACGGGCCACGCTGGTTTCCCCAAGCGGTCCTGTGTCGGATCTCGCACCCAGCTTGCCCCGTCGCTCGCGCTCGCTCCTGCGCCTCGGTGCCTCTGCCTCTGCGTCTTGTTGAAG
>NC_051405.1:17908467-17908742 GCF_015228065.2 Penaeus monodon
TCCAAATTTCTTGTCGACCGCATCTTAACTTTGCTCCCGAGCCTCCACTGGGCACGACGCGCCAAGTTTATCTGTCCTTCATGGCACACACGCTATAAAACCTCTTCCTGAAACTAGTCTGGTCGTATTCTGAACTAGAATTGGAGCCTTTTTTATAATCTGTTTATTTTTTTTTTTCTATCTCTTATTCATTTATTCGAGTTGTACTGTTGTCACATATTTTTTTTCAAATTCTGTTTTCATATGCTTATATTTGTCTCTAATATTGTCAGATT
>NC_051405.1:17908853-17909001 GCF_015228065.2 Penaeus monodon
GGCGGTTAAAATTTTACTTTGTTTTTTCGTTGACAACTTGACAACATGTTGCCTCTCCAATCCCCAACCTCGTTCCACCCCCACCCACCCCAGCGCACGCTCCCTGACGACCTTGTTATCTCTCCCTCACCCCTTCCCCAACTATTTC
>NC_051405.1:17909427-17909763 GCF_015228065.2 Penaeus monodon
AAGAAAAGCATTTAAAACATCGCCTCCCACTTGCAAACTTCCGAATGCTCTTACACGCCCCCTTCCGCCCGCCCACCCGTTGCCAACCCGCATCAACTCCATCACTAAAATGTTTTAAAAAGTAATATCAAATGAAAAAAAACGGAAAAAAAAAACACACCATTTAAAACACCACCTCTCACACAGCGAGCCACAAACAACAATGCGTGTGATGCTTCATATTCGGAGGGAATTTTCACGCACTCTTTGATGAAAATATTCTCGGGGTATTTTTCCATTCTTTTTGTTATGGCCCGAGAGTGCTTGCATTTACCGTCGTGCTTTCAGTCACGCTCA
>NC_051405.1:17910423-17910549 GCF_015228065.2 Penaeus monodon
CGTGCATACATTATGACCATATGTGCAAAATTCAAATGCCTCGGAATCCAGTCATAAAATTCTCCCGGGTAGTATATTATTCCCTAAATACCATTTAATTCGCTGTTTTGTGGAGCAGATGCATCA
>NC_051405.1:17910589-17910800 GCF_015228065.2 Penaeus monodon
AAATGGGAGGGAATGGAAGAGGGGGGGGAATATTAATGGATATGTAAATCATTTTGATAAATTGGGGTTGCACACTAATGAATTATCGAAAATGGGTGTTTTCTTAACCTTCCTCTCTTCCTCCCTTTTTATCTCCTGTCTTGCTCTTTCATTTACATATTCTATTGCTGTTGTTTTTCCTCTTTCTGTTACTCCTCCTTTATCCAATGTT
>NC_051405.1:17911111-17912574 GCF_015228065.2 Penaeus monodon
GGCACACATGTCTTTTCTTATCAAACACTTCCCCTCTTCCCTCCTCCCCCCCACTCACCCTTTCCCCTTCTACCCGCTCCCCTTCCGTCCTTTTAAATTAGTTGCCTCTCTCTGTCTCCCTCCATCCCTCCGCGCCCCCCCCCTCTCCTCTCCCTCAACCCTCTAAAAATACAAGCTCTTCCCCCCCCCTTCCGCCTCCCTTCCTCCCTCACCCCTTTCCCCCCACCCCCTCCCCTGCCCCTCTCGACCTTTTACCCACCTCCTGATCTATATTCCCTTCCCCCAGCTCCCCTCCCCCTACTCCCCTCCCCCAGCTCCCCTCCCCCTACTCCCCTCCCCGCTCCCCTCCCCCAGCTCCCCTCCCCCTACTCCCCTCCCCCAGCTCCCCTCCCCCAGCTCCCCTCCCCCTCTCCCCTCCCCCAGCTCCCCTCCCCCTAGCTCCCCTCCCCAGCTCCCCTCCCCCAGATCCCCTCCCCCGCTCCCCTCCCCCAGCTCCCCTCCCCCACTCCCCTCCCCCATCTTCCCTCCCCCAGTCATCCCATTCCGCTCCCTCTCCCCTTCCCCATTCTCTTCATCACCCCTCCCCCATTATACGCCCCTCCCCTCCTCTCCCAACCCTCCCCTTATCTCTATCCCTTCCTCCCTTCTTGTACCCTCCTCTCCTCCTTCCCTCCCCTACATCACCACCCCCACTAACCCCTCCCCCCCATCCGCCATCTATTCCCCCCTCCCGTCCCCTCCTTTACCCTCCTCTGCCTTTCCTTGCCCTCCTTTACCCTTCCTTACCCTCCCTTCCCTTCCTCCTAACTCCATTATCTACCCCCTTAACCCCTCCTCCACACTCCACTCCCCCCACTCTCCCCCCCCCCCACCCTACCTCTAGCCCTCTCTTCCCACACCTTATGCATAACCCTATTCTCCCCCTACCCCCACCCACTAACCCCCTCTCCCCTCACTCCCTCCATTAACCCCCTTCCCCCCATACGTTCTAACCCTCTCTCTCTCCCACCCCAACCCCCACTCCACCCTGTCCACTGCACTCTAACCCTCACACCTCCCTTTAACCCACCCCTACCCACACCCACCTTCATCCCCACCCTCCACCCCCATCCCCTACCCACCCCTACCCCACCCCCTTCATCCCCACCCTCACCCCCATCCCCCACCCACTCCCACCCACCTTTACCCCATCCCCCACCCCACCACTCACCCCCGCCCACCTTCACCCCCATCCCCCCCACCCACCCCCACCCACCCCCAATATAAACCGCCAACGAAACTAATTGCTTCTCTTTCCTTTGATCCTCGTCCAGCATTTTCTCAGATTATCAGCTGGTCTCCTCTCCCTGCAACGGATTATTCCTTAGCAAATGAGCAATTACCTTTTGGGCGAATCATTAATTTGGCCGTATGGAGGGGGGGGTGAGATGGGGATGGGGGAGATAGGGGGAGATAGGGGTGGG
>NC_051405.1:17913077-17913266 GCF_015228065.2 Penaeus monodon
GCCGATGAAGAAGCCAGCCCTCTGTCTAAGCCTGGAGTTCCCTTAACGTGGTCCTAACAAGCATATAATCACACTTAGTAGACTTGCAAACTCGACGATTTTTTTTTCCAAAGAACGGTAAGAAAAAGACATATTAATAAAATTAAAAAAAACGGATATTTCAAGTCGGTATGAGAAAAATGATAATGA
>NC_051405.1:17914034-17914117 GCF_015228065.2 Penaeus monodon
ATCCTACTCTTGTTTAAATTGAAGGGAAGCAGGTCTTGGCGATTAACAATATCATTAGATTAATTCTGATAAGGAAAGAATCC
>NC_051405.1:17914462-17914612 GCF_015228065.2 Penaeus monodon
TTTTTTTTTAAAAAAAAAAAGGAAAAAGGTGGAAGGATGTTGCCTCCTTTTTTGGCCGTTTTTGGGGCGTGCAGTTGCGGGGGATAAAAATTTTTTTTTTTTTTTGCTTGTTGGGGCCGAGCCTTCCTTTCTGTTGAGCTTTTTTTCCCC
>NC_051405.1:17915093-17915376 GCF_015228065.2 Penaeus monodon
AAAAAATTTTTCCCTTTTCCCTTTTTTCCCTTTTCCCTCCTTTTCCCCTTCCTCCCTTCCCTTCCCCCTCTTCTTTTTTCCTTTTCCCCCGTTCCCCCTCTTGCTTTCCCTCCCTGTTCCCCCCTGTCTCCTTTCTTTCCTTCCCCCCCTTTCCCTTTTTTCTTGCCCTCTCTTTTTCCTTCCTTTCCCCCTTTGTCCCTTTTTTCCCTTTTTCTTTTTCTCCCTCTCTCTCTTTCCTTCCCCCCCCTCCTCTGCCCTTTCCCTTCTCCCCTTTTTTAAATTT
>NC_051405.1:17915677-17915886 GCF_015228065.2 Penaeus monodon
AAAAACAGGCTCCATCCCGGGGGGACTTTTCTCTTATTCCCCATGCAGACAACCTGACAAATGAAGGTTTCGTCTATGGGGTCTGCACCCCCCTCCCACCCTCTCTCACGGCAGGGGGGGGCCTTTAAAATGGGGCCCAGTGAACCAGTGAACCAGTGAACCAGTGAGCGATTTGAACCTTTTTTTACGTAAAAGGGCCCTCGAGGGAA
>NC_051405.1:17915926-17916030 GCF_015228065.2 Penaeus monodon
CCAATTTTCCTCGGGTTTAATTTGGTTTTGCCTCTTTGGTTATTTGACTTCCTGTCTGCTTGGGTTCTGCAGTTTTTAATTTCCCTGATTCTAGCTCCCCTTTT
>NC_051405.1:17916311-17917006 GCF_015228065.2 Penaeus monodon
CCCGTCCTTTTCCTCCCTCCCTTTTCCCTCCCCCCCTTTTTTCCACACCCTCCCTCCGCCCCCCCCTTTCCCCCCTCCCTCCCTCCCTTTCCCCCCTCTCCTTCCTCCCTTCAATCCTTCCCCCCTTCCATCCTTCTTCTTTTCCTCCTCCCCCCCCACCTCCCCCCCCCCGCCTCCATCCCTCCAAAAAACGCGCAGATACTAGTCGACAAAGCTCTTACTTTGTATCATCCCAGCCTCACGAAAAAGCCCAATAACACCCTGTACTCTGTAACACGTACATTTTTTAGATAAAAACCATTATCTGGGACCAAAAAAAAAATGTTAGTTGATCTTGCGATACAGTAGCTCAAAAATGAAAAAGTTTTTAGCTTTTCCCAAAAAAAAAAAAATATGTTTCTTTTTAAGACTAAGGGGGCCAAGTTTTCCGATATATACGTTCTGATTAGCTATTCGCTATATTCATATGACTAAAAAAAAAAAATATTAACTTAAAAGTACTATTTTTTAATTACCACGTCGCCTTAATTACCGATTCCATTCCTCTTAATTACTTTATTATCATTAAAAGTGATAAGTGTTACTTATAAAAGAGACCTAGCTTAATTTTAATCCCTCCTTTTTGTTTTCACAAATTTTTTGATTGATTGTTATAAACATCTCTTTTATCATGGGGCACATTTTCATGAGTTTTT
>NC_051405.1:17918343-17918589 GCF_015228065.2 Penaeus monodon
CTTTGGAATTATGTTTTTCTTCCCGTTTTCGTGTAAAGTCAAAATTCAAGGGACATACGTATGAAATTTTGCCACGCAGGTGACAACGACAACAAAAAAAGAGTTTAATATTCTGAATACATTATTCGGATGAAATGTATTTTCATATATATTAAGCTGGGAATTTTTGTCATTTGCATTTTGTAGCTTGTCCAGCGTCTGTTTCGATCTCGAAATTTCAGTGCAAATGACGACGGTTTCTCTCTC
>NC_051405.1:17919114-17919191 GCF_015228065.2 Penaeus monodon
ACCCACCCAACCCTCCCGCCTATCCCCCTCTCCCTTCCTCTCCCCTCTCGCCTATCCCCCCATCTCTTGCTATCCAT
>NC_051405.1:17919534-17919875 GCF_015228065.2 Penaeus monodon
GGTAATTATAGTTACTAGACTAAAAGCAAAGTGAGGGCGGTGAGAATGGCCTCAGGATATCGCTTTTGTTTCGCTTCTGTCTGTGCTGCTCCGTGAAGCCGTGGGGAGGGGGGGGAGGGGGGGGATGTGGAGGGGGAGGGGGAGGATGTGGAGGGGGAGGGGGAAGATGTGGAGGGGGAGGGGGAGGATGTGGAGGGGGGAGGGGGAGGATGTGGAGGGGTGAGGGGGAGGATGTGGAGGGGAGGGGGGATGTGGAGGGGGAGGGGAATGTGGAGGGGGGAGGGGGAGATGTGGAGAGGGAGGGGGAGGATGTGGAGGGGTGGAGTGGGTGAGGGGATGGG
>NC_051405.1:17919975-17920277 GCF_015228065.2 Penaeus monodon
AAAGAAAAAAAAAAAAAAGAGAGAAGTATGAGAGCGAGAGAGACAGAAGCCGACCCAGCAACAGTTTTAAGTATAAAATACACCACTGTTGCACACGACACATCAGTGCTTTTATGATCTTTTTTTTTTACGGAATGAGAGGTGGTGGCACTGGAGTTGATGGTGTTGGCAGACGCATGTTGTTGGAAGTCGTAGTGGGAGCGCCTCGTGAATAAATGTCAAGATATTGCAGTTGTCACGGGAATGGGGGGGGGAGGGCGATAGAGAAGTGTTTGTACGCTAGTCTATAGCCTTCCATGTCC
>NC_051405.1:17921185-17921275 GCF_015228065.2 Penaeus monodon
TTTTATCCATGTTTTCATTTCTATTTATATTTTTCTAAAATCAAACCCTCTGTCGTTTTGATCTATCAAATTTTGACTTCTGTATTGCCA
>NC_051405.1:17921350-17921683 GCF_015228065.2 Penaeus monodon
TTACCCCCCCCACTCCACCCCGCCCCTCACTGCACAGCAAAACCTTTTCATCAAACAAAATCAAAGTTTATCTCAGCTGTTGGAAATCCAAATGGGGCGCCCAGGTTCCCAGGAATCCAATTTGCTATCTGTGTCGACATTAACACGTGACGTGCATGCATTTACGGGAGGAGGGGGTGTGGGGGTAGATGGGGGAGTGAAATAATGGGGGGCGGGGTACTGTGCTTGTAGAGGTGGGTATATTGCATGAAGGAGTGTAAGAGGGGTTTTTTAAAGGGATGGTATTCCATTTTTGTATATATGGATCTGTGTAAGTGTGCTTGAGTGTGCGTA
>NC_051405.1:17921716-17921874 GCF_015228065.2 Penaeus monodon
ACGTGTGCGTCGGGAGGCTAAAAGTTGAAAGTATGAATCTGATATCCCGTTATGGTGTGATCGAAGAAAAGATATAAAAATTTAAACCAGTTTTTGCCACTGTAGCTGATCAGTGAATCATATATCTCGGTCGATGGATGAGTATTCTTAATTGGCAT
>NC_051405.1:17922013-17922606 GCF_015228065.2 Penaeus monodon
CGAGCAAACGAGTGAGAAAGCGAAAAAGATAGAGAAAGATTTTTTAAAATAAAGAAAACACTCCCCCTACAACCTATGCCATACCTTGTAAATGCCCCTGTGGTCTTGCCATGCCCTCTCGATACTCCTATGCTTTCCCATTGGTCTCCCTATACTTTCGTACCCTGTACCCTCCCATACGCACTCAATACCCCTGTGGCCTCCCTATACCCCCCACGGCTCCCTGTGTTTTCCTCATACCCCCCATGCCTTCCCTGCGCCCTTCCCCGGTGTCCTCCCCATGCCTAAAAGGCCCCCCTCCATACAGTCCGAACACCCTCGTCCCCTTCACCCTACCCCTATGCCCCAGTGTCCCTATACCCCTGTGCCCTTATGCCTCTATGCCCCTGTGCCTCTATACCCCTGCGCCCCTGTGCCCCTGCGCCGCTCCCTCCCCCCGCGCCCCCCCCCCCCCACGCCACCCGAGGTCGAGGTCGTGTCATCCGAGCGGGAGAGCGAACGTAGACCCGCTTTATTGGACGAAGATCCCGTGGCTTGACCTAACGTGGTTTTCGTGTAATCAGATCATATCAAATTAGGCCTAAAGGACTTGT
>NC_051405.1:17922920-17923289 GCF_015228065.2 Penaeus monodon
ACGAGGGAGAGGAAGCGAAGGAGCCCAGAGGAGGGGACGAGGGAGAGGAAAACAGAAGGAGCCGAGAGGAGGGACGAGGGAGAGGAAGCAGAAGGAGCCGAGAGGGAGGGGACGAGGGAGAGGAAGCAGAAGGAGCCGAGAGGGAGGGACGAGGAGAGGAAGCAGAAGGAGCCGAGAGGGAGGGGACGAGGGAGAGGAAGCAGAAGGAGCCGAGAGGGAGGGGACGAGGGAGAGGAAGCAGAAGGAGCCGAGAGGAAGTGGTAGGGGAGGTACGGTACGGAGGGGGTCGTTATTTAGGAGCCTTTATTCATTCGTGAGAGTATTCCTCTCCATTGCCTGTCGCACAGTGGTTTTCGAGGCTCTCGTGCG
>NC_051405.1:17923475-17924326 GCF_015228065.2 Penaeus monodon
AATCTCTACGTCTATCTTTTCTCGAGCTATATCACTTTAAAGTGTGCGAATGAATATCAGCTATAAGCTAAAAATAAAATGAATTCCAAACCAGCAAGAAGATAAAAATCCATAGATAATTATAGGCAGTCGACCTTAATAGAAAAAAAGAGGGGAATAAAGGTAATTACCAAAATAAAATGATAAACAACTCAGTTCAGTCTCCAACTTTTAACGACTTTTCAGCCTGATGATACTTCAAACGGCGGATGTCCGCCCGCGCACCCCGCTGATTGGCCATATTTCCCTAAATACATATTGATCCCACTTCATGATTGGCTGCCACACTGATCCTGCTGCGTGATTGGTTGATGTTTTGATTCTGTTTGATGATTGGATGATGATATTGATTATCTTTCACGATTAGCTGAAATATTGATTCTGTTCGATTGACGTACTGATTTTCTTTCACGATTGGCCGCGAAATTAATCTTCCTTCGCTGATTGGTTACCTTAATCCTGCTTGCTGATTGGTTAAGACATTGGTTCTGTTTTGTAATTGGCTGAAATATTGGAATCACTGGGTTGAAGCACTGATTCTGCTTCGTGATTGGCTTAGATATTAATCTTGCTTCAAGACGAAGTGAGATGCTGATTAGCAACTCTACTTCACTCTACTAGGTGAGATATTGATCCTGTTCTATTATGGGCCATATTTCCCTCATCCTCTCGTAAACCCTCAATCCATCTCCTCCCCCCCCCTCTCTCTTCCCCTCCCCAAATGACGTCAGTAATTGCTCGTCAAAATACATGCATTTTTCTATTCACACCTGTAAAGATTCTTGTGTTCACCCTCGAAACGTGCGAGTCTG
>NC_051405.1:17924544-17924887 GCF_015228065.2 Penaeus monodon
AGTTTTAAAGTAATTGTAACTTGATATAACATTCCAGAAATCTAATTTTTCCTTTGCACAGTTTTACTCTGATTAATCACTGAATACTTTCATGAATAAGTGAATGGATGTATGAACAAGTGAGTGACTAGATGTAAAAAGTGGATAGTTGAGAGTGGCAGAACGAAACAGATGTGTTGTAGTTGATTGAGAACTTCGCAGGAAGGCCCAGTCACACAGGATTGCGTTCATAGAGGATTTCTCAGCGGAAAAAATGTCGGTTTCCCCCATCTCTCCTCTTTCCCTCGTTCCCTCTTCCTCCTCTTCTTCCTCATCCCACTTCTCTCCTGTCCCTCCTCCGTCC
>NC_051405.1:17925173-17925367 GCF_015228065.2 Penaeus monodon
TCCAAGTCCCTTTGAGTCTCCTCTCCTCCTCCCCTATGCCCTTCCTTTCCATCCCTTCCTTCCCTTTCTTGTCTCTCTCTTCTTCCTCTCTCGCTCTCCTTCCCAACTAGCGTAACTATCCCCCTTCCCCCCTCCCACCTCCCCCTTGTTCTTATCTCGCGAGCCAGCCCTTCTCGGCCCTTCCATCTCTACCA
>NC_051405.1:17925692-17925798 GCF_015228065.2 Penaeus monodon
TCCTACCTTTCTCCATCTCGCTTCATACCGTCCATCTCTCTCTCTCTTCTTCGCTGTGCCCCCACGCCACTTTGTCTCTCGCCTCACGACAATGACTGTATCTCGT
>NC_051405.1:17925831-17925957 GCF_015228065.2 Penaeus monodon
AAACCCGGGGACTGATAGTATGACGTCATGCTTGCGTCACAGGCCTGCGTCACGCTCCCACCAGTTCTCAGAATGAAAGGCTGAATCTATGAATGAAAGTCTCGGAGTTCAAGTGCCTGTATGCCG
>NC_051405.1:17925984-17926416 GCF_015228065.2 Penaeus monodon
CAGAGAAGCGCAGTCATTTCTTGCTGTCGTAGGAGTGCACTCTTAGGTGTCCTTTTTATCTGTTTGTTTTATTGATTTATCTTATTTGTTTTGCAGTTATTTGTGATTAATGTTGATATCGCTATTGCTTCATTTTAAATAGAATACATTTGCTTACGCGTTAATTTTTTACCATAATGATTACACTGCTTGTCTTTACTATAAGGATTACTCATTTAAGATTCGATTGTTCCATCTTATAAATCACTAACGATGCACTATTATCCCTAGCAGTGATAACTGATCCAGCTTGCTTATTCAGCCTTAAAGGGTAAAAAAGAAATATTGATTGAAATCCGCTTTTTTTGCATTCCGCAGAAAATCTTCCTGCGATTTCGCTCACACAATTCAATCGTGCAACCTTTTTGATTTTCTCGATGAATATTTTGCCGT
>NC_051405.1:17926739-17926936 GCF_015228065.2 Penaeus monodon
GTCCCTCTTCCCTTCGCATTTCTCACTACGCATCATTCCACTTTCTGTCACTAGATGTCTCTACCGCGGGGCCGTATCGACAGGCGAGTGCCAGAACTTGTTTATGACTTGAACTAAGTTGAGGTTGGTTTAAGTTTGACTCATATGTACCTAGGCTCTGGATGAGTTTGGTTGATCGATGGCTATGGCCACATATG
>NC_051405.1:17927108-17927189 GCF_015228065.2 Penaeus monodon
TTAAGACACAAGTATCGAGGACGAGAAGAACATTCAAATTCAGACGTACCACGTGACAAGATCTTTTCCTCAATATCACTA
>NC_051405.1:17927233-17927444 GCF_015228065.2 Penaeus monodon
ATTCAGATCATTCAAGGAGATCTTTTACCAGCGCATTTTTTTTTTAATCAATCCTCAATCATTCGAGATTTGATTTCGAAACGTTCCGAATTTCCCGAGCTCAGCTGTCCCTCGCCATGCTTCTGGCGTGATTTGGGACGAAGCACAAAGACCTCATTAAAACTATTGCGCTTTTTACGTGTATACTGTTCAAAGTAATAATAGAAAGCTG
>NC_051405.1:17927470-17927549 GCF_015228065.2 Penaeus monodon
AGGGGGGGGGGCTGGAATTATTGTATACTAGCATATTGAAAAAGGGGGGGGGGGGGTAGGGTTTACACACACACGCGTT
>NC_051405.1:17927829-17928401 GCF_015228065.2 Penaeus monodon
ATCCGCAGACAAAAAGGTGTAAACAGAATACAATAACAGCTATATATCAGCGTGTTATATAGAATAAGTGAACAAATACAGAAAAGATAAAAAAAAGGTTTAAAGATAAAAAAGAAGGAGAAACAAAGATATAGATAAAAATGTGTGCAAGGGGATGAAAGATGAAGAGCAGGGAGAATGTACACGAGTGCGTACGTACCCAAAATACACACACCCACTCGTTCCCACGCATGCACACATATTTGCAAAGTCATGTGTAAATAAAGAGATGATATGTTTAAACGCTTAAGTACGTGCACAAACACACACATTTATACAGACACTCTGGCTGAGGCGCTTATCCAAAAACACACAAACTCCTTCACAAACACAGCTACACAGCAACAAATAGAAAGACCTTGCGCACACGAACGAACAAACGCCCGCAAACAACCACACTCGTAAACAAAAAACAAAGAAAACGACCAAGAAACTACAGCGCATGTACCAAATAAGTGGAAGATTGGAACAGAGGCAGAACATTAAAGAAATGAAACTCTTGATGGGTGGAATAAGGAGCAACTTTAAAAGTG
>NC_051405.1:17928822-17928944 GCF_015228065.2 Penaeus monodon
CTGACGTTAAGTGAGAGTGACGATTGCCTCCTTTTTTGGCCGTTCTTGGCGTGCAGTTGCGAGGGAGTATTAATTTTCTTTTTTTGCTTGTTCAGGCGATGACCTTCCTTTCTGTTGAGCGT
>NC_051405.1:17929867-17930019 GCF_015228065.2 Penaeus monodon
CCCTCCCCCTCCTCCTCCAACAGGCTCCATCCGGCGTGACTTTCTCTCTTATTCCCGCATGCAGACAACCTGACAAATGAAGGTCTTCGTCTATGTGGGTCATGCACTCCTCCCACCCTCTCTCACTGGCATGGGGGGCCTGTATAATCGGC
>NC_051405.1:17930123-17930219 GCF_015228065.2 Penaeus monodon
CCAACTTTCCTCAGGTTTAAGTGGTTTTGCCTCTTTGGTTATTTGACTTCCTGTCTGCTTGGCTGTCTGCAGTTTCAATTTCCCTGATTCTAGCTC
>NC_051405.1:17930560-17931035 GCF_015228065.2 Penaeus monodon
CCCCACGCCTCCATCCCTCCCAGAAACGCGCAGATACATAGTCGACAAAGCTCTTACGTCGTATCATCACACAGCATCACGAAAACAGCCCAAGTACACATGTATCTCTGTGAACACGTACACTTTTCAGATAAACCATTACTCTGGATCCGAAAAAACATGTTAGTTGATCTTGCTGATACAGTAGCTCAAACTGAATAGTTTTATAGCTTTTCAAAAAAAAAAAAAATGATGTTATCTTTTTAATGACGTAATGGCCAAGTTTCCGTATATATAACAGTTCTGATTATGCTATTCGCTATGTGCATATGACTAAAAAAAAACTATTAACTTAAATGTACTATTGCTAATTTCCACGTCGCCTTAATTACCGATTCACATTCCTCTTAATTACTTTATTATCAATTAATAGCTGATAAGTGTACTTAATAACTGAGCTATCCTAGACTATAATTACATCCTCATATTGTGTCAC
>NC_051405.1:17932271-17932528 GCF_015228065.2 Penaeus monodon
TCCATATTGGCGGTCACCCTTTGGAATTATGTTTTTCTTCCCGTTTTCGTGTAATGTCAAAATTCAAGGGACATACGTATGAAATTTTGCCTCGCAGGTGACAACGACAACAAAAAAAAGAGTTTAATATTCTGAATACATTATTCGGATGAAATGTATTTTCATATATATTAAGCTGGGAATTTTTGTCATTTGCATTTTGTAGCTTGTCCAGCGTCTGTTTCGATCTCGAAATTTCAGTGCAAATGACGACGGTT
>NC_051405.1:17933318-17933451 GCF_015228065.2 Penaeus monodon
CCCAACATCCCCCTCCCTGATTCCCTATGCACTCCATCCCTTCCTCGCTACCCACCAACTTGCGTAACCCCCTCTCCCCCGCCTCTCCCTTCCTCTCTCCCTCTCGCCTATCCCTCCATCTCTTGCTATCCAT
>NC_051405.1:17933795-17933895 GCF_015228065.2 Penaeus monodon
GGTAATTATAGTACTAGACTAAAAGCAAAGTGAGGGCGGTGAGAATGGCCTCAGGATATCGCTTTGTTTCGCTTCTGTCTGTGCTGCTCCGTGAAGCCGT
>NC_051405.1:17934235-17934383 GCF_015228065.2 Penaeus monodon
TGTCGTCAGAAATATAGACAAATAGGGAAAATAAACAAACAGTCACACATAGTCAGAAAAATAGATAAATGTATTTGTGAGTCTATATAGATAGACAACAAGGTAGATATATACATGAATAAATAGATAGAATGATAATGAATAAATG
>NC_051405.1:17934474-17934741 GCF_015228065.2 Penaeus monodon
AAAAAAAAAAAACAGAGCACACCATACAAACATACGAAGACCCGATGACGATAATAAAAGGTAAAGATATTATCCACTAGGTTTAGCAACGCAGCAATTCTGACTCACAAATCTGATATTCTTTGCTTTACTTATTCATCCTTCCTCCCTCTCTTCCTCTCCAACTCTCCCTCCCCCCTCCTTCCTTCTCCTTCTCCTTCCCTATTCCTCGCCTCTCCTTCTCCTCTGCCTCTTCCCTTTTCGTCTTTCTGACCCTATTCCTCTCCA
>NC_051405.1:17934877-17935041 GCF_015228065.2 Penaeus monodon
CTTGCCTTCCTCTTTCCCATTATTCGTCTGTCTTTCTCCCCCTTACTTCGTTTTTTTCTCTCTATCTGTCTGCTTACTTTTCTCATTATAGCTGTTAGTAATCTTTCATTATGTTCATTCTTAGTATCATCATTTTCGATTGTTCTCTTATTGTAACTAATAAT
>NC_051405.1:17935606-17935701 GCF_015228065.2 Penaeus monodon
AACCGGACGCAACAAGAAAATGACTCACTCCGATGTTGCATTGATTGTCTCTGCGCCGGGTCGGTTAAGCAACAGAATGGCAGAGACTGTGCAAG
>NC_051405.1:17935766-17935975 GCF_015228065.2 Penaeus monodon
GCGGCGGAAGAGGTGGAGGAAGAGGTGGAGAAATAAGGAAGGGGTGGAGGTGGATGAGGAGGGAAAGGTGGAAGGAGAATAGAGGTAGATGGGGGGTGGATGAAATAGAAAATAGAGGAAAGATAGGGACTGTTTAAGGAAAATGGGGATGGAAGAAGGGAGGGGAAACGGTGAACGTGAGAAACAGAGAATACAAGGAAGAAAAGCAA
>NC_051405.1:17936347-17936586 GCF_015228065.2 Penaeus monodon
TCATCCACAGTGACTGACAATTATCTAAATAAGACCCCCACTCCGAGTCACGATAAGCGGCCGTAATCAGACAAAATTCCAATGACATCTGACAAACAGACGAACGTTGATATCCGCAGTCGTTTCCAACCCCATTTAATCCGGTATCGAAATCCATTAAGTGCCCCTCGGCCATTCCTGATGCACGGGTTTCAGTCGTCTATTGGGCCTGTGCCGCGAGAATGCTTGACAACTGACTG
>NC_051405.1:17936868-17936987 GCF_015228065.2 Penaeus monodon
CTTCACCATATTGACTTGAGAGGAAGGAAATGCGGAGAACAAAGGGGAGGTGAGGGCTTATATATTTTGTAACTTTCGTTTGAGGTCTTTGTTCGTTTCGTTCGATGTCTACGCCTTTT
>NC_051405.1:17937349-17937703 GCF_015228065.2 Penaeus monodon
AGTCTGGATCCTCCTCGGATTTTCCTTTCATTTTCTCATAACTCTTTTTTTTCTCCCATGCTTTTTTTTCATATGTTTCCACACTGTTTCTTTCTCCTCCCTCTCCCCCCCCCCACCAGCGCCCACCTCCCACGCACCCACCCAACACGCCTATGCCCACCCACCCACCCCTTCCCACCCACCCGTCCCCTCTCCCCCCACCAGTGATCCTCTCCTTCTCCCTCCCCCAACCCACCTCCCCCCCACCCCAACCATCCATCCCCCCCCCCCACGCTATGGGATCAATACAAACAGGTACTCACGTTGTAATCATGGGGATCGTTCCACTCAAACCCGAACTACCGCTAGAAATGT
>NC_051405.1:17938279-17938388 GCF_015228065.2 Penaeus monodon
AAGCTTGTTCTTTTGTGTATGTACGAAAGCACATATGCAAAACAAGGCCGCATGCTTGGGTGTGCATCAGATATACGGAACAAATGTGATACAGCTTTAACAAGAACAC
>NC_051405.1:17939744-17939857 GCF_015228065.2 Penaeus monodon
CAATCTTCTCCACTGTTTTCCCCTTGTTACTCTCTGTGCCCCGTCAGGTACCTCTACGCGTAGCCTTGGACACATTGTTTGTCAGACTCTGTTGGCCGTCGAGCCTGAATCCA
>NC_051405.1:17939947-17940034 GCF_015228065.2 Penaeus monodon
TATGGATGGGGATGGGTGTGTGTTTGTATGGGGTTGGAGGTGGTGGGTGGGGGGGATGTGGGTGTTTGGGTTTGTGGGGGGATGGTA
>NC_051405.1:17940179-17940279 GCF_015228065.2 Penaeus monodon
AAAGTTTGTTTTGTCTGTCAGATGATAAATACTTAATAAGTTCATAGACATTCCCGAAAGAAAATGAAACAGGAAAACAGCGAATGCCTTTTCATATGCA
>NC_051405.1:17940987-17941164 GCF_015228065.2 Penaeus monodon
TGTCCTCTCCCTTTTCTTCTTCTCTTTCCTTCTCCCCCATCTTATTCCCCTCCCCTCTTCCCTTTTTCTTGAGCCATGCCCTCTCTCTCTTTGCGCCCCCCCCCCCCGTACCTTGTTCTATTTTCTCTTTATCTTCTCCCACTTCTCTTTGCCATCCCCTCCCCCCCATATACATAC
>NC_051405.1:17941551-17941989 GCF_015228065.2 Penaeus monodon
CTGACTCCTACCAGCAGCGGAGCGGCTGGCAAAAGTCTGTCTCCTCTCGCGTGCACCAGAAACGTTCGTCAGTTGCCTGTGACAACTGAGGGAGGAGGAGGGGAGAAGAAGTGGGCGGGAAGGGGAGTGAAAGAGGGGAGGAGGAAAGGGTGAGATGAGGGGGAGAGAGAGGGATAAGGAAGGGAGAGAAAGGGAAAAGGACGGGAGGGAGGGGATGGGGAAGGAGGAGAGGGAAGGAGGAGAGGGAAGTGGAGAGGAAAGGAGGAGAAGGAAGAGGGGAGAGAGGGGAGACAGAGAGAGAGGAAAGGGAATAGAGAGGAGGCAGGAAGTGAGGGAGGTGATGGAGAAGGAAGGAAGGTAAGAGGAGAGAGAGGGGAGAGGGAGGGGAAAGGAGGAGCAAAATGTTCTTTCGATGGTGCCAGTCTGGATGTTCGCTCA
>NC_051405.1:17942033-17942194 GCF_015228065.2 Penaeus monodon
TAAAGAGAAAACAAAGTCAGATGAAAATAAAGTAGGAAAACTTGAGATGTGTTCAATAACAGCCGTTGAGCTCGAGTGCAGTGGGAGAGGGGGGAGAAGAGGAGAAAGAGAGGGGGAGGGAGAGGGAGGCGGGAGGAGTGGGGGAAGAGAGGGCCAACTGT
>NC_051405.1:17942651-17942838 GCF_015228065.2 Penaeus monodon
CATGTCATAATTTTTTCCTCAGTATTAATCTTATCAGCAACATAGTGTTAGTTGTTAACATAGTTGTTATTGCGAATGATAATAATGATATTCAGTTGCCACTACTAAACTATCAACAAATAAACAAAAACAGATGTTTCCCGTTTATGATACATCTTTCTCCTCCTGCGCCTTCTTCTCCTCACCA
>NC_051405.1:17943203-17943368 GCF_015228065.2 Penaeus monodon
AGCTCGTGTCAGAGGGGGAGACCAGCTTCTCAGATAATTTCTTGGTACCGAGGAGATGTTAGAGTCAGGAAAAGTATGAGGCAGTTTGGTTATTTCTTGAAAGATAGAGATGTCTTGTTTGTACACCAATTTAGGCTTGATTCCCATTCTATGTCACTGTTTATT
>NC_051405.1:17943698-17943825 GCF_015228065.2 Penaeus monodon
GAGCAAGAGAGAATAGGGAGCTGTATCGAATAACCCTTATTATTCTTTGGGGTTTCTTGAGGAAAACGTCAAGAAAACTTCAACGTCCCCTTTAAACAGGTGGGGAGGAGGGGGGGGGATTACATGG
>NC_051405.1:17944132-17944368 GCF_015228065.2 Penaeus monodon
TAATCTTACGACAATGCCCAACACGATCCTTAAAATGATTTCTGTGACAATGGCTGCAATGATTCCTAGGTCTGCTTCCTACGACGATTCCCGATCTGTGGGCGTCAGTGTTTTCCCGCAGCTGAGAACTCCTACTCCTGCTAATGAGGGCTCGGGATCACTGGACCCGAGGCTGGGGGTTTCGAGCCTTACGCACACTCCGGACAGAACACTCGGTTGCATGACTAATTGCAATG
>NC_051405.1:17944763-17944920 GCF_015228065.2 Penaeus monodon
CCCCGATGGCAGCAATACTTGTGACAGCTGACTGATGTTTCTACGATCCTATTACAGCGAAGAATAAAATCCCCTTTTAATTGGGAATTCGTCAGAGAAGGAGAAAGGAACGAGGGGAGATGGCATTTATCATAATACGTGTCTTTTTATTGTCTGA
>NC_051405.1:17944942-17945015 GCF_015228065.2 Penaeus monodon
TAAAGTTGTTTTATTGCAAATCATGTCCTTGTTCTCTCTGTTCGTGTAATCGTTTCGCTTATCATGTACAGAC
>NC_051405.1:17945811-17945896 GCF_015228065.2 Penaeus monodon
CTACTTAACTATTCATTTTCGTGCGAAAATCGGGAAAATGTAAATAGAGAGGCATTCCTGGAACATTTTGGTCACATGACAAACA
>NC_051405.1:17945985-17946203 GCF_015228065.2 Penaeus monodon
TCACACCAAAAATAAAAATAATCACACAAAAAAATCTAATAAAAGAAAGTAAAAAAAACAAACAAGATATCATAAACAAAAGGATTTCGGATCTGTGGTTGCACGTCATTGCAGTTCTTAAGAGGGTTTTCTCTTGTCGATTGCAGAGGAATGTGACAAAAGATATTTAATCTGAAAGGCACGAGAAAGCGGCGAGATCGTTCACAGATCTTTTAAAT
>NC_051405.1:17946881-17947153 GCF_015228065.2 Penaeus monodon
AACAGACTCCAAAATACCAAAAAAAACGAAAATTAAAAAATATATATAAATAGCCACAACCCCAACTATGGAGGGCTATAAAGGCTACACGCGGGCTAACTCGTAGGGAAATAGCCCGATATTTTTAACCCCGGACCGAGGAGAAATCACCCGCGAAATTAAATTGCCGTCTGGCCCCTTTCTTGATGAATACAAACAGCGCCTCCCTTGGGCCAAGATGATGATGATTTTTGATGACTCGGTGGTGATTCTGGGACACCGCGCTGCCTGGA
>NC_051405.1:17947252-17947432 GCF_015228065.2 Penaeus monodon
GCAAGAGGTTAGAATGCAAATTATAGTGATGGCGATTAGGGTAAATGATTTGGATTTTCGATCTTGAAGTTTTGGAAGCGGTGGTTTTCTGGAAATAAAAATGGCGGTAGTCTCTAGGGCGAGAGTTTTAAAGTCCAATTAATAGCAAAGCAGAGACAGAATATATATAAAATAGAAGAT
>NC_051405.1:17947540-17947690 GCF_015228065.2 Penaeus monodon
GTCGAGATAAACAAGAAGGAGTGAAAAAAAAAAAAAACTGCACAGCATCTTCTTCCTCTCTCTGTCCTTCAGTGATTGAAGTCCGGCATATCGGGGTTTCATGACAGCACCTCCGAGGGCGGTTTGCGTCCGACTCTAAGTACGAAGTAT
>NC_051405.1:17948081-17948324 GCF_015228065.2 Penaeus monodon
TACTTTGATGCCACTATCAGAACAGAATTAGTGGAAATTTGCATAAAGCGTCGGGTACGTTTTGATGTTGTTGAGCGTTATGTCCGCGACGAAATGGACGTTGTGAGATCATATCAACATTTATTGCGAAGGAAATTACTTTAAAGGTAATAAATGCACGTGCCCGAAAGATTTGCTGTTGTGATTTTGTTTCGCATCGTTACCTATTCGAATTGAAGAGTTCATGATGCATAAAATGGATTG
>NC_051405.1:17950366-17950464 GCF_015228065.2 Penaeus monodon
TCGGCTTCAAGATGCTCGGGTTCTCCAAAGCTCTCTATTGTAGTAGTCTGAAGTGCCTCCTATTATCGATATAATGCCCTCCCCCCCCCACTCTTCAG
>NC_051405.1:17950740-17951651 GCF_015228065.2 Penaeus monodon
GAGAGTGGTAATAGTAATAAGTGGAAAGCTGAGTGGTATAAAGACCCTTGTTAGCAATTATGATTCTTAAGAGGTCGTTGCTAGGTAGTGGTAGAAGTGGTCGTTAAATCAGTAATGGTAGTAAGATTACTGTGAGATTAACGGTGGTATGAGCCGCTGTAGTAAAAGAAGGAAGAGAAGATAGGATGAAAAGCAAGTAGGTGGAGAAGGAAGAGGAGAAAGTGGACGAATAAAAGGAAAGAGAGGAGGGTAAAGAGGAAATAATAGAAGGAAGAAGAGGAAATTTTTTTTAAAAAATGAGAGGGATAATAGGACAGGAATGAGGAGGAGGTGAAAGAATAGGAAGAAGAGAAGTAGAGGGAAAGGCGGAGAATAAGAAAATGAGGGAGGAGAGAGGGGGGAGATACACGAGGAAGAGAAGAAAAGAGAGGGGTAAAGTATGGAAGAAGAGGAAGATAGGGAAAGGAGAAAGACGAACACCTAGAAGATAAGAAGCAGGAGATAGCAGAAAAAAACATTAGAAAAAAAAAAAATCAAATACCAGCACGATTAATAACAGATGTTCGTGTATCAACAGCAGTGTTAATACTATCAACCGACAATCATAAATGCAATCATTAGTCCCAAATTCATTTATACGCTTCCAGTACTACTAAATCTACCGTAATTTATGATAATATACTTCACTGACAAATCTCGAAAAATAATGAACAATTTAAACAGTATAATGGTTTCCAGCTGCTTAAATCATTCTCCAGCTGTTACGAAATGCAATAAAGGCAATAAAGATAGATTTTAAAGATTAATTGAATTTTAAAGATATCATAGATTGATATTTGATAACACTGGGAACTTTCCCGCTATCGTTTTCTATGACGCAATAGAAAACGAAGAGAGCGTTGAGTACAGGG
>NC_051405.1:17951688-17951770 GCF_015228065.2 Penaeus monodon
GATCTTCTGCCGTCCTTGATGTGAAGATAATGTCTTTCTTGTCTCTCCCCTTTTTACATTTACCTCAGATCCAAACTTAGTT
>NC_051405.1:17952113-17952273 GCF_015228065.2 Penaeus monodon
CGGGAATGACTACCCCTCTCAAGAAAGAAATTCTGTCGAGAACGATTTCTAATGACCCTCTGCCCGTTCGAGAACACTCTGGCGTGAGCTGGGAAGGCAGCGGGCGTGTATTGCGAGGAATATTGCAACATCTTGCAATGATTTGGTCGTTTGTAGTGGT
>NC_051405.1:17952551-17952656 GCF_015228065.2 Penaeus monodon
ATGTTGTAGAGGCTTTTTTTAAGAACTATTTGAGAGGCTGATTTTAAAAGGATTGGCCTGAGTGAGCTTTCTTCCTCTCCTCATCCCCTCAGAGTCACATTTGAA
>NC_051405.1:17953324-17953875 GCF_015228065.2 Penaeus monodon
CTACCTATCTGTTTACCCGTACACGTACCTACTGAATCTCACTTTTCTATGAAAAATATGGCAATATTTATGTAACTCCCCATGAATAACACACATGAAGACGTTTATTGAAGATTCATATTTGTATTATGAGTATTGAATAATGAATCAGGCGACAATGTACTCATATTCTAAGCCGGCTATATGCTCATGTGTTCATTTGATCACAAAACGTGTTATTTATGCACAATAAATTCCGCTTGCTTTACAATGGGTTTTCTTTGTTCACAGCAGATTCCACAACATATTTGTCCACAACACATTCCCCTTGTTAACAACACTGGTTATCGGCTCACAGTACATTCTATATGCTATTGTTTTATAACACATCTTATTTGTTCGCAACACATTCCACTTGTTTACAACAATGGTTATCGGTTCACAGCATATTTTATTTCTTCTACAACACACTGACAAAGGCATAAGGTCTGACTCATTCAAGTTTCAGGAAGCAATGTTTGGCGGTTCTCTCTCGTAATCAATACACAATCTTTGCACGTACTCTTCCTCCA
>NC_051405.1:17953961-17954040 GCF_015228065.2 Penaeus monodon
CTTTCTAGCTGCTTCCCCCTTTCCATTTCTTCCATTTCTCGTGCCCTCTTTTTCTTCCTTTGTTCTTCCCTTTTTACTC
>NC_051405.1:17954180-17954435 GCF_015228065.2 Penaeus monodon
GATGGGTGTATTTCGTATCTTCCTATATATAATGACTTTATGGCGCAGTGCTAAAGGGCCATGCATGGCTATCATGAAAACACTATGAGATATGACTTCCTTTTATTATCCATCCCTGCGCAGTTTGGCCGCGAATGCAAATGCGTGAATTAATTATCATACTGTGAGGATCAATTTTGCATAGGTGTGAATGACGTTTTTGTATGTGTGGTCGCACATATGAATTCACACAAAGGGACATGCGTAAACACGAGG
>NC_051405.1:17954806-17954999 GCF_015228065.2 Penaeus monodon
CCTTCCAAACGCACCACACGTCGAGATACACAGACGTAAGGTGTTTTTGCCCTACTTCCGGTTTGGCGTCAAGGGGGGGGGGGGTACTACGTCTATGCCCCCCCCATCCCACCCCACCGACACACATGTACCTAAGTACCCCTATTAGTGATCGTTTTCCTCTCTGCTCTATATATATTCATTTAGCTGTCTA
>NC_051405.1:17955102-17955804 GCF_015228065.2 Penaeus monodon
TTCCCGTTCTCGCTCTTGCTCTTTCTCCATTCTCTATTCTTCCCTTCTTTTTCAACTCAACACTCCTCCCCACCTCCTACCCTACCTTTACCCCTTTATCTCTCCTATTCTGGCCGCTTCCCCAGCTTCTCCCCTCTCCCCTATCCTCTCCCCTCCTCACCTTCTTCCGCCTTCCCTCCCCTCTTCCCTCCTCACCCTCCCACCCTCTCCCTTCCTCACCCTCTCCCCTCCTCACCCTCCCCACGTTCTCTCCACCCTTTCCCCACCACCTCCTTCCTCCCTCCTCACTCCCACCTCCTCCCCTTCCTCTCCCTCTCATCTCCTCCCCACCACTTCTTCCCCTTCCCCTCTCCACCACCACCTCCTCCTTCCTCCCTCCCTCCCCTTCCCCTCCCTCCCCCAAAGCCATCACATGGGACCCATTGCGCCGGTTTTTCATCTCCCACTTCCGTGAACTTATCATGCCACTGAGCAGCGCGCTGGGAGCCGGGCCAGCGGCGCTCGCAAATAGAAGAGAGCCTTTGTCACGTGCTCCCCGTTTCACGCCCCTTTTGCAAGTTTTGGGAGGTCTGTTTCGTCTATCCTATCTGATTCTTTTTTTTTTACTCTTTTCGTGTTTGTTGCTGTTATTTTTGTTTTGATTAGTTGATTTTGTTTTTGTTGTCTTTTGTGATTTTGTGTGAATGTTTGTTTGCCTGTCGG
>NC_051405.1:17956552-17956769 GCF_015228065.2 Penaeus monodon
AAATTATCTCCGAAAAGCTCAAACGCATCAAAGCGCCCCCACCAGTCACCCTCCCCTCCCCCCCCACCGCCCGCCCTCCCCCACCCCCCGTCACGTCCCCCGTCCCGTCCGAGATCCCGAGTCCTTGGCCAACATCCAGTGACGTCAGCAGGTCTGCGATGACGTCACCAGAGGAAGTGGGCATCACCAGCTGTCTGGCTCAACACTCGTGGGGTGA
>NC_051405.1:17956793-17956938 GCF_015228065.2 Penaeus monodon
GAAAATCCCTTCTGATGTGCGCCTCTTGATGCTTTTATGTTTTGTTAGGCGCGTTTGGTAGCTTGGTGTTTTTGTCTCTCGGTCTGTTCATATATATTTTTTCTCGCGTATTGCTCTCTAACTCATTCTGTTTTTTGTCTATCTG
>NC_051405.1:17957545-17957645 GCF_015228065.2 Penaeus monodon
CTGATCTTGGCGGCAAAATATCTCTCAGTTCCCGGAAATACGGGCGAAGAAGCTGCCAGTGAGTGTGTCTTGTCCCCCGGTCCAAAGATCTAAAGCGAGG
>NC_051405.1:17957722-17957810 GCF_015228065.2 Penaeus monodon
TCTGCCACGTCTCTTCGTATCTAAGGAGAAGCAGAGGAAATTAAGAAGATTTCAGCCAGGGTGTAAGATTGGGACGAATTGTGTAAAC
>NC_051405.1:17958174-17958241 GCF_015228065.2 Penaeus monodon
TCACGATTTTTAGTCCCTTTAATACAAAACTTCTCTCACTTTGGCCAACAGTGTCACCTTCACCCCT
>NC_051405.1:17958280-17958400 GCF_015228065.2 Penaeus monodon
TGGCACCCTCACCCTACCCCCGTCACCTCTTCACGCACTGCCAGTTCATTCATTCTGGAGAGTCAGGGCAAAGTGCCAAAACCACTGGGGCTTCTTGCTTACTTTCTGCTTCTTTAACCC
>NC_051405.1:17959188-17959328 GCF_015228065.2 Penaeus monodon
TTGGTCACCCGCCGTCCACTTCCGCGTTGATGGTATCGACGCATCGACCATGTATAGATCCCCTGTAAGAAATGCAACAGCGGAAGGAAAGACACCGAAAAATTGCAAGATAAATTCATAATAGATCAATCAAATTTAAA
>NC_051405.1:17959358-17959825 GCF_015228065.2 Penaeus monodon
ATATTACGTCAGTAAAGAGGTAGAGGGGTGAGAGTAAGGGGGGAGGGGAGGGGCGTGAAAGGGGTACGACACGACCCTCCTGTAACTCGGAGTTTAGTTTGGTGTCGCCCGCTCGCTCGCGCACACGTGTTGGACCGAAGTGCTGCGGCGTCGGCCAGAGCAGGGAGACCTCGCACGTGATTTGAGAGGGAGACCCGGGCCTTTGCTGCTGTGGAGAGAGAGATTGGTCTTATGGGGAGCTTTCTGTTGTTTTATGAAGGGTAATGCGTGGTAATAGCTGTTTTCTTTGATAAAGAGTATGTGGGTTTTGTTTCAAAGGTTTTAGAGTTCGTGCGCATCTGTTAAGGATGACGTTAAATGCGTCTGAGACCTCGCACGTGAGACAAAGAATCGAGAAACAAACAAGCCCGACCTTCGAAGCAAGTACCGAATAAACAATCAAAAAAAGAGAGAACTGAGAATAACCC
>NC_051405.1:17959855-17960762 GCF_015228065.2 Penaeus monodon
CGTCACCCCTCCTCCTCCCTCCTGCCTTCACGTTACCCCCAAGACGCAACGACATGCACGCGGCCGACAGCCAATGTCACACGGAAATCGTTACCGTGCCCCTCTCTATCGACCCCGAGTAACAGTGCCCCACCCCCAGGACCCCCCTCCTGTGGCCCGGTGGGGACGCAACAGCCTCGCTTCACCTGTTGCATGGTTCGACGCACCGGCTCGGAGCTCAAGGGCGGAATGCGCGTAGCTTTTGGAAAAAGGAGACAAGCACAACGAAATGAGATAAGAAAAGAGATCCCCTAAAATACCACGCAAATTCATTGCATAAGGGGGAAAGATATAAATCTATTTTCAAACAGAAATAAAATAACCGCGAGCTAAGAAAATCACGCTCCTGACTTCCGAAAAAAAAGGGTGAGGTTCCGCGACCTAGATCTGTGTACTCCGCGACCAACATCTTGACCTGGTTTTAAAGACTTACAAACACCCGAAGAATCCCATAGATCAACACACGCGAAAATATCCTTCGCTTCTTGACAGAAAAAGAGAGAGAAAAAGAGAAAAAAAGGACATATGATGCTCTTTGTTTTTGTTACTGTGGACTTTATGCCGATAGAACGAAAACCATCTTAAGTGAAGCAGACTGTTTTTTTTTTTTACTGAAAAGTGACGCTGAATAGATGGGACATATTTAGAAACTCGATCGAAGAAATACAAAAGTAAATCAAATAAGGATATCGAATTTATACCATACTGAGCAGGGGAGAAAATCAAATAAACACGCGATAAGGGCAGTGAGAAGGGGAGGGAAAATAATCATATTTTATATTCCGGTAAGTTTCATTTACTTTTTTCTTCTGGGCGATATCTGTTTTCATATATATCCATTTGTCTTTACATATATGTGCATTCTTAG
>NC_051405.1:17961864-17962002 GCF_015228065.2 Penaeus monodon
TTTGCTGTGGGTGGAAGCACAGTGAGACACGTCATGTATGTCGGGTTATCGCAAAAATCGTTATCAATGTTGTTGTTCGCAGAATAAACATGAGATCATTCTTCTTTCTCCCCCCTCTCCTTTTCCATCTAAAGCTTC
>NC_051405.1:17962199-17964046 GCF_015228065.2 Penaeus monodon
TCATTGACGTATTATTATAATTAACAAGGTGGACTTTAAACAGAAGGTGAACTATGAAAATACTTCACACAATAGGAATTGTTTCTTACATTTTTCACATCTTCTAGTCACATAATATATTGATGTCTTAGGCTCTAGAAGTTATTTCATATGAATTCCATAAAAATCATATATAACAGATGGTATTTTTTTCTATCAAGAGATCTTTCATGGGACGAAAATGTTCCATGACATGTATGGCATTCTCTACTTTTATAAGTACTTTTTTCAAATAGTTCTTTTAAATCCTCTGACACTATTCCACTATTATATGTTTTCTTACAGGTGATACGCTCTCTGCCACCTTTGGCTATAGAAGGTATGCTCTTTTTTTCTTTACTTTTCTTTTTTGAGTGTGAGTAGAGGAAGCAGAGCCTTGCCCCGGCGAGGCACAGCACGATCCCCACACTCAGCCTAATGAGCGTCCTTCTGTCCTGCAGGTGTGTTCATGGCGGGTGGGGAGTGACCGCGGGCCGAGGATGCTGGGCGGCCTGCTGGCGGCTGCCGTCTTGGCCCTGGCGGGGCTCGCCTGCGCCCACCCTGACGGCGACGCGCTGGACGTGGGCGTGGGCGTGAGCAAACGAGACCTTGAGTTCAACCAGTACGTGCCCGGCTACCGGCTGCGGGGCGAGCCGTCGTGCGAGGAGCTGCGCGCCATGTGGAGGCTGAGCAAGAGAGAGGCCCGGCGCGCCACCTCCACCAACCAGCTCCCGAGGGCCCGACCCTACACCTACGGCAGACTAATAGCGTTCGCCCCCGACCCCAACGCCGGCCCCTCCGCGCCCGTCTACGGCCGCATCTGGAAGGGGCGGTACCCCCCCTTCGCCAAGTCCTCCTCGTCCCAGGTGCCGGTCAAGGGCTCCTTCGAGAAGCTGAAGATCATGCTGATGGATTCCGGCGGCAGCCCCCGGGGCCAGTTCGACACGCTGCGTAGCATGATGGCCATGGAGCGGGGCCCCGGCGTGTCGTCCAAGGGCCGCCTCAAGGAGCTGATCGGCCTGTCGGCCAGCGAGCGCCGCGAGCAGCGCCCCGTGGCCCTCGCCCTCCGTGCCGTCGAGGAGTCCTACAAGCCCAGCGTCATGTCGCGCCGGGAGCCACCGCCGCCGCCGCCCGTCGACATGTCCCCGCGGACCATGCGCGGTTCCACGCACTTCTCGCAGCAGGGCTTCGTCGGGCCGCTGCTGCCGGGAGACTCGAGAGTGAGCGGCGGCGCCCCCTGGCAGCCCCCCGCGCCCAACCCCAGCCTGGTGAGTACCGCGCCGGGCTCGGCCGCGCTCCCTGTGGCTCAGCACGCAGTCAGGCCTTTCTGTACCCTTTTGATTGTTCTTTACTCGGCCTTATCATGTCAGAGCTCAGAACAGTAACTTCTTCCACCTTTTTCCTTTAACAAATCGCTACTACTTTAAGCGGGTGAATCCAAAATCCAATTGCCCAGTCACATAACTACCAGACTTTAATTGCTCATTCCCTCTGAATGCACAGGCTTGCTCTCTCTCGTTCCGATTTGGAGAATACATGTACAGCGTTTACAGAGTTTTCTCTTTGAAATACGAATTCGACTCTCTCCCCTTCCCTTCATGCCCCTCCCCCCCCCAACGCAATACCATTCAGATATTTTTGTCTCCCTCGCCGTTTCCCCGCCGCCCCAAAACGTCAACATCCTGTCCTCCACTGATTGTTATCGAGATTAATCAGTCAATTTCTCCGGACGAGACCCGAGCAAAGCCTCTCAGAGAGCCATCTTACGGAGATTACGTTCGTTAGTTATCGACGTGCCGAAAGGCATCTCGTTACTCGTGGTGCGTCCA
>NC_051405.1:17964096-17964194 GCF_015228065.2 Penaeus monodon
TGAGTGGGCTTTTCTGTTTCTCTCTCCGCCCTCACTTAAGCGGCTTCCAAAGCCGGATTTTTTTCTACTTTTTTCCGTATTTGGCTGTCAGGAATGGA
>NC_051405.1:17968756-17968966 GCF_015228065.2 Penaeus monodon
CGACAAACGTAGTCTGTACTACATCATTCTCTTAGTATCAACAGGAACCAGTCATGACTGTTTTATCCTAATCCGTTAATTGGCGTACATCGACTAAGTGAAAACATATGTGGAAATCCCGTAGATTACCTCGGCAGTGTACTTTTTTCATCTACAATCCATAACGACCTATTTACCAGATTGGCAATATAGAAATCCTACTTTTCATTC
>NC_051405.1:17969107-17969176 GCF_015228065.2 Penaeus monodon
TTTTTTTTTTTTGCATTTTAATTTTTTACCTTTTTCTACGGGTGTATTTAAGCCGGCCTATCCAATATA
>NC_051405.1:17969366-17969682 GCF_015228065.2 Penaeus monodon
CCTTTTTAAAGAGCTTGACACAATACACCGAACTGTTTTTGCAACTATCAGAAAAAAAGTTTCAACATAATAATACATAACACATAATCCCTTCGGCTTCTCTTAAAACACAAATCTAATTGCCTTCTTATTTACAAGTGCAACCCAAGCGATGAAAGAGACGAGCCAACGCACAGAGTGAAGCCAATCAGCCGAAAGGGGCGAAAGATGATCACTGGGACGCCATAACCTCCTAAGCGTGACAGAAGGTGATCAATCATGCCCTTCGCCGGACAGTCATCCCTTTTTCGGATTACCTTTAGCGTCTTTTTTTTCC
>NC_051405.1:17970118-17971300 GCF_015228065.2 Penaeus monodon
TTAAAGTCAACAGATATTTACTACATTAATATAAAATACAAATTAACTTTCGCTGGATAATACTGGACTCATGAATACCAGAGTGAATTAAATAAGTAGATTAACATTAAACTTTCTGCAGTCTTCAATAGTATTAAAGATGGGAAAGTTAAATATGCATTCCAGTTCTAACACCTCCATCTCTCGTTAAGACATAGCAAGTGAACACCAATTTCAGGTCTAAGAGCCAAAGATCGCCTGCTCCTCAGACGATTACAGCTGTATAGCATTGTCTTCAATTTCCTCGTCTCAAACGGTTACTTCACTCCAGACGCGATGGCTGCAATCCGGTTAGGATGAATGAGAATAGTCACATTGGATTATTTTCTCATAATCCACAGTTCCTTTTGCGACAGGATGCTGAGTACAAAATCGGAGATTTGCCCAAAATATACGTTATCGTTTTACAGTTCCTTGTTCTCGGTTATAGGGAGAATGGCAGATAGAATATATTGGCAAACGGTTGATAAATAAGCATCGATGTCAAGACGCTCATGGCGAACATCATTATTTTAACGGTGTAGAAAACGTACCCAACTACAGTACGAATTGCCCTCTCGACCTACCTGCTTCAGGCCTTCCTTTACCACACACCCTCCCCCACCCGCCCCTGAGAAACACCCTGTCTCGAAGTTTCATTTCGCCGTCTGCACTCCACTTCCTACCGAGGATTTACATATACATTGAACGAATTCTGACATATGCAATTTCTCCGCAACGCGATTGCGCGCTTGAGCTGCAATGCCGGCCACCACTTGTATGTTAATGATTGCCGCTGAGGGCGTAATGGGCGTGCGGCGCTCAAAGTGGTTTGTGTAGAATCAGGGGCTGGTGTCAGAGAGCGGGCGTCTAGCACGGTGTTAAGGAGCTGTTAAGTGGCGCGTTGGGTAAGTTGGTCCCGGATATTACTTTGCCAAATGCAGAGACAGTGTATATACTAAGAGGTGTGGAGGATTGACAATACAACGCTAATGCAGTAACATTCTCATAGAAATGCGCTAATAATACAGTAATACAGCAATAATACTATGATAGCATATTGATAATTACATACATTCCTAGGAATACCAATTCTACTTCTATTACACCAAACCAAACCAAAGTAAAAATCTTTTTATACTGCACATTCCACATTCCCTTGAT
>NC_051405.1:17971655-17971828 GCF_015228065.2 Penaeus monodon
AACCTCGTTACATCTCCCACACATCGCCATTATCGCTAATGTTGTCGGCGCTCCAATGGACGGTCGGGGTTACACACACAGACCCAACAAGATTCCCAGCTGTAATGCGGTTAAGATATCGGTGTCCTCCTCGTCAGCTGTGAGGGAAGGTTGTGGCGGTGGGGTAGAAATTC
>NC_051405.1:17972138-17973361 GCF_015228065.2 Penaeus monodon
CAACCCACCCACCCCACCTTCTGTTCCCCAAGTATAATTAATCTGAATATTCAATTTCGTCGTTAATTATAACCCTTATGCGCTCCATGCATTATAATGGCTGGTCTGAACACCTTCCTCGCGGGAACCGAGAAGCTGCGTCGCCTCAAATGTCCTTTGGAAAAGAAGCGAGAAATGAAAGACGTATTTTGATTTCTGAGATCACGGAGGGAGTGGGGGAGAGGGAGATGAAGAGAGGTGGAGAGAAAGGAGTGGAATGAGGGAGTTGGAAAGAAAGGAAGGGAATGGAAGGGGGAAGAGATAAGGAAGGGTTTGGAATGGGAGGAGATAAGGAAAGGGAGGGAGTGAGAAATAGAAAGGATGAGAGAAAGGCAGTGGGTGAATGAGAGAGATAAGTGGAGGGAGAGAAGAAAGGGAGTGAGGGAGTGAAAAGTGAAAGGGAAGAGGATGAATGAGAGACAGAGAAAGAAAGAGAAATTCAAAGGCAAAAGCTTTATTCCATTTTTCAAATTAGCTATTCCCTTTTCCTTTCGTTCTCTTCCCCACTTCTCCCTTTTCTCTTGTTCCTTTTTCTTCTTCTCCCGTTTTCTTTTCTTCTTCTCCTTCCTTCCCCTTTCTTCCTCTTTTCACTCTCTCCCATTCTCCCCTTCTTTTCCCCTATTCTCTCTCTCCTTTTTCCCCACTCCACTCTTCTCTCCACTCCACTCTTCGCTTCTCCTCCCCTTCTTCCTCTCTCCCCTCTTCGCCTGTTCCATTTTCTTATCCCCCTTCTTCTTCTCCTGTCCTTTCCCGTCTCCCCCCCCTCCTTTCTTTTCTTCTCCCCCTTTCCTCTTCCTCATCCCTGCCTCATTCCCCACTTCGCCTGTTCCTTTTTATTATCTCCCTTTTTCTTTTCATTCTTCTTCCCTTCCTCTTCCCTGCCCCCCCCCCCCCTTCCCCTCTTCGCCTGCTCTTTTTCTTATTTCTCCTTCTTCCTTCCTCTTCTTCTTCCCCCCCTCTCCCCCCCCCCCAGTTCGCTGCTCCCCTCTCCTCCCTCGCCTCCCCTTTTATCCCCCTCGGAAAGCAAATATTTCTCCCTTGTTAGTGAGGGATCGGAGCCAGCTAATCTCCCTCCGTCTCGCTCTATTTAACCGAGTGTCAGGACCTCATTAAATTAATATTTCTTCCTCACAGTCGCGGTATGATGCGTGTAATTGCATTCAGACTGAACGGAGGGTGATGTG
>NC_051405.1:17973717-17973879 GCF_015228065.2 Penaeus monodon
TTTCTAGTGCTAAAGCCGAATCACTTTTGCAAATCTGCTTTATGAAAGTTAACCGCGAAGGTAATTTTGTCTCTGAAATAAGATCATGATAATCTCGTGATCTTATGAAAACGAGAACCTTTTGTGGGTTATTTAGTTTTCGCTTTTTGTGGATTATTTTCA
>NC_051405.1:17974252-17974902 GCF_015228065.2 Penaeus monodon
CAGCAGGAAAGCAGACACCTATCCCAGACGAAGGCCGCCTCCGACAGAGCTGTTATGAGTGAGTGTCTAGTGGTCATGGCGGCTCATTTCGCACTCAGCCCAGCCTATCTGTATTTGGCCGTGTGTTGGAATTCCCTGTTTGGTCAGCACACACACTGGCGTCCCAGATATACAGAGAGGCTTGTACTCGAAGGATGGGTAGGGACAGGGAGGGGGCGGGGTATGAGGAGGGGGCTGGATATAAAGAGGGGGGTAAGGAAGGGAGGAGTAGGAGGGGAGGGGGAGGGGGATGGGGAAGGGGGAAGGCAAAGGGAGAAGGGATAGAGGAAGGGGGAAAGGGAATGGGTGGGAAAGAAATAAAGGAAGGGGGGAAGGAAAGGATGAAGGGGAGAGGGAAGGGCAAGCGGAAGGCAAAGGGGGAAGAGGAAAGGAGAAGTGGGAGGACGAAGGGTCGGAGTGGGACGGACAGAGGAAGTGAGAAAGGGAAGGGGAAAAGGAGAAGAGGAAGGGGATAGGAAAAGAGGAAGGGAGAGAGGAGGTGGGAAGGAGGAGGGGATGAGGGGAGTTCTTCAGCCTTCACTCAAGGTCCTTTACTCATCAGTCCACCACCTCGGTCCTTTCAAGTCCAAATGACGCCAATTGTGGACCTT
>NC_051405.1:17975153-17975340 GCF_015228065.2 Penaeus monodon
CTGAGGATTTTATTTATATCGCATTGTCATTTAGGAATTGAAGCCCACGAAACGTCTTATTGATGAAAACAACGAAAAGGATATTTGACAAGTTTGATAAAACCACAGCTGTTAACAATATATTTTGAAAGGCACGCATATATGAACTGCTACATGCAGTCATATATATACGCATATGTACATATGT
>NC_051405.1:17976554-17976686 GCF_015228065.2 Penaeus monodon
AGGCGCAGCAGGTAATGCGAGGGAGAGTCAATGATTAGATAGGACAGCGCGCGTAGCGACCCTGACACTTGTCAACACAGACAGACAGCGACAGAGAGGACCGGCTGACAACTGGAGGTAGAATTATTGGCT
>NC_051405.1:17976942-17977036 GCF_015228065.2 Penaeus monodon
TTGCTCAACATTACTCTATCTCATGATTATTGCTACTTATGATATGCTGTTGATGTTCGTTAATGAATAAGCTCATAAAACTTGCCTTCTTGGC
>NC_051405.1:17977127-17977407 GCF_015228065.2 Penaeus monodon
TTAGATATATACGTATATGGTTTCTGATTGGCCGTTACGAAATACACTAAATTTCTCTCCTTTGTCGTCGCCTTTCCAGTCCGCTGAGTCACGCTCGGTGCCTCTTGCGTATGACGTCATCGCAATTCCCGGTATTGTTGTTATTAAAGTTCTTGCTGCTTAATTCTATCGCTGCTATTACGCCATTGTTATCATCATCATTATTGCTCTGTTACTGATGTTGCTATACTTATTATTGATATTAAGGATAATGACTACTGCTAATAAGTTGTTCGTTTAT
>NC_051405.1:17977545-17977743 GCF_015228065.2 Penaeus monodon
TCGAGATTCCCCGTTCCCCTCCCTCCCTCCCTCCCCTTTGTCCGGCGGCCGCAGAAGGTCCCCGAGACTGGATACTTTCCGAGCCGCCTAAGTGGCTTATGGCGGAGCGCCCCGTCTTATCCGGAGGCTAAGGTGCTTCGGCTCCATTGTGCAGCGCGGGATGCCGATAACTTATGAAATTCTGTTAGTGGTATTAGC
>NC_051405.1:17978227-17978315 GCF_015228065.2 Penaeus monodon
GAAAAAGATGGTTGTAGAGGAACGGGGGAGAGAAATAAAGAGAAGGGGGGATAATGGATGAAAAGGGGGGGGAGAAGGGCGGGAGGGG
>NC_051405.1:17978507-17978698 GCF_015228065.2 Penaeus monodon
TTCAATTCAGTCCCTACGACTTTCCCAAGACAGACTCCAATACCAGGTCATTCTCCTGACAGGTTCTTTGCTTCTCCCAGGTTACGCTTTAGAAAACGTGCTTTATCGAAATTCTTCAATTAACTGTCTATGTCTCCATTCGCCCAGTTATTCATTCATTCGTTCACTAACATACCTATTTTATGACTGAT
>NC_051405.1:17978731-17978933 GCF_015228065.2 Penaeus monodon
TATGTATTCATTTATTCGCCTATCTACTTATCCATCCATCTGTCTGATTGTAAATTCCTTTATTCTAGTTCAAGGAGGCGCGCGGCGTGGGTGCCTGGATAGGGGGGGGGGGTAGGAAAAGAATAAGACAGGATTCCAAAAATAATAAAAAACAGATGATGATAAATAATCCAATAAATCAGAGAAGAGGACAAAAAAAATT
>NC_051405.1:17979121-17979297 GCF_015228065.2 Penaeus monodon
AACAAACACGGACTGAAAGACGGACTGAAGCACAGCGAAAGCCGGAGCCGAGTGCAGGGACGCCAGACAGCCGAAGGAGACTCGAAGATGCGTGGCGGTAGAACACTTCGGGCGAACATAGGAAATGAGAAAGGTGTGATAGGAGGCGCCGAGATCGATGGAGAATTCCTGCTTTG
>NC_051405.1:17979876-17979957 GCF_015228065.2 Penaeus monodon
CTTCCTTTTTTCTCTATTCCCCTTCTTTCTCTATCTGCTTCTCCCGTTTCCCCTTTAATCACATCATAATTATTATTTCTA
>NC_051405.1:17980028-17980239 GCF_015228065.2 Penaeus monodon
ACTTCTCTTAACCCATCACCTTTGCCATTTTTCCCACTTTCCTATTCGTCTCTCTCCTCAGAGTCACCATCACTCATTCTTTTGTTTTTCTACCCGTCATATTCGTTTTCTTTTTCACTTCATCGTCGACTGTGAGGAGAATACGCCAACGAGCTCTGGCCGAGTGTGTGTGGCAGGCGAGGAAGCTTAGCCGAAGATGAATGACAATTGG
>NC_051405.1:17980463-17980781 GCF_015228065.2 Penaeus monodon
TCCGAGCAATTTGTTATAGCTACCCACCAAATTAATAGGCCTTTGGTATGATGTGGAATCTTGCACAAGTTATGCCCACATTGTTTCGTACGAGTGACGTTCTCTCACGTCCTCGCTGAAGGTGAGTTTGGCTCTCAAAACACCTAATCTCTGATGAAGCGTAACTTTCTAAATGAGGAACTTTGCGTTATTAAACAGAAAGGGAAACTTTGTATCCCCTCCCCCTAAAAAAAGAAGAGAGGGGAAAAAGGAAGAAAAAGATAAATAAAATAAAATCAAAGATGGTCATTAGAAGAAAACGTTAGTTTAGTGGTTACC
>NC_051405.1:17980826-17980951 GCF_015228065.2 Penaeus monodon
ACTAATATTGACGCTTTTTTTAGTCCCCGTTTTTTTTTCATTTTTACTTAATTTCCTCTTCCCTTTTAATCCTTCACCCCCCCCCCCTCACCCGTATTCTCTCCTTACACCGAACCTCATTACGT
>NC_051405.1:17981615-17981975 GCF_015228065.2 Penaeus monodon
CGGCCCCAAGACCGCCCGAGCAAGACCGCCCTCTCCGGAGCTCCCGTGTCGGGGCGCGGGCGTCCAACGAAGCGACAACTCCTTAATGGTGTTTTGCTGTTAATGGCGACTCAGCAAGACCACCGCTCCAGATTGCCAACCCCCCGCCACCCTCCGCTCCTTCCTTCGGGATCTTTTTCTACTTTTTTCTTTTCTTTCTTTCTCCCTTTTTTTCATTTTCCCTCTTCTCTTTCTTCTTCTGTTTTTTTCTTTTTCTCTTCTTTTTCTACTTCGTTTTCTTTTTCTTCTTCTTTTTCTTCGCCTTGGGCTTCTTCCTATTTTGTTCCAATTTCCCTGCCACCACCTGCTCCCCTTTTCGAG
>NC_051405.1:17982035-17982437 GCF_015228065.2 Penaeus monodon
ACTTCCATTTTCTTCCCCACCATTTGCTCCCTATTTCATTCGTCTTATTTTAAGCTACATTGTTTGTTTTTTTCCTCGTCCAACCTTCTTTTCCCTTTTTTTATCTCCTGTCCTCTTTTCCCAATTCGCCATGCTGCAGTTCGTCTTTTTTCCTGTCTCCCTTCGTTCTAGTTAATCAAGCCATTTTCCTTTCTCATCCCATCTCCTTTCTTCCTTCCCTCTTACTGTCCTGATTTGTTGTTTTTAGCCTTTCAACTTTTACATTTTCCTTTGTTTTACTTTCTCTGTCCTCACTCTCATTTATTCCTTCTTCCGTTCTACCCCTTTTTCCTTCTCCCTATTCTACTTCTACTTCCTTTTTTCCTCACTCCCTCTCCCTTATCCCCATTCCTCCCTCATTTC
>NC_051405.1:17982579-17982691 GCF_015228065.2 Penaeus monodon
TGTCCATTTGACGTGGAATATACCATCAGCTGAGCAAGACCTCCTGCTGGGGTATCCTTCACCCCCCCCGCCTGCGTACACACACTTCAACCGCCCCCCCCCCCTCCGCGAC
>NC_051405.1:17983540-17983665 GCF_015228065.2 Penaeus monodon
TGGACCCAGGATCCACTAGTTAGGGAAAGTTCTGCCCGGATTTATTTTCTATTAAAGAGAGGAAAGTTGGTCAAAAGTAGAGTCCTTTTCACTCCTGCTGTTTCATCTTCACTTTTCGCATCTTT
>NC_051405.1:17984053-17984146 GCF_015228065.2 Penaeus monodon
AAAAGCATCTCCCATATCCGTCTCTGACACCCCCACCCCCCATCCCACCCCAACCTTTAAAGGATAAATATCTCTCATACCTTCCTAGGGCGA
>NC_051405.1:17984265-17984484 GCF_015228065.2 Penaeus monodon
GTTCACCACTCCGACCCGGTATTATTCACAATTCCTAAAGCTTATTTTGAATTTTCACATGAAAAATGTCTTCCGCCATGTCGTACATCACGGAATATGGGAATCGGGAATACGCGGGACTCTTTCCGTGGCGTCTGTTTAAGAATTCCTTTGTCGTGAGTGCGCTGGTTTGTGATCCCAATGGCCGACAGCTGGCAGCCAAATGCACGCTCCGGGATG
>NC_051405.1:17984984-17985116 GCF_015228065.2 Penaeus monodon
CAACATTTCTTCACCATTTATGAAATTGCTGTAAATATAACGGTAAAAATTTAGGGAAAAAATCTCCGGAATTCACATACCCTTTTTTCACATACAGCCATCACCGCGTTAAAAAGACTCTCTCTCCCTCTT
>NC_051405.1:17985495-17985716 GCF_015228065.2 Penaeus monodon
TTCACACAGTGTCCCTCGGTCACTCTCCTAAACACCAACACTATATATTCAAAAGAACAGTCATTCGCAACCGCTAAGAGCTCGCTAGTGCTTCGGTATTCACAACGATTCCGAAAAGCTGTTCACCGTAAAGCTCATCCGAAATCTGCCCTTTTATCGAGCACAATTTCTTGGCGACGTCACAGGAAATGAGACACGTCGCCCAGGTCTTTTGTCTGCGA
>NC_051405.1:17986138-17986207 GCF_015228065.2 Penaeus monodon
TGTAGGCGTGTGTATGTAAATCAAGGAGGAAAATATAAGCCATGTTCATTTGTGTGAATATCTCCCCGA
>NC_051405.1:17986327-17986685 GCF_015228065.2 Penaeus monodon
TTTCGTTCTACCCAGTGAAACGAGTTCTCATACCCATTCTGTAGCCTTCCCTTCACCCATAAAGATCGCCAAACAGCTAATCAGAGAGCGGGAGTCGATGTGGAATCGTGTTTTGAAATTCCCCATGCCTCCCCCCCCCCCCCCCGTAGCATCCACCGATTAGGTTTGGACAGAGGGAAAAGTCTGTTTTCTTTTTAGGCCTGCTGCCTTGCGTGGAACAACCTTTGCTTCCTTCCCTTCCCCTTATCTCCCCGCCTCTTGATAGAAAGAGAATAGGAGGAAGCAAGACAGAGTGAACTGATCTGAAAACTAAAATTCAAATAGATGTCTTTAAGTGTGTGTGCGTGATAACATTACC
>NC_051405.1:17986964-17987098 GCF_015228065.2 Penaeus monodon
CATGCCAAAACTTGTTTCAAAGTCGTGGCAGCTGTCTCGAGCAGATCTTTTTATAGAGTCGGCACTATCAAAAGAAGGTCGCTTTGACTTGGGGGAATATCATTGTGATCTTTGCTGTTTTTCTTTCTTCTTCC
>NC_051405.1:17987333-17987514 GCF_015228065.2 Penaeus monodon
AAAAACACCCACACACGCAAAAGGGCAAAGCAGCAGCAGGAGTGGGCCTTAATTGGTCATGTTTGTTCTATGTTGCATCATGTAGCCGGCCTGTACATGCGGTGGCCGGCCAAATGCCTTCCTATGTTGTGGTGTTTCGAGTACAAATCCGTTACTGAGCGCTGGGCTGCTGGTGAAACTG
>NC_051405.1:17987968-17988059 GCF_015228065.2 Penaeus monodon
CCGAATAAATTCCCGAACAGGATACATCTCCGCCTCAGAATTCACTCTTCTTTTTGCTTCTATCATTCTCGAAAAAAAAACGGAATTTAAA
>NC_051405.1:17988170-17988587 GCF_015228065.2 Penaeus monodon
CTCCCTCCCCCTCTTCCCCTCTTCTTTTCTCCCCTTCCCATCTTCCCTTCCTTAAAATAAGCCAAAATAATGATATCCGACGCGGCACACTTCGGCATATGGCCGTGATGGGTCCTCTATGCACTTGTTTCAAACCTCCGCTGTTTGTTCCTGGCGAGGGCTGAAGGAATCGGATTAAAGCTTGCTTTTCGATTAAGTTGTCATGTATTTGGGGGGATATGTTGGGCTGTGATGCGGTTTTCGGTGGATGCCTGGTAGGTATGTTTTGAAAATTCGCCTGGTTTATTTCGTGGTTTTTACCCGAAGGCTAAGTCTGAGCCACGGATGGCGATTGGGACGACGAGATTCACGCCCGACTGGTCTTTTTCTTAAGCGGTGAATTTAACTCCCGCTGCCTCGACTCAAGAAGCGATAATG
>NC_051405.1:17988638-17988926 GCF_015228065.2 Penaeus monodon
TGTCCACGACACCTTGGCTCGCTCACGCTTCAAACCCACTTTCGAAAGCCCACGCATCAACTAACTCTCTTCCACAACATCATACCACCCACGCCAGGATTTTAACCCACCATCGCCCACCGTCGGATAGACACCCACCACTTTTCATCCCACCCGCGCGCCCACCCTCCTACTATCTCGCCACATCTACGCTTCAGTTCACCCCTACTTTGACCCACCCTCACACACTCCAACATCTTTCACCCACGGTTTTCCTCGCCCACTGACCCACCCTTGCCCACCTTCATC
>NC_051405.1:17989207-17989358 GCF_015228065.2 Penaeus monodon
TCATAACGTTTTGATAAAGGTGCACACTAAACAATTTTCTCGCCCAACACGTATTAAATATGACCACGGCGCTTGGCTTACAACAGAAATAACTTGGTTTATTTTCCACGTCGTTAAGTCGAAGGACATAAAATCTCTGTTGGGCTCACAA
>NC_051405.1:17990186-17990434 GCF_015228065.2 Penaeus monodon
CTTGAAGGAGTGTTTCCTTCACTTCACTTACGCGAGGGTGGAGGACGGGGGGGGGGGGTATCTAGACCTGTTCCCGCCAGATGTTACACTTGAGCGAGAAAGAACGAGGGAGATAGAGGGGCCGGGGAGGAAAGGCGGAATAGAAGGGAGATGAGGAAGGAGGGAAGGGAAGAAGAGAATGGGGGGGAAATGGGAGGGAAGGAGGGGGGCGAAGGGAAGGAGGGGGAAGGGGAAGAATGGATAAGGGG
>NC_051405.1:17991061-17991148 GCF_015228065.2 Penaeus monodon
GCAGACAGATAGGGATCATAAGGAGCGTGACATTTAGAACATTGCATGAGCTCTAACAAGGCGTCTAGCTAGAGGGCTTAGTGAAGT
>NC_051405.1:17991818-17992053 GCF_015228065.2 Penaeus monodon
AATCCCCTTCCCTTAATCTCACTCACCTCTACCCCCCCACCCCCCCAGCCTTGGAGAGCCAACGGAGCTATCGTCCACCTGTTGGTCTGCGGTCCTTTTCTCGCGCTTAAGGACCAATTTGCCGAAGATATTCCCCGGAAATTCAGCCCTTTGACCCTCCTGACTTTTGCCTCTCTCGCTTTCAACTCCTTGCCTTGTTCTCTCCTTGTTTAATCTCGTCTCAGCGGAGGAAAGG
>NC_051405.1:17992307-17992398 GCF_015228065.2 Penaeus monodon
GTGGATTCGAAATCCGCGATGCTGTTCACGGCGACTGACTCGCTAATTAATCAAATCTTACGATGAATTTAACCATCAACTGGGAGGGCAA
>NC_051405.1:17992862-17992967 GCF_015228065.2 Penaeus monodon
ATAAAATAAAAGAGTGAAGAGAGTAATGAAGTACCGACAGTCAAGGGTTATCCTCCCATGTCCTTTACCCAATTATTATCACCCATTTCTCCTTACAGACATTGC
>NC_051405.1:17993241-17993580 GCF_015228065.2 Penaeus monodon
GAATGTACTTCACAGTCACGCAAGCAAAACATAACCATTACCAAGGCCTTTTCACCTTCCTCAAAAATATACATTTCTTACATTCCTCTTTGTGCGACTCGATCTTTAGAAGCAACAGTACTACATTGTTAAACAGTTTCTCCTGAGTCTTTGAAGTGAGCGTCAAAAAGATTTATCTGTGAAACTTGAATTGTTTCCGTATTGATTTTTCTTAACGGGATTAGCAGGTTTTAAGGTGAATCGAGTCACACGTTATAGGGCATTAGCATTTGTTGCTCTGAGTGGAATCTATGTTTTTTTTTGTTTTTTTTCTAGTTTGAAACTATTCAAGTCTGTTTT
>NC_051405.1:17993644-17993740 GCF_015228065.2 Penaeus monodon
ACGCAAAGAACAGATGAATAATTATTAAAACAAAGAGTGATAGAGAAAAAAAAGTTAAAACTACCTCCCCCCTTAGAAAAAGAATTTAAAATTTCT
>NC_051405.1:17993915-17994001 GCF_015228065.2 Penaeus monodon
GAAAAAATATGAGATATATATCATTGTTCTTCCTTTATACCCAAGGGCGAGAGAGCATTCAAAAATACCTTTTAGCGAGGTCCGAA
>NC_051405.1:17996087-17996302 GCF_015228065.2 Penaeus monodon
CGCTCACATCCCCGTCATCCGCTCGCCTGGCCGCCCGCAGCATCCCACGAAGTCATGCCACCCTAAGCAGCGCGCGCCTGACCTCAGAGACCCCACGTGCTTGACCTCTGATCAGCGCGACCTAATCTGGAAGCCCATGAGTCTCTCTCGCCGCGAATAAATATTGTTCTCTCGCTATCATCCCCCGGATAAAACGCCCTCAAGGGGATGTATGT
>NC_051405.1:17996679-17996863 GCF_015228065.2 Penaeus monodon
CACCCCCGACCCCCTGAGGCCGATTACACCCCTTCCCTCCCATCGACCGGGTAAATATTGACACGGGGGCTTCACGAGCTGTGAAAAGTACAGATATCTTTCTCCCTCTGTGTCCTCTTCTCCCTTCTTTTATTCTCTTCTCCTCTTGTAACGCTTCGTTTTGCTTTATTCTGTTTGACATTGA
>NC_051405.1:17996973-17997077 GCF_015228065.2 Penaeus monodon
CAACATTCGCTCTCATCTCCCTTCTTCTCCTCCTCCCTCCTATCTTCCTCTCCCTTATTCTCCTCCCCCCACTCGGTTTCCTCTCCTTTCTCTCCTATATATTT
>NC_051405.1:17997157-17997300 GCF_015228065.2 Penaeus monodon
GTCGTGTAAATATTAGCAGAAGTGGACCGACCATAAGCCACTTGTACATCCTGTCACCCGAGTCCGGATTACTTGCCTCATTTTCCTCTTTTTTCGGTGTTTCTCGGCCTCTCTTTTTCTGGCCATCTCCCTCGCTCTGTATG
>NC_051405.1:17997377-17997743 GCF_015228065.2 Penaeus monodon
GTCTGTGCTTATGCACATATTTGTGCAGACATGTATATGTTTATAAACAATTATGCAGAAAAATGCAAGAAACGACGATTTTCCGAGAATTTTTTCAATTAAAAGGGTAAGAAAAAATCATAAAAATAAGTCAACACTACAACCAGCTAAAGAAAAAGACAATAAAGGAAGGGAAACAGGAGAGACAAACAAGCAGAGAGACAAAACGGGGAACGGCAAGGGGCGAGAAAAGGCGAACTGACACCCATCCAGCCATCCAGGAACTCACAATAACGGAGATTCCTTTAGCGTCTCCCGAGGAAGTGAAATCAACCAGGGACAGAAATTACGAGCCTCGGCTGTCTCTGCTTTATAAACAGCCGTGTA
>NC_051405.1:17998191-17998422 GCF_015228065.2 Penaeus monodon
CCGCTCTTCCTTCAAGAAATATAAACCAAAATAAGCTTTCTCTTAAGATAATTTTTTAAAGGATTCCAACTTCCCTTTAAAAAAAAAAATATCCGTTTGTTTTGACTCTTACGATGAAAAGCTGGGAATAGTTTTTGCCTCCGGGAATTGATTTCGAATTCCCTGGTCAGCTTATTGTGCAGTTTTCGACACCTCTGCTCTCTGCTTTCTCCTTCTTTTCATCTTTTCTTA
>NC_051405.1:17998639-17998710 GCF_015228065.2 Penaeus monodon
ATCCGAACAACCACCCCCTCCGAACCCCCAATCCCCCCTGAACCACCAACCTCTCCTGACCCCCCCCTCCC
>NC_051405.1:17998749-17998850 GCF_015228065.2 Penaeus monodon
TCTTTCTGACACACGCGACGCCAAAAACCTGACGTTAAAATCGAGCCCATCGCACGCCCGGCCAAAAAGCTTTTTACTCGCGCTTCGTCGCCATTGACACT
>NC_051405.1:17999217-17999377 GCF_015228065.2 Penaeus monodon
GGAATTGGGAGAGGGGATGGAAAATAAGGAAAGGAGAGGAAAAGAAGAGAAATTGAGAATATGAACAGATATAGGGGAAAGGATTAAAGGATATAAGGGGAAGGAAGAGCAATGGACAGAAAGAGGCAACAGTTAAAGTGTAAGAAAAGGAATAGAGAGA
>NC_051405.1:17999410-17999618 GCF_015228065.2 Penaeus monodon
AAGACGACGGAAAGAAAGGGGAAAGAGATAAAAGAGGGGGAGGGGGGAATGGAGAGGGGGAGGGGAGGGTAAATCTGGCTCCACGTGTCGGTGTGAGTTCGGGAGAAAGAGACACTTCGTTTTTATTTATTGTGCAGTTGGTCTCTCCGTCTCATTCTTCTCAGAAATATTTACTTGTTTTTTGTGTCTGTGTATGTGTGTTTCCGCT
>NC_051405.1:17999744-17999932 GCF_015228065.2 Penaeus monodon
TTGGCAAGACGGTAGATAGATAGAGATATAGTAATTTAGAATTTAGACAGAAGTATGCACATTCAGACAGACAGATGGAAACATCTGTTTACTTTTTGACATCTAATCCACCTCCACGTCATTTCTCCTTTATTCATTAGTTTCATCGTCTCTGCTTCCTCTTTATTTCGCTTTTCCCCATCTCTGCT
>NC_051405.1:18000066-18000674 GCF_015228065.2 Penaeus monodon
GTGTCGATTTCTTCTTGCTGTTTTCACCCTCCCCTTCACCTCTTTTTCTCATCCTCTTCTTTTTTCACTTTCCCTCCGTATCTCTCTTTTGTATCACTTTCTCTTTTCATCACATCTTTCACTTCCTCTTTTTTTTATCTCCATCCTCTTCCCTCTTCCTCTCCTTTCATTCTTCTCTCTTGCACCTCTTTATTTGCCTACTTCTTCGCCCCTTTTTCCAACTTTCTCTCCTCTACCTCCTCTACTCTATTCCTCTTTCAAAGCTTTCCTCTTCTTTACCATCATTTTCCTCTCCTCCTATACTTTTTTCATCACCCTCTCTTTCACCTCATCTCTTCCCTCCCCCTCTCCTCCATCCCCCTTCCTACCTCCCTCTCCCCCACCACTTCCACTTTATTTATTCTCCTTCTCTTCCTTGCACCCTTTCGTTTCTTCTCCTAATCTGTTTCCTACCTTAAGTGCGCTTAAATTCATTTATGACGGAATCTAAACTCTTCCATATACGCGCTCGTTCTCTCTACCGAAGCTAATCTTTTCCTCTAAACCCCTTCCAGTGGGCCAGAGGTTACTCCGATGCTCTCTATTGTCTTTTCTCGTGTAATTTTTAA
>NC_051405.1:18000802-18000996 GCF_015228065.2 Penaeus monodon
GGGGCACAGGTTTTAATTTGTTTTGAATTTGTATCTTATAAGGAGTCTTTATTATTTTTAAAGCCTCGATGAATGGTTTCGCAAGAAATCTATCTTTTTATTTTTTTTTTTTCACGGGGCTACATTTCTCCCCCTTAGCGAAGTTTTAACATTGAGATTTTTTTTCCTTTTTTTCACTTTTACATATTTTGACG
>NC_051405.1:18001021-18001488 GCF_015228065.2 Penaeus monodon
CCATGTGTCTCTCCATTGATCTATTTATCCAACCCCCGATGCAGTCGAGGGGGTGGGAATAAATGGAGAGGAGAGGTGGATGTGACGAAGGGGGGGGTGGAGATGGATAATATAGGGAGTTGGAGGTGGAGTGGAGTGGCGGACGAGAGGGATGGAGGAGAAGAGATAGAATGTGGAGCGATAAAAGAAGGAGAGGGGAGGTAGAGGTGGAGGCGAGAGGTGGACAGGATTTCAACTTCATGATTAAGACGCAACTTGGATAACTTCGGCACCTCAGGATTAATGAAAGGATAATCGGTTAATCATGGCGAAAGTGAGGGGGGGAGGAGGGAACAATGAGATGGAGAGAGAGGGGGAGAAAGAGAGAGAAAAAAAGAAATGTGGGGCATCAGTGAGTGAATGAAACAGAGAAGATAGATCAATCTATCGATAGACAGATAGATAGAGAGAGGGGGGGGGGTAAAGAG
>NC_051405.1:18001569-18002806 GCF_015228065.2 Penaeus monodon
CAAGAAGACCAATAGATAGACAGAGAAAACAATGCAGATTTTTTCTTCTTCTTTACATATATCTTTAAAAGTAAATATGTCGATCCTAGCTACTTAAACAACCATAACAACCTTGTCACTCGCGATAAGAATTAAAAAGTAAAATACCATTCAATACATAAAAAAAAAAAACATTCAATACATAACTTTCCATTAACAATTTCCTCAGATTTTCTACGGGAATATTTTCGTCGAATTTAAAGGAAAGTTCGGTCTTGGATTACGCGGGAAAAGAATCTTTAGCTTGTTAGCGAAGGAATGGCGGAGAAGGGGAAAGGAGGATGGAGAAAGGAATGATGGAGGGAGATAGGGAGGAAGGATGGAGAGGGGAGAGGGAGGAGAAAGGAGTGATGGAGGGAGGGAGGGAGGAATGGTGGAGAAGGGATAGGGAGGAGGGAGGAGAATGGAATGATGGAGGGAGGGAGGAAGGAAAGATGGAAAGGAGAGAGGGAGGAGGAAGGAGAAAGGAAGGTAGGTGGGAGATAAGAGGGAAGGATGGAGAGGGAAGGGAAGGAGGGATGTGGGGAGGAAGTATAGAAATAGGGAGGAAGGGAGGAAAGATGAAGAGGGAGAAAGGAGGGTGAGGAAGAAGGTACAGAGTGAAGGGGAGAGAAGAAAGGGGAAGGAGAGATATGAAGGAATAGAGGGAAAGGTGATAAGGAGGAAAGGAGGAGAGAGATGAGGGAGAAGGAAGGAGGGAGAGAGGAAGGATGAAGAGAATAAAGAGGAAGAGAGGAAGAAAGGGGAGAGGAACTGGAGGCGGATAAAGGGAATGGAGGGAGAGAGATGTAAGGAAGTAAGTGAGAGACAGAAGAAGACGAAAGAAGGGAGAATGAGTGAAAAAAAAATCGGAAAAAAAGAAGTAGGAAAGGAAGGAGGGAGAGGAGTAAAGAAGGATGTGAGGAAGTAGGGAGGCGAAGAAAGGAGGAAGAGGGGAAAAGGAGAAGAGAAGGAAAAGTAAAGGGATGAAAGAAGGAAGGGGGAAGAAGAGAAAAAAAAAAGGGGGGAAGAAAACTGAGAAAAGACGGGGCAGGGAGGTAAAAGGAAATTGGGCGAAAAAGAGATGAAAGGGAACCCAAAGGAGGGAGGGAGAGGGAGAAGAAGGGAGAAGGCCCACACCAACAGCCCCCTTGAGGACGAAAAGTCACCACTAACAACAACGACTGCAATAACGTAGCAATAACCGGCCTCAGCTTGG
>NC_051405.1:18003434-18003708 GCF_015228065.2 Penaeus monodon
ATTTCTTCTTTCTTCCTATTTTCTTTACCATAAGGAAGTGAAGAAGATGTGCAAGAGAGAGGGAGATAAAAAAGAATATACAAGTGATGAAGTGAATGAACCGCGATGTTAAGCAAGTTTTCGACCTTATTTGATTAGGTTTGAGGTGAGTCTCTTGTATAGATCTGAAGGTGAGGGATGAGGGAGGGGGGGATGAGGGAGGGGGGGATGAGGGAGGGGGAGGTGATGAGGGAGGGGAGGGATGAGGGAGGGGAGGGATGAGGGAGGGGGGGAT
>NC_051405.1:18004232-18004431 GCF_015228065.2 Penaeus monodon
TCATAAGAGAAAGGAAATTAGCTTAGCTTTAGGATTATGATTTCCATAAAAAATACATATATATGATTTACAATATTGTTATTACCATTATCTCATTATGGCTCCACGAGACCATAGAAGGACTCCAGTTGCAATTACATGTATCTAAAGAAAGACCAGAAATTAAAAAAAGAAAAAAATCTTCCATATACTGGTTACT
>NC_051405.1:18004652-18005640 GCF_015228065.2 Penaeus monodon
GCATATACTTATTTCAGAATCCCTTTATGTTTTGTTCTAGAAACCATTCCACCCCTATGTTCAAACACCGCATAGTCAGCTGTCGTTACAGACAAGTCCATAATTCCACAAAGCGTTCGGGGGCAAAAATCTGTTTACCAACAGATTGTTACTATTTTAGCCTGAAATAGAGGGAGAGTTCGGAGTTCGATGCCTCTCCCCTCTGTGAGAGAAAGCAGGTGGGTTGTGTGTAGGTGGGCTAGTGGGTTTTGTGTGTGGGTGGGCTTGTGGGTTTTGTGTAAGGGTGGGTTTTATGTGTGTGTGGGATAGTGGGTTTTGTGTGGGTGGGATGGTGGGTTTTCTGTACGTGGGTGTGTTAGATGTATGTGAGCTTGTATGTATGGGTGAGCTGTGTGAGTAGGTGGGTCGGTTGGTTGTTTATTCAAGTGGGTTGGTGGGATGTAGGTGCAGATGGGTTGGTGGGTTCTGTGTGTAGGTGAATCGATGGGATGTAGGGTTGGGGTTGTGTGTGTAGGTGGGTTGGTAGGATAAAGATGGGTTAGTGGCTATGTGCAAGTGAATTGGATTCATAAGCTTGTAGGCGATAATTGTATCTACATGCGTGCGCGTTCGTAAATATGTATACCTATACCCTTACATCTATGCAAGTATATATCTACACTCGAACTACAGCCTGCATCCGCCTCCTTCGCGACCTCACCCATCCAGACCGTAAACACAACGCCACACAACGCGTTTGATCCCGAGTGCTGCCCATTCTTAGACATCTTGGGCATCCGAACAAGGCTTAACGGAATAACCTGTGGTGCCAAGCCGATTCCGGAATCTTCACACGAACACCTCCCTCGACGAATGACGGATGACTAATGGCAACTGCCGCTGTTCAATTACGGTTTAATAGTTGTTGAACGGACCCGGTTTGGTCGTATTGATTGGCCGAGGAGAGCGGCCGGAACGACGACCTCATCGGCGGGAGTCGTCTTCTTCA
>NC_051405.1:18005954-18006087 GCF_015228065.2 Penaeus monodon
TTCCCTCTCGCCCTTTCTTCTTATAAAGTTCCTTTTGCCGAAGTTTGTTTTGAAGAATGTGTAAATAGTTTGGCAAGTTCCAGGAATTCGGGATGGCGGAGGTAATATCCCTTCCGCCGGATGCTTTCCGGAA
>NC_051405.1:18006461-18007237 GCF_015228065.2 Penaeus monodon
TCCCTTGCTATTTCGTTGTTGTATCAATATTTTCTCTCCAAATTCCAAATTATTCCCGTTCCAGCGGCCGGATGTTGTGAAATGCGGCGCACTGTTTCCGTAGAGTTTTATTCAACGATGGCCTTGAAACCTCTTAATTACAATATTTGAACACACCTCCGTTAAATTTTAGTAAGAATAGAAACCCATATTCACGAAAATAACGGATTTCAATTCCATGTGGTGGCGGTAGTGAAATGATATTTGGTATGAGTGTTAGATATCTCTATGTTTACCTTCATACCTATTTTCAGTTCGTTTACATTTTGTTTGCATATTCATATACGCTTCCTTTGGTCTTAGGTAGCCTGATTATGCATTAAATATATTGAAAAATATGAACAATTTTCTCTGCCTGTGATTATAAGCAATACAGACTGTTTTAGCCAAACGACCTAAACAAAAATTTTTAAAATTAGATTTGCTCCAAAGAATTACTTATCCTCAGAGTCAGGCATCGCTCACAAAATCCAAATAAATAAGCTATTTTAAACATTCCTGACACAAAATGAAAGTATAAATGATGCAGCCCAACATGAGCCCAAAAGAGACGTAACACATTTAAAAGGAGGGCAGAAGATTTTCCTTAAAAAGAAGAAAAAGGAAAAAAAAATTCACACTTATTTTCTTTCTGTTTTGTGTGAATCTTGTCGTGTGGTACAGCTCCCTGTCACTGGGGATGAGCGTGTTCTGCCAAGCGTGAAATTCAGTTCTATATCATACAATGTCAATATGAG
>NC_051405.1:18007282-18007404 GCF_015228065.2 Penaeus monodon
GCTGTGTTGTAACGTATATACAAAATATCGGCACAGTTTTCATTCTGACTATCGTTGTTAACGTATTAGCGACGAGAGCGTTGTCTTAGTGATATTTAAATGATAATAAACGTTAAATTGAA
>NC_051405.1:18007727-18007792 GCF_015228065.2 Penaeus monodon
CCACGTCAACAGATATAGTCGTTATGAAGTCGTATTCTCTATTCTGTTCCGTGTTATTAGATCGG
>NC_051405.1:18008261-18008656 GCF_015228065.2 Penaeus monodon
CCTCCCTCTATACCTCGCCTATACCTCCCAATACCATTTCTCACACACCCCTCCCATCCCCCCGACCCATGCCAAACCCCACTAACCCCCCTCTCAATCCCCACTACCCCCATTCTCACCCCCCCCCTCCGACCCATGCTAACACCCCACTAACCCCCTTCCCTCCCTCCCGCCAGAGAGCTTGTGGTGACGTCACGGGGTCATACTGTCGCGTGAACTCCGACTGCGCATGTGAAGGTCTCTACCGGTGTAACAAAGGCAGATGTAAAACGACTTCAGGTACGTGCTTTCTGCTTGTTATATTATGTGCGGTGAGATAGATAAGTAGTCTTGTCAGCAAGAGGAGAGAGGAGAGAGGTTTGTGTATGCTGGGATGCCTGTGACTCTATTTTTTC
>NC_051405.1:18009337-18009435 GCF_015228065.2 Penaeus monodon
TCTCCTCGCCTTTTCCCTCCCGCCCCCCGCCCCCCCAGCCCTTATCCCATCCATCAAATCCCCCGTTATTTCCACAACATTTCCCCTCCTTATTCCCT
>NC_051405.1:18009686-18009801 GCF_015228065.2 Penaeus monodon
ATACCCCTCATTCGCTGATCCCTCCCCTGACGCGCCCCAGGCTCCTCCCGTGGCAGGCGTCCGTCGTGGGGAGGATTGGATTCCCTCGGGACAGAGGATTCGGTGCCTTTTGCGA
>NC_051405.1:18010093-18010326 GCF_015228065.2 Penaeus monodon
TCCCTTCCCTTCCTCCCCTCCTTCCCTCCCCCTCCTTCCCTCCCTTCCTCCCCTTCCTCCCCTCTCCTTCCTCCCTCCTTCCCTCCCCTTCCTCCCCTCCTCCCCCTCCCCTTCCCTCCCCTTCCTCCCCTTCTCATATTCTTTTAGTTTGTCTCGATGGACATTTTTATGATTATGGGAAAAGGGAATTACTATCTTTTCTTTCCTTTTTCCCCCTTTTGGCTTATTTTCCC
>NC_051405.1:18010810-18010953 GCF_015228065.2 Penaeus monodon
AGTGAAAGGACAGGAATAGATAACCTTTATCTATTCCTGGAAGAGGAAGAATAAGACGAAGAGGAGAATGAAGAGAGAGAATATTTTTCTTTCCTATTAACATCATTGATTTTATGGGTTACATAATCACAAATATTTTCTTG
>NC_051405.1:18011395-18011851 GCF_015228065.2 Penaeus monodon
CCCCGACTGAATCCTTAGCGTCTTAACGTCAGGTCAAGGAGCGAAAGAACGCCGCAAGACAAACAGGTTGTAACGTTTTTCGAACGCTTCAGATCCGGGTGCTGAGGGCGGAAGGATAAGAGGGGAAGGAGGAAAGGGGATAAGGAGGGATGAGGGAGGGAAGGATAGAGGAAGGGATAGAGGGAGATCAAGATTAAGAGAAGAATGAAAGGACGGGAAGAAAGTTGGGGCAGAGGGAAAGAGAGAGATAGAGAAGAAGGGAAACGAGAAAGCAAGAAGGGAGAAGAGGGGAGGGAAGGGGAAAAAAGAGGGAAGGTGGAAGCAAGAATACAAGGAAGGAGGGAAAATAGGATACAAAGGAGGGGGAAATAGAATCAAGGAAGTAAGGAAGGAGGGAAGAAGGGAAATAAGGAGGAAGGCCGTCTGTATTTTCTGATTATGACGTAATATGAGAAT
>NC_051405.1:18012299-18012749 GCF_015228065.2 Penaeus monodon
GAGAAATAAAGTTACCGCACATGATGAAATGAAACATTGAGAAAAAAACGAAAAAAAAAATATTGATTCACCTCATTCTTCATGACCATAACATAAAACAGAGAAAGATAACAGACTTTCCTTTGAAATGCTCTCGTTAACTCACTCGCTCTCCGTTTTACCGCCGTTCCATTTATAAACACAAAAAGAACGACAGGGAATCAAACCTCTCATCCTTATACACAAGAAGTCGTATGTTCTTTACCCATTGTTTTCTATCATTCCTATCATCATTTCTGTTGCTCTTTCTAACATTACTATCGTCATTTCTGTTACGAAGTTCTATTATTCTGTCATTTTCTATTACTCATGTTTATTCGAAAGGTATTCATCTCTCCTTTTTTTTTAGGTCGTATCACATATCCTGATTTGTTTTCCAAGTTGTATCGTTTTGGAGATTTTTGGAATTGA
>NC_051405.1:18013069-18013159 GCF_015228065.2 Penaeus monodon
CGATTACAGTGTTTTACTTCCTTTCCCTTTTTTACATTTCGGGAGATATTTTCGATTTCTTTTCTGTTTTGAAAAATAATTCTCATACTC
>NC_051405.1:18013362-18013843 GCF_015228065.2 Penaeus monodon
ATATTTTGCTCACCTTCCATCCCCTTCTCCCCCTTCATCCGATAATACACATTGCTCTGATTTATCATCACTTCCCCTTTTCCCCTCTCCTTCATTCCCTTCTCCCCTCGTTTTCATGCCTCCTCCCCATCACTCTATCACTCCTCCTTCCCCTCCCATTTTCCATTCTCACACTCTCCCCTCTCCTTTTCTCCCCTTTCCTTCGCTCCCCTCCTTCTCATGCACCCCTCCCCCTCCCCCACCACAGTTTAAGAAAGGGTAAAGGCTTCTCGTCGATATCGAATTGGTCTGAAAATATACCCCAAGTACGTTCCTGAAGTAGGTATAGTTCAATAGGTTTTAGTTAAGTACAGGAACTGTGTTATTATATATATATAGCTTTGCGCGGACATACTCGTATGTACACACTGACTGTGGTTTCGCTGATGGCCGCCATCTCGCTATACTTGGGCCTTTAATATATAGATTTGGGTATCTTTGC
>NC_051405.1:18014266-18014820 GCF_015228065.2 Penaeus monodon
GTATTATGCGTTAATAAAAAACGTTCTGTCATTCTGACATTTTCATCCGCAACTGGGCTGGTCATTGTTGGGGTTAGACAGTAACATATATATAGATGCTGAATTGGATACATATATAAACGTAGAAGTAGATTTTGCTATAGATTTGAATATTTATGTAGTTATGTATAACTACTATAGATATATTGATAATAGATACTAGCTTGTGAAGACACCCATTAAACAGCCCAAACACATTTACTGTCATTGCTTTTCTTTATCCTTTCCTCTTATAAATTCTTCTACTTCCTGCATTACATGTTGCTTATGTCGCAGATGAAAAGCAAAATTGACAACTAGACAAAAAAACAAAAAGCAATTCCTCCGGTTCTCACTCCCCAATACATCAACCTCTCTTATGCGTTTCTGTTCCCACGCAACACAACCTCTGTGCGAATTATTCCTTTAAAAAAAAATCTGCATATTCCGCGATTACTGTTATTTTGACACTGTTTTTCGCAGTCTGCACATGAGCAATATTTATCACTTTTAATATCAACCCGTCATTAGGCAAC
>NC_051405.1:18015161-18015341 GCF_015228065.2 Penaeus monodon
TCCTCGAGCATCAGACCGGTTGCATTTGCGTATGAGGAGAACGCCCACGCAGATTTGTGCTCTCCCACGCACCGTCTGTTTGCAAAGTCTTGTTGAGTTCGTTTCATGTCAACTTCTTTCTCTTTATTCACCTTTTCTACCGCAGTTTCTTTGCTCTTTCTCAGATTGTCTGTCTGTCTG
>NC_051405.1:18015440-18016525 GCF_015228065.2 Penaeus monodon
GATTCCTTTTCCCTTCTTTATCCTCTCCTTCCTTTTCCGTAATTTCGCTCATCCACACATATAACATTTTTTCAACTCCACCTTCTATCCACATACTTTTCCACACATTCTTCATCCTCTCTTCACCATTCTCTCCTCCACTTGCTCTTCCCCCCACACCCCATCCTCCCTCCACTCATTCCCTTATCCAACCGCTCTTCCACCCACGCCCCAACCTCCCTCCACCCGCTCTTCCACCCACGCCCCAACCTTCCTCCACCCGCCCTTCCACCAGACCCCAACCTCCCTCCACCCGCCCTTCCACCCACGCCCCAACATTCCTCCACCCGCTCTTCCACCCAGACCCCAACCTCCCTCCACCCGCCCTTCCACCCAGACCCTAACCTCCCTCCACCCGCTCTTCCACCCAGACCCCAACCTCCCTCCACCCGCTCTTCCACCCAGACCCCAACCTCCCTCCACCCGCTCTTCCACCCACGCCCCAACCTCCCTCCACCCGCCCTTCCACCCAGACCCCAACCTCCCTCCACCCGCTCTTCCACCCAGACCCCAACCTCCCTCCACCCGCCCTTCCACCCAGACCCCAACCTCCCTCCACCCGCTCTTCCACCAGACCCCAACCTCCCTCCACCCGCTCTTCCACCCAGACCCCAACCTCCCTCCACCCGCCCTTCCACCCAGACCCCAACCTCCCTCCACCCGCTCTTCCACCCAGACCCCAACCTCCCTCCACCCGCCCTTCCACCCACGCCCCAACATTCCTCCACCCGCCCTTCCACCCAGGCCCCAACCTCCCTCCACCCGCTCTTCCACCCACGCCCCAACCTCCCTCCACCCGCTCTTCCACCCAGACCCCAACCTCCCTCCACCGCCCCAACGCCCCTCCTCCTACTCACCTTTTTCGACTCCCATAATCAAGTTCCTGCGGCCGAGGGCGGCGCATGCGCAGTCACCACGCGTTCCGGAGCCGCGATAAGGAGCGATTACGGCAGATAATTAGGCAGCGGCGGCGAGAGACGCGCTTTAATTACGCTTCGACGCGATTGACTTGTTTGTTTGTTCTCGGGAATGGCCCCTGTCTGCCC
>NC_051405.1:18016604-18016690 GCF_015228065.2 Penaeus monodon
GGGGGGGGGACAACCGTCATTTTGTGTTTATCTTGTTTTCGAAGTTGTTTGGGGGTTTGATTTGTTCGTAGATATTTTATGTTCTT
>NC_051405.1:18016910-18017132 GCF_015228065.2 Penaeus monodon
CATCAACCAAAACCCCAGAAAACACCCAACCAAAACCTGACAACCGACACCGGATCTGATCTCTAGCGACTTCTGGCAGCTGTTGGCATGCGGTGGAAAAATGTTGCATAAAACTGTTTGTTCGTCGGAGTCTGCTCAACTTAATAGCGAACACAAGCGCAATTGTGACTAGAAAAACACGCTTTACAGTACAGGGGTTTGCCGATGTTGTGAAAGGGGGGA
>NC_051405.1:18017658-18017740 GCF_015228065.2 Penaeus monodon
GTTGAGTGTTATGCCGACCTGCGTTTGATAAGTTATGTTTGATGTGTTTGTGCCTGTGTAGTTCTCTCTCTGTTTGTCGTCT
>NC_051405.1:18017965-18018513 GCF_015228065.2 Penaeus monodon
TCAAATCCTCCAAGGGCCTCCGCGAACGTCCTCTTTTACCTCAGACTCGAGAGCCATTCGAATAATCTGCCGAATTAATTAGCGAAGCGGCACCGAAGTCTCCGAGTGTTGGGGAATCCCCGAGGGAGCTGCATGCTGGCCAAGCTTTGATTTCGTTCCCCTTCCCCTACCTCCCCTTCTTCCCTACGCCCCCCCCCTCCCATCCCCCCCTTTACATCCCTCTTCGTCCCCTTTTCCGTCATTTCTCATCCTCTCCCTTCTTCCTTCGTACTCTTCCCCCTTCCTCTCTTCCCCCTTCTCCTCTCTCTTACCTCCGGTCCCTTTCATTTCTTTCTCTTTTTTCCCCACTCTTCGTTCACTCCCTTCTTTTCCTTTCTTTTCATCTCCCTTACCTATTCCTATTGTCTGTACTTTTTTCTCTTTCATTTGTCTTTTTCCTGTCTTTTTCTTTATATTCGTATTTTCTAAATATCTGCAATCAATATTTTTTTGCTGTGTGGTTGATGTGTCTCTTTGTTATTGCCTCTTTTTCTTTCTTTTATCTTATT
>NC_051405.1:18018594-18019188 GCF_015228065.2 Penaeus monodon
TTCTTCCCTTTCTTCCTCCCTACTTCTCTCACTTCCTCCTTTCTTCCCTCCTATCCTTTCCTACCTTTTACTTCTTCCCAAAATAATCCGAAAATTTTTCCGATCCTGACAAGCAACTTCGAGTTTTGAAAGCCGTGCAAATAATGATGACAAGAAGATAATGATGGTCTCTGTCGTTAGTGCCACAGTTCTCCGCTGGATGCGGTGTCACGAAATAATGTCGTGAGAAGTCTGCTAAGTGGCAGTGTCAGAAAACGGCGAGTGGCACTTGTTATCTAAGGAGTGCCACTCGCTTACTGAAAATAATATTCGTTATCGATAAGCTGTGTCACATACTAAGTAAAAGCGACACTCGGAATTGGTATAATTTTTGCGAGTAGATGCAGCGCCATTTGAGAGCCAGTTCAAATCGATTAACCTGACAACTCAAGGTCATTATAAAAACGTCTTTATTAAATCAGGTAAGGCAGAGCACATGTAAGTAATAAAATGGAATAGATTCCAGAAATGCGTAATGTAATCCGCTTATTCAACAAGGAGTCATTAGCGGAACATATATATTGCATAGCAGTGCAAAGTCAGCAGTCAGTATGG
>NC_051405.1:18019235-18019492 GCF_015228065.2 Penaeus monodon
GAATACTGCCAGACATGCGTTCACCAGCATTCCTGCAATCAGTCGTTTATTCGCTCACGTGAACACCACTTACGCAATCACACACAAATAGGTTGCCATTCATATAGGTACATTTGCTTACATATATATATAGCAAAATTGAGCAAAGTCATCAGTCAGTACGGTATCTATCTAAAAAATATTTATATGTCTATACGCATGTAAATAAATAAAAATATAACTGAATAGAAGGATACTGCCAAACATGCATACAGTAG
>NC_051405.1:18019725-18019860 GCF_015228065.2 Penaeus monodon
TCCGCACACGAAAGAGAAGAAGAAAAAAAGTTTGAACGACCTTGGACCGTCAGATTTGAAGCGTTTAATATGTCAGCCAAAGATGTTAGCCTCGAGAAAGGAAGACAAGCTGTCAGCTACAGAAGGTGGGGGGTT
>NC_051405.1:18019897-18020107 GCF_015228065.2 Penaeus monodon
GGAAACCATATACTTAAAGTGTTTGCGAGTTTCAAGGTGAAGAATAAGGGGGTTGAGGATGGAGGAAAAGGTGGGGAGGGGAGGCGAAGGAACCATCTTCTTATGAGAGCTGTGGGGTAGGGGGGAAGCGGGGGGTGAGGGGATTCATGTTGGGGATAAGGAGCCATCTTCTCTGACATGTGATGTATTGCCCCCAAATATTCATGGTGG
>NC_051405.1:18020344-18020415 GCF_015228065.2 Penaeus monodon
TGGGAAAGTATAACACGGCCTTGAGTTGACAGGCTGGCAGAAAGAGGAAGATGAAATGAGAGGAAAGAGCT
>NC_051405.1:18020499-18020664 GCF_015228065.2 Penaeus monodon
TATGGCATTCTCTCGTAAGGGCCGCGACGGTACCTTTTTTATATTTTTTTACGCGCCAGCTGCTTGTCCATTGCAACCATTGCAGGACTCGAACCCATGCGTTTAGAGACATTCTCAGGCCCTAGTGTTTCCGTTGCACTAGGGAGGATAGATGTAATGGGTGGA
>NC_051405.1:18020876-18021064 GCF_015228065.2 Penaeus monodon
ACTAGGCGAAGGAGGGCCGGCGGGACCAGGGGAGCAGCGAGGTGGCAGACATGTGGCGGAGACATACAATGACTCGCGCTCTTAATAAGACCCCAAGGGATCCCCAGCGCGACCCCAGCTCTCGCCACTCGCAGGAAACGGGGCGAAAACATGGCCGGGAATGATGCATTGATCTGTCGCTGCCACTG
>NC_051405.1:18021249-18021369 GCF_015228065.2 Penaeus monodon
TAGTTTTCCGCTGCTGCTCCCCTTCTCCCTCTGCTTCTGCTCCTTTAGTTCTTCACCGTTTCTCCTTTTCTTCTACTTTTCTTCTTTTCCTGTTTCTTATTTGTCTCTTTGTCTTCTTTT
>NC_051405.1:18021633-18021808 GCF_015228065.2 Penaeus monodon
GCAGCGGAGGCTAAAGCAGTAATCTCGTTACTACTTTCCACGTGGATATTATTGGCAAAAAAGGTACTTCTATTACTTCGGACCTGTTGACAATATGCCCTGAAAATTCCCGCCGTGCCATATTATATTTGACAGGAACGGGAACTTCATTAACATTTATTACCAAGTTCTTCCT
>NC_051405.1:18022206-18022893 GCF_015228065.2 Penaeus monodon
AAAGCTATCCCCATAGAGGATATCTATTAAAAGCTTAAGACTCTGTTGACAACTAGTTTATTTTGACCAAATCGGAAATTCCTTTATCAAAATCTAAAATCTAGACTATGAGGAAGAATAGCAGAATATTTCAGGCGAAGAATGCTGAAACTATGATACATTTATATATATCTTTCTTTCATCTTTTTTATCTGAATGTTTTTGCTGTATTTATTAAGATGTTTTATCATATTTGTTCTGAAATTCTGCAACTATAAAATATCGTATTATCATAGGTATGCTATGTAATGATTATATAGATTTTTTGTACTTTTATCTGATCTTTTATAGTTTTATTGACAATGCTGAGACAAAATTAAAGATGATAATAATGATAAGCTCAACTGAACTAAAGTCAGCAATGAATAATCATTGTTTGAATATACAGCGAAAAGACGAACTAAAATGGACATTCTTATCTCCCTTCTGTTCAATATGAAAATAAATAGATTTATCGTTGAATCGAAGAATACCAACAAAGAAATGTGAGAAACATGTCTCAGCGTGTAAAGATAGCCGGAGGCAAAAACCGGGTGTGTGCATAGGATTGAAACTCGGGTTTTGAATCCCGTAGATTTGCGTCTCCTTGCTGCCTAGAAACAGCGAAAGTAAGGTTGAGAAAATTATTGTTTTGATGCGGAGCATTTT
>NC_051405.1:18022939-18023050 GCF_015228065.2 Penaeus monodon
CTTCTCCTTCTTGTGAATATTTGTGTGTCTGTGTGTTTGGGAGGGGGTAGTTATCGAGGCATTTGACTAACAGTCCAATCATTTATTTGTCAGCCTATACACATATATATC
>NC_051405.1:18023159-18023351 GCF_015228065.2 Penaeus monodon
GATATGTGTACTTATTTAGATAAATAGTTAGATAGATGTTTATACACTTATGTTTATGCCCTTTGCTAGCGTTTGAACGTCCTCCCTTCCCCAGTGTGCGCAACCGCTTTAAGCCCCTGGTGTTGTTACAAATTTCTACCCTGTCCATTTTTTTATGTCATAACGTTTTCTTTTATCCTTACTAATCCCCTC
>NC_051405.1:18023772-18024152 GCF_015228065.2 Penaeus monodon
GCAGCCGTGAAGGACAACCTCGGGTGGTGGTCTCCGGAGCCGCTACCCTCACAGGACCTGGGCATTCACAAGTGGGCGCGAACGCCTCCCCGCCCGGCTGCCATCAACGAGGAGGACCTTGGGCGCCGTGGGTGGACGCGTCGGCAGCCTTGAGGGGCGTGGGTGTCCCCATCACGCCCGTAGCCACGTTCGTTCGCCGCTCGGAGGGGGGGAAGAGATATATATATCTATATTCAAGGAAGAGGAGAACGAACCTACAAGAATTTCGTCGTAGCGTAGGATCTGGAAGGAGGACAAGATATGGAACAAATACAAAAAAAAATGAAAATAAAAAATACTTAAAAATATGATAAAAAAAAAATTATCTAAAAAAAAGAATA
>NC_051405.1:18024249-18024337 GCF_015228065.2 Penaeus monodon
TCGTTGTCCCTGGGAATATTTCCTGATTCAACTTACCTGTGCCGGAATTATATTTTGATTCCCGTTCTTGTTTATCATATGCAGTTTT
>NC_051405.1:18024474-18024630 GCF_015228065.2 Penaeus monodon
GTATCGTCCTTCCATCTTCTCATTTTTATTCTGGAAACCTCAAAATAGGCAAGGTAGATTCTGGACTGTATTTACGGCTAATTCTTAAACGTATGGTATGCAAGGGGCAAAACAACATGACTGTTCCGTGCGATGTACAAGTGTCATGTTTCGTTG
>NC_051405.1:18024685-18024788 GCF_015228065.2 Penaeus monodon
TACGTCGCTTTGTGCAGTCGCTACTTGAATGTGAGCTCTATGTAGATCCTCGGTACGGTCCAAATTTGCTTCTCGCACTAACATACCCAATAAAAGCCGACAC
>NC_051405.1:18024815-18024935 GCF_015228065.2 Penaeus monodon
TTTTGTTGTTTTAAGATGAAAAAGATGATCGAGGAAATCAGTTTGACTGCTTCTGCCCCGTCGTATTAAATTAAGGTTACTGATGTACTGACACCTCTTTCTAAACTGTATACTGCTAGG
>NC_051405.1:18024980-18025320 GCF_015228065.2 Penaeus monodon
AACAAGTAAGATGGTGTTATTACAAGGTTTTTAAAAACACTGAGGAAAACAAAAAACATGGACATATCCCGTATTTGTGTGACGCGCATCTCTCTCGTTTTCAGTTACTGATTCGTTTTTTCTATCACGATTTCTTAGATCACTTTGTCGTATTGTATTGTTCTGTGAGGATATATATTTTTTTTTCTCTCTCTCTCTTTTTCTCGGTTTATAAATTGATTGTGGAACACTGAACCTCGGTGCTTTAAGGAATTTTTATTATTTTCTGTATACCCCAGTGGGCAGATTTTTTTTTCATTGCAGTAGAATATCTGCCTGTGTAATAGTAATAATACTACTA
>NC_051405.1:18025359-18025555 GCF_015228065.2 Penaeus monodon
TCCGGCATACATGTCACGCCTATCCGACCACCCACGGTCATATCTCTACCTACATATCTGTTGAAAAGATAAACATATCTTAAACTCCTGTATATATTTTGCGATAATTGTAAACAAAAACACAAAAAAAATCAATTGAAGATAATTCATTTGCAGAGAATTCATTATCCATATATATATATTAATGTCCAGGGTA
>NC_051405.1:18025600-18026037 GCF_015228065.2 Penaeus monodon
TTTTAATGATAATGATAATATTTTTGTGTTCATATCTGTATGTATCGATTCTTATGACAGCAGCTTTACGTTATTAAATACAAGCGTGTGAGCACCTGTAATTGAATTGACGCCCTCAAGAAAACCTCTGTGCTTGCAAGCAACAAAGGTATCATATCAAACTTGGCTTCCTTAACGTTGCAAATTGCAATCGCCAAAAAGGCTGGTTGCAAATCTTTGGTCAGTGCATGTGTGTTTATTTCTTTGTTCTCGACTTGTTTTTCTCTCTCTTGGCGTATTGCAAATTTTTCTCGAAACAAAATACATTTTCGCACAAACTTGGCCACTTTTGGATTACGTGGCATGATTCACTTCTGTGTCAAACTCAGTCATAGCGAGATATAGAATGTGTGTGTTTACCTCCCCCATTGTCCATCGATACTGTGTCCACCAGTTTA
>NC_051405.1:18026078-18026856 GCF_015228065.2 Penaeus monodon
CTTTAACCCAGATATATATTTGTAGGCTGATGAAAGTGGCCCAAAAATACGCCAATGCTTCGATACAATCAAAAGACTCACGGATCCAGATCTTCACTTGCTTTCTTGGACCACGTCTTTAACCATTGCTACATCATATCATTTCCATAGTTTGTATTCGAATGATATAATAATGATAAAGAAATAGAAATAAGAGGGGAAGAAAGGAAAATCATTTCATTGATGGAAACCCAGATTTAGACATTTTAAAAATACCTGAGTTAGTAAAAGAAATGTATTTGAATTACAAAATAGCTTTGTTTTGTGCCAACACAATATGTCTTGTTTTTGTTTAGATAATACCAGCAGGTGTCCCAAGCTACCGCATTTATATGTAAACTTGTATCTCTAAAAAGAATGATATAAAATATTTCTAAAACTTTCACTACTTTAACATGTGATTCGAAAAGGACCAAGCGAAAATATATACAAAAAGGAAAATATTTTCCTTCAAAAATCTCGCGCAAGGGAGGGAGAGAAATATCCCGTTTTCTTCCAAGCACAAATATGACATAATAGAACCCCGTTTTCTTTAAAGGGAATTCCGAAAGTCATCGACGTAAAAATGGTGGAATTTAAGACTTTTTCGACAACACTTTCGGAACTGAAATAGATTCTGGAGACTTATTATTCACCAGTGGTGGTCTATGATCCACAAGAATTTTGGTATAACATGGTCTAGTGTTCTATACATTGCCACCTTGATTTGTTTCGCTGCTCGTACATAATATCTATATGC
>NC_051405.1:18026933-18027126 GCF_015228065.2 Penaeus monodon
CGCATATACATATATAAAAAAAAATCTTTTTTCGGAGTAGCATTATCGTATTGTGAGTATAAACTGTAATAAGCTACAATATTGCAGAGTTGCCTTCCATTTGATGGACTGAGTGTATCACAACGCACATTGCATTGCATTGCAATCAATATAGAGAGAAATTTATGCTTCGACTAACCGTATCTATAACGAC
>NC_051405.1:18027200-18027889 GCF_015228065.2 Penaeus monodon
GAGACAAAAACTCATGGATTGCTAATGTATTCGAGTGAAGAAGAACTGAAGAAATAAGATGAAAAAGGAGTGGAAAATATATATAAATGATATGATAAATTGATAACAAGATGTCCGAGTGTTTCCCGTTTTCTGACACACCCAGAGCTTCCCATTTTCTCTTGACACATTCCACAAGCAATAACGTCCTGCCCTTTATCCCTCTCCTCTTGCTCTACCCCTCTTCCTCGTCCTCGTCCTTTGCCTCTTCCTCTTTCGTCGTATGCATCATCGTCCATCACTCCGTACCTCTAAAGATCCTCTTCCCTTCCCTCCTCTCTCGCCTCCGTCGCCTCTTCCTCTATTTCTTTCCTCTCTATAAGTATCCCTTCCTTACCCCTCTTCCTCTCCCCTTCCCCTCCCCTCCCATCCCCCATCTTCCTTCGTTCCATTTCCCACTCCTTTTAACTTTTCGCCCTTTATCTCCTCCCTTTCCTCCTTTTAATACTCGCTGGCTGGCCTTTCCGCCTGTGTGGACGCAACAGTACTGTATGATGACCCCGTAACCTGAGCCTAGCACGGGGGGGCGCAGTTCCCTCTCCCCTTCCTCGACGTTCTCTCCGATTCGCTTCGCCTCTGACCCTTCGCGAGTTTTTCCTCCTTCGCTATGACGGCTTTTCTCTCTAGCCCGTTTCTGATCCTCGGGTTAA
>NC_051405.1:18029264-18030257 GCF_015228065.2 Penaeus monodon
CTTTTGTTTCTTCAAAAGTATATAAACATATGAAAATAATGTGTATTCTCAAGTACCAGACATATGCATGAAAATATATTCAAACTTGGTTTTTACTCGTATTTCTTCTACCATCTTTGTTCTATGTACACCCAAACCCTCTGTCGCTTAGACCCTCTGCACAAGCCTGTCCACTACAATTCATAATTAATATAACCATCTGTAGGGCTTTATGACTGCACAATCAGCACAGCTTAGAAAATCGCACCATCTGCACAGCCATTTTACCCTTTGCACAACCCTGTTAAATGCACCATTTGCACCATCCCCAACTGCACCATCTGCACAACCCAGCACTATCTGCACACTATACCCAGATGCACCATCTGCACAATTGTAAACTGTCTGCACATCATCCCCAACTGCACCATCTGCACAACCCAGGACTATTTGTACTGTTCCCAAATGCACCATCTGCACAACCCAGCGCTATTTGCACTGTTCTTAGCTGCACCATCTGCACAACCCAGCATTATTTGCACACTATTCCCAGCACAATCCTATACTTTTTGCACATCATTCCCAACTGCACCATTTGTACGCCACTCCCAACCACACCACCTGCACAGCCTTCCCATTCTACCATCTGCACACCCCTGCTGATTGCACAACCTGCTACTAGTCCCACCTGCACTGCACCATCTGCATCGCGTACCTTCTACAACACATGCACTAGTTGATAATCGTACCACCTGCACTGCAATTCCCTCTGCACCATACGCACATCTGCACCCCTGTTAGCACTCACCATTATTATTCTCTATCCCTGTTTTTCCAGCACCTAATTGCACCTGCACTTGCACCATCTGACATTCAGTACTGTAACTAAGTTACTAAATTTTACACCTTACTTTTATATCAAAATGTTAAAAAAACGCTCTGAAATTCACACGGTGTTTTCAGGCCAGTGGAATGGCCAGACTTGGGATATCTTTTCACAATGGTAAGATTAAG
>NC_051405.1:18030301-18030479 GCF_015228065.2 Penaeus monodon
TGGCTTTTATCCCTCTCTTTCCTTCTCTTTCCACCCCATTCTTTGTCTTCCTATCCCACTTTATACTTATCATCCTTATCTCTCCCTTACCCCCCTTTTTTAAATCAAACGCCTCTTTCACTTTCTCCTTTACATATCCAACCATTTCCTATCCTTCCTCCCTCCCTTCTGCTCCACT
>NC_051405.1:18030595-18031038 GCF_015228065.2 Penaeus monodon
TTCGTCTTCCACGGAACTGCGTCCCGTTCGTCCTCGTCCCCTCCCCCATTGGCCGAGTCCCCCTCCCTTCCCCCGCCGCCGTGCTCCGGGGTCAGTAGCTTTGTTAAGACGTAGTTTAGTGTGTGTGTTAGGTGTCACCCGGCGGTCCTCTACGCAACGAGCAGTCACCCTCCTTCAGGCTTCCTCCTTCCAAGACGTTGCCGCGACTTCTTCGGCTGCCTTGCAGTTCTTGGGCGATTTTTCTTTCCTTGTGCGAGAATCTTGAGACAGGTTTCATCGTGTTTATTATCACTTTTTTTTTTTAGGTATCATCATTGTTGTGGTGACTGTGTAGTCCTTTTTTTCTCTCTCTCATTTTTTGAAACATTGCCGTTGGTACTGACTGTATGTGTCCGTTGCAGTAGATGTATCTCTGGAAGTGTATAGTAGCTTAGGCGATAATG
>NC_051405.1:18031072-18031442 GCF_015228065.2 Penaeus monodon
TTTGAATTCCATGTGCGACAACACTGTGCTTAACTCGACGCCGGCGCAAGGGAAGGGCGCCGGAGAACCTCTTAGTTGTTTACAATATAAAAAGTGTACATGTCGAGCCAAGTGAGACGGTCAGAGTTTAACTAGGTATTATACTATTAACATATGAATATATATAATGACTATATATTAACTTATCGCCCCTGCGTGTCGGTGTTTGGCCGGCGATCGGCGTCGTCGGCCAACACGCGGCGCTGGGGGACCGACATCCACAGGTCTTCCTTGAAACTGTCCTTGTAGGTGTAGCGCGCGCGACCCACCGGGAGGGGGCTCGGCCAGGCTCATACACGGTCTCTGTTGAGCTCCACTCATTCCCTGTTTC
>NC_051405.1:18031489-18032263 GCF_015228065.2 Penaeus monodon
GCATTTTTGGGGTTCTCTCATACCTCGATTTTTAAGAACATAAATGAATATCAAATTTCTTGTGTGCCGATATGTCAGACACGACCCAAGTAATGAGTCCTTCCTTCATGATTATTGTCATATATAGTTTAAGCGAGACTGGGCTCTCACCCAACTTTTAAAATTTCAAATGATACGTTTCAAAGCGCTTCGAATGAACTCGCTATCGCACTCCAGACGTATCCCATCCGCCTCTTCTCCCCGACGCTCACTCGCTCGCTCACAACCTTGCCCACGTGTCCCCTTCAGTGGACCCCAATGGACCCCAGAGGACCCCCAGCGAACCCCCCCAATGGATGCAGCCACCTGAGAGACCCCAGCTGACGCACGTCCTCCGATCAAAACTCCGGGTTTCTGCTTGTGGCTTCGTCCCGGGGGATTCTCGCGGGGTTCCTGAGCGCGGGTTCCACCACACGAGCGACGTGCCGTGCGCCGTGTGCCGCCAGACCGAGACGGCAATGGCCACCACCGCAGTACGGTAAACTTCTGTAATGCATTATTATAACAAAGTAACACGGCATAACCCAAGGAACATTAAAAAGGCTGATAATAAATGAAAAAATAACCTTTCTATGTCCTTATTTATCAATTTACTAACTGATTTAGGATATACATACATATCTGTCTGGGCGTGGTGCTGCACTACGAAATGACCTCTGCCCGGGATGCTGCAATACGGATGACCTTTGACCTTAGTGACACGCGTACAGGTATTGCCTGACTTTGCGTAAGCGA
>NC_051405.1:18032285-18032475 GCF_015228065.2 Penaeus monodon
GCAAGTCAGGCTACAACATAAGTCAAATTACTGTCACAGCTCTTTACCTATATTACTTAATGGGACCTTTGCTGATTTCATCTGTAAGGTATTTACCTATTAAATCCTACATTACATTCGCGACTTCTCCTTAGCCTTACCATTCGCCAAAAGTTGTTTTTAAGTATATACTGTTATATATGCTCATAGA
>NC_051405.1:18032537-18032840 GCF_015228065.2 Penaeus monodon
CTAATTTGATATGTACTAGATTGTGTATATGAATAACCAAATAATTAAAAAGCGACTGATTAAAAATATACATATCAAAGAATGGAGGAAATTAGAAAGAATGATAAGCCATTTATTTCCTTTTAAAAAGACTAATTGATATGAAACTGTACTGAAAAAAAAACATTTCTTTCTTGTATATATGGATGCATCTCTCTCTGCGGGTGGGCGGTATTAAAGATATAGAGACAGGAAGACAAAACACTGAACATATGATATAAACACAGATAGATAGACAATTAAGAAAAAAGCGGAAGTCAGAAC
>NC_051405.1:18032994-18033063 GCF_015228065.2 Penaeus monodon
AACAAAGAGACGCACAAAATTTTGTGTGTGCGTGTGCGTGTCCCTACCATAGTTAATTGTGATGTACCT
>NC_051405.1:18033400-18033511 GCF_015228065.2 Penaeus monodon
TCTCACATATTAGAAGCACTTACTGATGTCACCAATTATATAATAGTTACTTTTATGTTAGTATGTCGAGTTTTAAGGAAGTCTGAAAAAATGAAAAGCACCCAAGGAAGT
>NC_051405.1:18041316-18041586 GCF_015228065.2 Penaeus monodon
GTGTCCTTAATGAGATATGGGGCAGGTATCATTAAGGGGAAAGTTGCCAAGCTTGATGAGATGGACCAGAATATCCGAAAAATTATGACAATGAATAAAGAGTTTCATCCCAAAAGCAAAAGTGGTAGTGCACTGATAGGTTGCAAGAACTGAGCAGTTACAGAAGAGAATAGTTTTGGTTGATACTTAAAATAACATGTTGAACCACTGCTCGTTGCACTAAAGAGCATCATACCTGCATGTGAAGAGTCAGTGTAACCAGAGGAGTTA
>NC_051405.1:18042156-18042416 GCF_015228065.2 Penaeus monodon
GACGGTGACTGGAATCCCGGTTATTGTTAGAACACTGGGAGCAATAACAGCTCGGCCTGAGAAATTTGTGAAGGAGGTCGAGAGAGAAATGGGTGTTGAGTATATGCAGATGGCTCTAATAAGAACAGCAAGAGTGTTAAGGCTGGTACTTGGCTCCGAAGTATCATAGTTCAGAGACCTGTGAGTCGTTTGGCAGTTGGCTGGTTGTTGCCCGCACTCACAGAGATCATTCCGAAGCAGCTAAGGCCCTAAGCTTTGAG
>NC_051405.1:18048594-18048895 GCF_015228065.2 Penaeus monodon
TATCGTTGATATCTCCTTATCTTCATGCGTCCTCATCCACATTATGCAAATGGGGAAGTACTCTATGACGTCATCACTCTGATATTAATTCGATGATTAAAGTTCCTGATGATGAATCGTCCTGTGATGTGTAATTAGTCTGTAATTAGTTTGTAATTAGGTGAGGTACTACTGATTTTATGAGTTTTAATTGTTTTGGTTAGCCTTTCTTATGAAAGCTATTATTTATATTGAATTTAGTTAGTCTTATATGACTGGCTGATATTGCATAAAATGATTAGTAAGAGATAGTTAGCAATAA
>NC_051405.1:18048927-18049158 GCF_015228065.2 Penaeus monodon
TTAACGACAGTTTGAACAGAATGAGAAAATAGAAAGTATAACACAAGCAAAAAAAAATCTCTTAAAATCAATTAAACGAAAAGTGACACTGATGATAACGGAAGTTAATCAAACAAATTACAATGAGGAAATGAAAGCGATGAGAAAGTAAAGGGGAATAAAGAAAGACGATAATAACAAAGGAAAAGGGAAATTATCCACACAAATGATGGTCAGAAAAAAAAAAAAAAA
>NC_051405.1:18049759-18049848 GCF_015228065.2 Penaeus monodon
ATTATGAGGGAAAATTATCAAGCCAAAATCCGAGAAAGAACGAGAAAAAAAACTAAATAAAAATTCCTGAATTATGAAAATATAAATGA
>NC_051405.1:18050814-18050923 GCF_015228065.2 Penaeus monodon
AACAAACTCACGGACAAGGAAATTAGAAGAATCAGAGACGTATTGGCAATGACAGATGGAAAGAGAAACGTAACTGAAGAGCTAAGATAATGTAGATTAAAAGAGGATG
>NC_051405.1:18051199-18051410 GCF_015228065.2 Penaeus monodon
CTCCGCTCTAATTTCGGTTGCGATTTTTGTCACTTCGTTTTCAGTTACTGTAATATAACATTTCAATGACAGTACTTACCTCTTGGTGAATAGCTCTTCTCTGACGTAACAGCCAATAACTCCGCGCCATTCATTAACTTGTTGATCATAAGAGTTCTTCCTAATTCATACTTCAAGGGGACGGTGGAGTATTCTCTCTCTCACTCTTATG
>NC_051405.1:18052376-18052666 GCF_015228065.2 Penaeus monodon
AACCGAACAAAATAACACTGTACAGTAAACTCTGCAATGAGATTCCATAAAAGGTATAATTCGACAGCAATACATTATCTACTGTTCATTTCATTGGCGTTAAATCCACTATCAAGATTCAATTAATAACGCTTTTATGACGACAGTTACTGATAACGGGATATTATAGAGTATTTCATAATAGTTCTCAGCGGAGATATCGAGTAGGAGATTATGAAAATTAATCAAGTTGTTATAAGACAAGTTGCATTATCGCTATGAAGTTGGATAATATCTTCGGATAAAAAAGA
>NC_051405.1:18056407-18056734 GCF_015228065.2 Penaeus monodon
TAAAAAAGAAACATGCAGTAGTCTCAAATATACACAATTACAGGCTTTATGATGCTATTAAACGAAATGAATACTTTCTTTGTTTTTCCTGCATTTTTCCAATTTCACTCACTAACCTTTTTCATTTTCAGAGCAATGATTTATAATTAAAGTTCGGCCACTCATAAAGGAATTTCCATTGAGTATTCTCTTCCTAATAGATTTAATTTATATATAAACAAAACACTTTGCATTTCCTTAAAAATACAAAGGAAGCTGGATTCTTTAAGTAAAGATTTATCATCAAAAGACGTAATTAGATCGATGAAGCCTGGATTCAGAATTACT
>NC_051405.1:18056784-18057155 GCF_015228065.2 Penaeus monodon
GGCGTATAACGAACATTTAAGTTTAAAAAAAATAGATTTATGGCAAGATTATGATAATGATATCAAAATATTTAAAGGAACTTTTTTTTTCAAATATTCCGAGCATAACAAAATATTACGTGAAGAATATAGCAGGCGACGCTACGCGAATGTTACCGCTATAGATATACTATATATTTCTCTTTTTTTTTTATTTCAGATTACAGACCGATATGCAGTTATCAGAAGTTTATTTTTCGAAAAGACAAGATAGCTACGAATCATTAACTGCATTACAGTGTGTGAACCAGAATGTTATACGAATTAATATGTAATCTTTGCCTTACTTTGCAAAAGATATGAAAGTCAATGTTGCAATGTAATCATTCCTG
>NC_051405.1:18057438-18058897 GCF_015228065.2 Penaeus monodon
GGCTCCAATTTCTCTAACAAAAATAATTGATTGATTGATAAACTTCAAAATAAGGAATGGATATGTGAAGATTTCATCTATGTAAATATGCACAAAGTAACTATCGACCAAAATGATGGAGGCTAATAGCAAGGGTAGATAAATAGCGGCAGAAGATTAAATAGAATAATTGTATGTAGAAAAGAATTTGAAAATAGTCATATAATTTATGTCACATATATAATAACCATCACGAAAGAATCGGTTGTTGTTTTTTTAATGGCTCTGTTGACAAGACGAAAATGTTATGTGGTCTTTACTCACATGCTCTTGCTGGTGGCGCCTTCGCATCAGCAGTAGACGACGCACGAGCGGTGAATACTCGGTTGTCTCGCATTCGAACGCAGAAGGCTGGCCGAAGCCGAGGCCGTTTCCGGACACGGCGACCGCCAAGGCTGGGGAGAAAAGGAAACGGGAGAAAGCAATGCAGTATTTCGAAATATGATATTGATAATGAATATGCAAAGTGATGGTTATATATCACATGCGGTAAATGATATCAATTTTCAATATACATATTTGAGGTAAAAATGGCGATACAGTATGATTCGAGCGCTACTCACCAGCGAAGAGAGCGAGAACGAGAATTCTCTCCATAGCAAACAAGCTTTGGATGCGTCTTGTTGGTAATAGCTAAATCAGACTGACAAAAACAAAATCAGAATGACGCAACTTCTTTCCGTAGATAAGTGGAGATCATAAAATCGCCAATCTATTATCATGCCGTACATTCCTCTTTTCACAGGAAATGACGTCGTTGATACGTAAGCCTTCGGGAAAAAAGAATTTATGATAATCTCTGAGGCTTCTACTTGGAAAATGTGTCCCATTATTTCTGATATATTTCGTGTCAAATGTACTCGCGTAAAACGAGGAAATGTGTGCACAGTAATACAGAGGAAGCTTAGAAAGATTTTTCAACAAGCGGGAGGGAGGGAGCACTGAAAAAAAAAAAAATATACAAGTTAATTGCAACCATATATTCAAGCACACAAAAAGAGACTACATTACATACATTACGCTTGGAAACACAATGTAGTCTAGACATGCAGACGTTACGTTATAAAAGTACACATCGTTGGGCAATTTGTCGTTAATATACAATTGCTCTCCGTGTTTTAAAATAATCTTTAGAAATCTAGACTCGCTGGCTTGAGAAATGTCACTGTTATTAATTTTTTATACGCATTTCACTGCGGATTTCATTTTTACAGCAAGATCAAACGTTAATAATCTTCCGTGCACCGTTGCTCGTTGAAAGTGTCATGGTGTGGGTTGGTGTTGTTGGCAAATTAAATCAATAGGAAGGACTGAACCCTATGGCACTGCTTTGAAAACGTCTCCCGAAAAGAAATGCTGCTGACAGATAGATGGATAAACATTCATAGAGAGTTTAAGAAGCACGCAATCATACAAAAGT
>NC_051405.1:18059758-18061215 GCF_015228065.2 Penaeus monodon
ATCATTTATTTAGGTAAAATGAAGAAATAACTTTAATATAAAATATTTATTATAGAAATCATAACAAAAACTATACAACTGATTTACAAATCAATAGATCTTCAAATTCTACGAGCTAGGAAAAGGACAGTCGACTTGATCTTCGTTTAAACATTTTTTCGTAACTTCGTCAAATCTCTTTCCCTCCCCACAGGTATACCTGAAATGTTAAAGGAAAATACATAAGATCCATTTTGTGTAAGATGAAATAAAACAAAAAGTGATGAGTAGATAAAGATGTGGGTCATTGCCAAAATACATCAGCACAATCTGTAAGCAAATATTTTATGTCTCAATGTTGATAAGCCAAGAAACGTGTTACTTGGGCCAGGCATAAACAAACAGCCATTTCGCTTGGCATCCGCCTGGTCAGCATCGCCTCTACTCACGTGGTCTTGCTGGTGGCGTCCTCGCACCAGTAGTAGACGACGCACGAGCGGTGAAAGTCGGCGAAGTAACCGGTTGTCTCGCACTCGAACGCGGGAGGCTGGCCGAAGCCGAGGCCGTTTCCGGACACGGTGACTACCAAGGCTGGGGATGAAAGGGAAGAATGTAATGCTGGGAAGAGGAGGGAGGGAGAGAATGTGGAACGAAGGAGAAGGAAGAATAAAGTACTGGAGAGAGAAAGAATTCATTGATAGGGAGAAGAGGGAAGGGAATGGAGAGAAAAGGGAGGAATAGAATGCAGAGGTGTGGTATGGGAACGAAGAAGGCTTGTAAAGGTTTTCCACTTCATAGATATTTGTTCTTCTTAGAAGTAAATGCAATAAGTTTTTCGTGCTATTATTATAAACCTTTCATATATGCATATAATAGTAAAGTCAGTACAACTAATTTTAGCGCTCCTCACCAGCGAAGAGGGCGAGAGCGAGAACTTTGTCCATAGCGAGAAGCGCTACAACGTCAACAACACCCTTGGAGGTCCAAGTGTGGCCTGTGGAGAGGAAGCCTCGCCTTAAATACAAGCCTCCGGAGGTATTTCGATGCGGGGAAATTCTAGAAAGACGTCGAAATTAGCTGCAGATAAACGGAGACAAACTAATGTTATCAGTGTCTGCGTTCCTCTGGAAGTGACGTCATTGTCATTATCTTCTCCAAGAAGCGATTTAAGGATGATTTTCTATGGTCTCATTTACGTAATGCATTCATTTATGTGTCGTTCCCTTGATTCCAAGTGTTTCAAACTCGTCACGGAAGCGTTGTTGTGGAATAGTTATTTATAAATGAGTTCCTACAGTTAATCCAACGAAATTCGTTATATTACTAGGAACACTAACTACAACAACAAAGAAGAAAAGAATGGCTAATGATTAAAAATATTATCAAATAATTACATTATTTTTGTTGTGATTGTGATGGTAATTTAATTCACTGCATTTCTCGTTATTATGGAAATTGGTCACAACAATAAAGATAGG
>NC_051405.1:18061247-18061741 GCF_015228065.2 Penaeus monodon
GAGTGGATTTGTAGACGTCACAACTACGTCACAAAAACACTTCACCTGTTCGAATGCCTTCTCAGCGGAAGGAGACTATGCTATCAATGCCAAGAGCAAATGCCGTAATTAAGTACATCTGGCAATGCATTACAGTGCCGAAAGTTAGGTCAGGGTGCGAAACAGACCGTGAAATGCACAATAGGTTCTATATCCACTAAAGTAAAGACGGACCAAAGAAGGGTGAAGCAGGAGAAGAAAAAAAAAGATAGAGTAGAAGAGACGAAAAAAAAGAAAGTTGGAACTGAAGAAAAAAAAAAGAAAAATGAAATATAAGAGACAAAATAAGATCACAAATATACTAAAGAAAAGGGGGGAGAGGAGAAGAACAAAAAAAAAACAAGATAGATGACAATAAGATGATATTGGATAACTTGCCTTGAATTGAGACCTTTCTTTCTGAGCAAAATCGAGACTTGATCCACGTAAACGAGACTTGACCTCCCAATTCCTGA
>NC_051405.1:18061769-18061979 GCF_015228065.2 Penaeus monodon
ACACACATACACCAATTATCGTACTACAGTAATTTTTGAAATCAGATTCTCAAAACTATCTTGGTCCCTGGAATGTTGCCGTCCGAGGATCATCCTCGACTCTCTCTATTCCTCTATGAGTTATATTGAATTTGATAATAGACCATCCCTCTATCCTCGCTATCCCTCTCCAATGGATATAGAAATTAAATAATGATAGACGTGTATAAG
>NC_051405.1:18062063-18062404 GCF_015228065.2 Penaeus monodon
GTTGGTTATTGTAAATTCGAAGGGGCTAGAAATATAGCCTTACTTAACAAAACTTAGATCAATGAATGGACGATATATGCGTGTGTGTGCGTTTACACATAATATCAATACCATGGATTTTGATACCACAATACATACTTTTTTTTTTCCCGTCTTCTTTTGGTTCTCATCCAATTTCGCCTTCCTTTTTCTCCCTCTATTTTTTTTTTCATACGAATCTGACCTCCGGAAAATACAGGTTATAAACGTTATGAGACAAGAATTTATTTCATACATCGCACTGACACGATCTGTAATGACACCGATTCTAAGATTTTCTTCCGATTTCGTGATCTTCTCAA
>NC_051405.1:18064064-18064310 GCF_015228065.2 Penaeus monodon
GGGGAAAAATAGAACTTTCTATTGCAAATAGCCGCTGAAACACAACATTTAGAACTCTGCGATAATGAAAAAAAAATGTTTTATTTGACTTTTTAGATGAAAAAAATAGAGAAAAAATGAGGGAAAACTGCGTTGTTTGCAACTACTAAATATTTTTCATCCTTCATAAAATAAGAGGTAACTTTTCCAAAATATAGATTTTATTCAGTATCAACTAAATATTTTTGATGAAGGGAAAGTTTTTCC
>NC_051405.1:18065641-18066075 GCF_015228065.2 Penaeus monodon
AACAAGCAGTTATCTGCTGCGAAAGCTTTCATTCCTGTTAACCTGTTTTTATCGTCTACCACAAAGACTTGCCACTTAAATGAAGGTTATAAATAACTCTTGGACTGCTATCCGTTTCGAAATCTTTTCATCTATGAAACAATGAAGCATCGCGTTTGTGAATTCCTGTCCAGCCACATTCTTCTCTGGTGTAGAATGGTGAAGTTTGTTGATTTTTCGAGTAAATCTTAAACTAGAGGCGTTTTAAGTTGGGAACTTTCTTGCCTAGAGTCTTTAGACTTTGTCATGTTATCTCAAGATATGTATTGCTTTCTCAAGAGACCCTGTAATTGGCTAGACTATCGCTTGCCAAGTCAAGCGGTGTACCGTCACCATGGCAACAACATCGTTCGCGTACCATAGTGGTTACAAGCCTTCGAATGCGGGCGTTGGCC
>NC_051405.1:18066134-18066827 GCF_015228065.2 Penaeus monodon
TACGCTAAATATTTTATTAGAGAAATTGTTTTTTTTTTTGTGGTTTCTGTAATTTCCATAAGAACATATTTAAAGCAATTAAAATTCACTGTAAATGTAAGAGATTATGGGAATGAAAAAGGTATTCATATAATTCATAATCATAACACAAACAATTTATCTCTCACTTTTGAACTCCTTGTCTCTTGAAAACCCTGAAGTGGAAAAGTTTGAATTGATAAAATAATGATGTAGAAAAACAATAATCTTGGCGCTCTGGCAAAGACCGTTAACCCTTCTCTTCGTATATCTCAATGTCCACTGACCGAATCTTTGCGAGGCAACAATTCCCCATGGAGAGATCAGAATACAATTCGAACGTGCTTGTTGGCCTTTGCTGTAGCATCGCTAGCCTCACTGCAGGCACACTCTATTATGTCAGATTGAGCCATTCTATTCCACTGCAAAGACTGATTTAAATAGCATGGATTATTGTTTCAATATCAGAAGAAACTAGTGTTTATTTTTCAGTATCTCAGCGCTGTACTTCTACCGCTCGTGCGTCGTCTACTACTGGTGCGAGGACGCCACCAGTAAGACCACGTGAGTAGAGGCAATGCTAACAGGTACATTTCTTGGGTTATCAACAAGGGGGATATAAACAATTGCTGCCAGGTTGCTATGGTCAGGCCATGACTAGATTTGGGGCGGTGA
>NC_051405.1:18067018-18067271 GCF_015228065.2 Penaeus monodon
GGGAACGTTACCTAAAGCATTTTTCTTTTTACATTTCAGATACACGTGTGGGGAAGGAAAAAGATTTGATGAAGTTACGAAGAAATGTTTGAACGAAGATCAAGTCGACTGCCCTTTTCCCAGCTCGTAGAATTTGAAGATCTGTGTATTTGTATGTCAGTTGTACATATTTTTGTAATGATTTGTATAATAAATATTTTGCATTAAATTACTTCTTCATCTTACCTTAATGGACAAGGAAAATGTGCATGAA
>NC_051405.1:18067383-18068040 GCF_015228065.2 Penaeus monodon
ATATAATTCATAATCATAACACAAACAATTTATCTCGCACTTTTAAACTCCTTGTCTCTTGAAAACCCTGAAGTGGAAAAGTTTGAATTGATAAAATAATGATGTAGAAAAACAATAATCTTGGCGCTCTGGCAAAGACCGTTAACCCTTCTCTTCGTATATCTCAATGTCCATTGACCGAATCTTTGCGAGGCAACAATTCCCCATGGAGAGATCAGAATACAATTCGAACGTGCTTGTTGGCCTTTGCTGTAGCATCGCTAGCCTCACTGCAGGCACACTCTATTATGTCAGATTGAGCCATTCTATTCCACTGCAAAGACTGATTTAAAGAGCATGGATTATTGTTTCAATATCAGAAGAAACTAGTGTTTATTTTTCAGTATCTCAGCGCTGTACTCTGTTCATTGGCCACAAAGCTAGCACTGATCGTGGCTTGATTGGCTGCCTGTTCATCTTTTTTTTTCAATATATGTAGATATGGATAGTGTATCACATTATCTGATGATTATAGTTTAGATAATAAACTGGTACTAATCATATATATTTATGGCTTGACTATTGCAGGAATTAACAATAATAAATGTTTTAAATACTGCATTCAGGTTACTGAATGTTTAAGTATTTGTCATTAGGAAAACCAAGGCAGGCCACAGC
>NC_051405.1:18068126-18068398 GCF_015228065.2 Penaeus monodon
CATTTATCTATCTATATGAATTCGGTATTTGATAAGCAGATCAGAGAAAACAGAGAAAATATGGTACTATCCATACTAAACAATTTTGAATAAACAACTCACTTGAAGGAAAAATGAATTTTGTGTAAAGAAAAAACAATATTCTTACTGTATGCCATACATTACTGTACATACTGACAGTGTTAGACATCCTAGAGAATATGTGTATCAGTCATTCATTTCATTCAGTGAATTTATCTATTAGTAGGCGATTCCTTTTTCACTTTTTCTCT
>NC_051405.1:18068760-18069861 GCF_015228065.2 Penaeus monodon
ATGGAAATGAATATTCCAGCCAACAGTTCTTGAAGGCATAAATCATTTTTCAAAATTTCTAATGATATTCATCTGCTGATATTACATTCAGTGACTCTTATTTTCAACTTCATAAAATTGCACATATAAAGTGGGTATATTGGTGAAAGACTTTTCAGTAATTTCCATTTGTTTTGATATTGTGTCAGTGTCAGAGTTGCTTCTGGTTATTTTTATTTATTCATTTGTCCGTGTATTAATCTATCCTTCTCTGCCCCCCCCCCCCCACTTCTGTGTGTGTATGCGTGTGCGTGCGTCTTTCCGTCTCCCTCAAATCCCTATATCCTTTTCCTTAAAAAGATAAAGATACCGTTGATACAATTTCCTGTTAAAGAAGGAATGTAGGGTCTGATAACACTGACGTGTCTCCGTTTATCTGTAGCTAATTTCTACGTCTGTCTGGAATTCTTTCGCAACGAAATGCTTACGGAGGCTTGTATTTAAGGTGAGGCTTCCTCTTCACAGGCCACATTTAGACCTCCAAAGGTACTGTTGACGTTGTAGTCTCCCGACGCTAATTAAGCACTTCTCGCTATGGACAGAGTTCTCGCTCTGGCTCTTTTCGCTGGTGAGTAGCTAAGATCAATTGTACTGATATTATTATTGCAGTCGTATATTAAAGTTTCATATTAATAGACCCAAATACTTAACACATATACCGCATTCTGTTCTTTCCTTTTCTTCGCATTACTGAATATTTCGTTTTCTCTTCCCCCTCCCACTGAACTCTCTCCACTTCCCAGTACTTTGCTATTCCCTTTCCCCATTCTTTCCCCCCTCCTCTCCCCAGCACTACATTCTCCCCCTATATCCCCAGCCTTGGCTGTCGCTGTGTCCGGAAACGGCCTGGGCTTCGGCCAGCCTCCCGCGTTCGAGTGCGAGACAACCGGTTACTTCGCCGACTTCTACCGCTCGTGCGTCGTCTACTACTGGTGCGAGGACGCCACCAGTAAGACCACGTGAGTAGAGGCAATGCTAACAGGCACATTTCTTGGGTTATCAACAAGGGGGATATAAACAATTGCTGCCAGGTTGCTATGGTCAGGCCATGACTAGATTTGG
>NC_051405.1:18070031-18070281 GCF_015228065.2 Penaeus monodon
AACGTTACCTAAAGCATTTTTCTTTTTACATTTCAGATACACGTGTGGGGAAGGAAAAAGATTTGATGAAGTTACGAAGAAATGTTTGAACGAAGATCAAGTCGACTGCCCTTTTCCCAGCTCGTAGAATTTGAAGATCTGTGTATTTGTATGTCAGTTGTACATATTTTTGTAATGATTTGTATAATAAATATTTTGCATTAAATTACTTCTTCATCTTACCTTAATGGACAAGGAAAATGTGCATGAA
>NC_051405.1:18070393-18071053 GCF_015228065.2 Penaeus monodon
ATATAATTCATAATCATAACACAAACAATTTATCTCGCACTTTTAAACTCCTTGTCTCTTGAAAACCCTGAAGTGGAAAAGTTTGAATTGATAAAATAATGATGTAGAAAAACAACAATCTTGGCGCTCTGGCAAAGACCGTTAACCCTTCTCTTCGTATATCTCAATGTCCATTGACCGAATCTTTGCGAGGCAACAATTCCCCATGGAGAGATCAGAATACAATTCGAACGTGCTTGTTGGCCTTGGCTGTAGCATCGCTAGCCTCACTGCAGGCACACTCTATTATGTCAGATTGAGCCATTCTATTCCACTGCAAAGACTGATTTAAATAGCATGGATTATTGTTTCAATATCAGAAGAAACTAGTGTTTATTTTTCAGTATCTCAGCGCTGTACTCTGTTCATTGGCCACAAAGCTAGCACTGATCATGGCTTGATTGGCTGCCTGTTCATCTTTTATTTTTTCAATATATGTAGATATGGATAGTATATCACATTTATCTGATGATTATAGTTTAGATAATAAACTGGTACTAATCATATATATTTATGGCTTGACTATTGCAGGAATTAACAATAATAAATGTTTTTAATACTGCATTCAGGTTATTGAATGTTAAAGTATTTGTCATTAGGAAAACCAAGGCAGGCCACAGC
>NC_051405.1:18071143-18071420 GCF_015228065.2 Penaeus monodon
CATTTATCTGTCTATATGAATTCGGTATTTGATAAGCAGATCAGATTATATCATAACAGAGAAAATATGGTACTATCCATACTAAACAATTTTGAATAAACAACTCACTTGAAGGAAAAATGAATTTTGTGTAAAGGAAAAACAATATTCTTACTGTATGCCATACATAACTGTACATACTGACAGTGTTAGACATCCTAGAGAATATGTGTATCAGTCATTCATTTTATTCAGTGAATATATCTACTAGTAGGCGATTCCTGAGGCCTTTTTCACT
>NC_051405.1:18071739-18072842 GCF_015228065.2 Penaeus monodon
ATGGAAATGAATATTCCAGCCAACAGTTCTTGAAGGCATAAATCATTTTTCAAAATTTCTAATGATATTCATCTGCTGATATTACATTCAGTGACTCTTATTTTCAACTTCATAAAATTGCACATATAAAGTGGGTATATTGGTGAAAGACTTTTCAGTAATTTACATTTGTTTTGATATTGTGTCAGTGTCAGAGTTGCTTCTGGTTATTTTTATTTATTCATTTGTCCGTGTATTAATCTATCCTTCTCTGTCCCCCCCCCCCCTCCCACTTCTGTGTGTGTATGCGTGTGCGTGCGTCTTTCCGTCTCCCTTAAATCCCTATATCCTTTTCCTTAAAAAGATAAAGATACCGTTGATACAATTTCCTGTTAAAGAAGGAATGTAGGGTCTGATAACACTGACGTGTCTCCGTTTATCTGTAGCTAATTTCTACGTCTGTCTGGAATTCTTTCGCAACGAAATGCTTCCGGAGACTTGTATTTAAGGTGAGGCTTCCTCTTCGCAGGCCACATTTAGACCTCCAAAGGTACTGTTGACGTTGTAGTCTCCCGACGCTGATTAAGCACTTCTCGCTATGGACAGAGTTCTCGCTCTCGCTCTTTTCGCTGGTGAGTAGCGTTAAAATCAATTGTACTGATATTATTATTGCAGTCGTATATTAAAGTTTCATATTAATAGACCCAAATACTTAACACATATACCGCATTCTGTTCTTTCCTTTTCTTCGCATTACTGAATTTTTCGTTTTCTCTTCCCCCTCTCACTGAACTCTCTCCACTTCCCAGTACTTTGCTATTCCCTTTCCCCATTCTTTCCCCCCTCCTCTCCCCAGCACTACATTCTCCCCCTATATCCCCAGCCTTGGCTGTCGCTGTGTCTGGAAACGGCCTGGGCTTCGGCCAGCCTCCCGCGTTCGAGTGCGAGACAACCGGTTACTTCGCCGACTTCTACCGCTCGTGCGTCGTCTACTACTGGTGCGAGGACGCCACCAGTAAGACCACGTGAGTAGAGGCAATGCTAACAGGCACATTTCTTGGGTTATCAACAGGGGGGATATAAACAATTGCTGCCAGGTTGCTATGGTCAGGCCATGACTAGAT
>NC_051405.1:18073056-18073280 GCF_015228065.2 Penaeus monodon
TGCATTTCAGATACACGTGTGGGGAAGGAAAAAGATTTGATGAAGTTACGAAGAAATGTTTGAACGAAGATCAAGTCGACTGCCCTTTTCCCAGCTCGTAGAATTTGAAGATCTGTGTATTTGTATGTCAGTTGTACATATTTTTGTAATGATTTGTATAATAAATATTTTGCATTAATTTACTTCTTCATCTTACCTTAATGGACAAGGAAAATGTGCATGAA
>NC_051405.1:18074687-18075240 GCF_015228065.2 Penaeus monodon
ATATATATTGTTCATTTACATATCTACTTAATTACCTCCTGTAAGGATGTATGTCTAGTCTCGTTGGATTTACAATCACCAACTTGTCTGTATATTTATCTCTATATCCAATTACCAGTCTACATTTATCTACGAGTTTCTTGGCTTTTTTATCCATATATATATTTGTTTATCTGCTAAATATCTGTTTCTATATTCCTTAAAGAGGGATGGTCTATATATCTATTTCTGCCATAACAATAAAGGTATCGAGAGGATAGAGGGATGATCATAGACAACGAAATTCAAGGGACAAAGACAGTTTGGGAATCTGATTTCGAAAATTAGTGTGTTACGGGAATTGGTATATGCGTTTAGCGGTCGGGGAGGGGAGGGTGCGGGTCAACTTCATTTTCCTGGACCAAGTCTCGTTTTCGCTTTAGTGTAGAGAATCAGTGATATAACGATTCAAATAGAGATGGGTCGCTATTCTGGATAAGTGTGGTCATTGTCATGTATGAAATAAGTTGTCTCATAACGCTTATAACCTGTATTTTCCGGTGGTCAGATTCGT
>NC_051405.1:18075285-18075370 GCF_015228065.2 Penaeus monodon
GGGAAGGCGAAATTGGATGGCATCCAAAATATAAGATAAAATTATAAATAAACGAAAACTATTTATTCATATCAACACCAGTAAT
>NC_051405.1:18075742-18075923 GCF_015228065.2 Penaeus monodon
ATTCCTTAAAGAGGGATAGACAGGATAGAAGGATGGTTAATTTGTCTATTTCTATATTACCGATAGAGGCATAGATAGGATAGAGGGATGGTCTCAGACAGTAAAATTCAAGGGACAAATACAGTTTGGGAATCTGATTTCGAAAATTAGCGCGATACGAGGATTGGCGTGTGCGTTTAGC
>NC_051405.1:18075950-18077362 GCF_015228065.2 Penaeus monodon
CCAATTTCGTTTTCCTGAATCAAGTCTCGTTTTGGCACTATAGTACTGTATATTGACAAATGTACTTAACTACGGGACTTACTCTTGACTCAGATACCGTAATAACTTTCCGTCAAGAAAGCTTTCGAATAGGTGAAGTGGGACGCAATTGTGACGTTTACAAATTCACTACCTTTATTTCCTCACCTCCCCCCCTCCCTTCAGTTTCTCCTATCCTTATTGCTATTACCATTTTCCATAATTACAACAAATGCGATGAAATGAATTGCTATTATCGCGATCGTCACCATCATCACAATTACACTATTGTTTGACAATATTTATAATAATTACTGATATTCTTCTCTACGTTCTTGCAATTGGTGTTCCTAGTAATATTAATGATTTTATTATGAATTTCTGTGGAGTAATTGCAGGAACTCTTACTTAAATAAATATTCCACAACAGCGCTTCCATGACGAGTTTGAAACATTGGAATCAAGGGAACGACACATAAAGGAATGCATTACGTAAATGTGACCATAGAAAATCATCCCTAAATCTCTTCTTGGAGAAGATAATGATAATGACGTCACTTCCAGAGGAACGCAGACACTGATAACATTGGTTTGTCTCCGTTTATCTGCAGCTAATTTCGACGTCTTTCTGGAATTTCCTCGCATCGAAATGGCTCCGGAGGCTTGTATTTAAGGCGAGGCTTCCTCTCCACAGGCCACACTTGGACCTCCAAAGGTGTTGTTAACGTTGTGGTCTCCCGACGCTGATTAAGCGCTTCTCGCTATGGACAGAGTTCTCGCTCTAGCTCTTTTCGCTGGTGAGTAGCGCTAGGATGAATTGCATTGCTATAACTATTGCAGTTATATATCAAAGTTTCATATTAATAGACCCAAATACTTAACACATATACTGTATTCTGTTCTTTCCTTTTCTTCGCATTACTGAATCTTTCGTTTTCTCTTCCCCTTCTCGCTGAACTCTCTCCACTTCCCAGTACTTTCCTCTTCCCCATCCCTCGTTCTTTCCGCGTTCACTCCCTCTCACCTTTCCCCAGCACTACATTCTCGCCCTATATCCCCAGCCTTGGCTGTCGCTGTGTCTGGAAATGGCCTGGGCTTCGGCCAGCCTCCCGCGTTCGAGTGCGAGACAACCGGTTACTTCGCCGACTTTCACCGCTCGTGCGTCGTCTACTATTGGTGCGAGGACGCCACCAGCAAGACCACGTGAGTAGAGACGATGCTGACCAGGCGGATGCCAAGCGAAATGGCTGTTGTTGATGCCTTGTCCAAGTAGCACGTTTTTTAGGTTATCAACAGGGGACATAAAAAGTTGTTGAGACAGTTTGCCCATGGCCCAGGTCATGAATAGATTTTGGCGGTGAACCGGATCTACCTAACTATATTATGTGTGTGAA
>NC_051405.1:18077475-18077741 GCF_015228065.2 Penaeus monodon
CACATTCATTTACTTATTTATATGGAAACGTTACATAATGTATTTTCTATTATTTTAGGTACACCTGTGGGGAAGGAAAGAGATTTGATGAAATTACAAAGAAATGTTTAAACGAAGACCAAGTCGACTGTCCTTTTCCTAGCTCGTAGAACTTGAAGATCTGCTTATTTGCTTTTAGTTGTATAGTTTTTGTTATCAAAATGTATAATAAATATTCTATATTAAAGCAACTTTTTCATTTTACCTCCATGGATGAACTGTTTAAA
>NC_051405.1:18078013-18078635 GCF_015228065.2 Penaeus monodon
TGAAAATAATAAGCACAGCAACGAAGTTAATATCTTTCATCAGCATCTCTCTCCTACTTCCTGCGTCCTTAGCACTAATCCGTCTGCATCTGTCCCTTTCTCAGTTTTGCGTCTACGTGGTTGCATGCGTCTAAAATTGTTTACGTTCGTTTATCTGTCGTCATCAGCCTTTCCTTTCGGAAGATTTTTTCAAAGGAATGTCACAGGGATCAATCTTAGTTCACCGTTTACGTCATTTAAGTCATAGATTAGATTTGATTTCATTTGCTGACGACGCCAGTCCCCACCACACTTTCAATAAAAATGGTTCATTTGAAAAACAGGATCAAATGTCACCAATGTTTCGTGTACCTCACTTAGAGATTTCATCACCCACTCTTTTCATGCTCTTATAATGCGCGTGGAAATGTGCATATACATTTAAATGTAACAATGACATTACTCGTGTCAGTAAAGCTAGAATTCTACGAATAATTTTAGAATATAGAATTTCATATTAATGGCACAAAACATATGGATGTTTAACTCTAGCACCTAACGCACGTATATCGAAACCAGGGTTACCACTATTACCGCAATAATCCGACTGCGACGCTTGAGCTATGATTTCGGCGTTGATTGG
>NC_051405.1:18078709-18079475 GCF_015228065.2 Penaeus monodon
GCAAAATCTTACTGAAATGCAGACGTTGCTGCGGTTAATAATTAAGTTATAGACATCTTAATCTGAAATCTAGACTCCACCATTGCATTCGCATGGTTTGCGGTAATGGCGGTAACTATGGTCGAAACTTGTAAAAGTCCCCATAGACGATGCGACCGCCGTACGCTTGAGCTGCGCAAACTGCCACCAAACGGTTTCCGCAAATTGAGATCATTCCCCATACTTTACTTAGTTCGACTGAGCTAATTTGATCAGTTCTTTCGAGCTGTCGTCCTGAAAAAATGCCGACGTTGGGTGGAAATCTCCTCTTACTTCCTATACAGCATTTTTTTTTAAATAATGAGAAAAAGAAAATATACATAAATAATTTCATATCCAAACTGACCAGGAAATATTTATTCCATGACGGCAGCGGCTGCATTAGAGTAAACACGCCACGCCTCCCCTACATGGGGTCGGATTCACGAAAGGGCCTGACGATGCTAAAAATCCCTGGGAGCTAGGAAACGTAAACAAAAAAATTACGAACAATTTACCGTTGGAGTTACGATCGCTATTACTAGTAGTTGGAGTAGACGATCTCTTCACGTGTTATCTCATCCAAAAGTCAATATCTAAGCAATGTTTTTGGTTTCTCTTTGTAACTATTATAATCAGATGATGTTAAGCATGTACTATAACATAGGTGAAGAAAAGCGTTCCACATGACACAAGCACGAATGATGTTCACATAAATTCCCATATGACTGCGTAACACTATAGTGGA
>NC_051405.1:18080170-18080251 GCF_015228065.2 Penaeus monodon
CGCGCGCGCGCAATGTCTATAGTAATACGAGTCAATAATTGGTGATTAGTAATGCAACGGTATGTATAATTCTTTCCGATT
>NC_051405.1:18080643-18080723 GCF_015228065.2 Penaeus monodon
GTCCACCTGGAACTTGAGTAGTTCAAAAATGAAATAGAAAATAAAAAAAACACGAAATCGTATATTTGATTCTCTTTTCG
>NC_051405.1:18081205-18081272 GCF_015228065.2 Penaeus monodon
CAGTTTGTTTATAGATGTGTGTTTATACCTGATAATGCCCTATACGTCATATTTAATGTTCTGTTCA
>NC_051405.1:18082053-18082865 GCF_015228065.2 Penaeus monodon
AAGGATTTTTCTGTGTGAATATGACAAATTATATAATGATACATAAACGGGAAATACCAATGCCAAATTACTAGCAACTTTTACAAACTAGACCGCACGACAAGAATTTGGACTGTTTCCTAGTTTGACGATAAATGGTGATGAATAAAAAAACACGAAGTATCTAGCTGTTCCTTGATTGACCATAAAGAGAAATAGATAAATATGGCGTTTGAACTCGTCCCTTGGTTAGTGATAGTGATTCATTACTATGACAATGGTTGTAATGGTTCCTATTTTGAGGATAAATAACAAGGGAGGTCTATTACCATCACTCATCACGAATATAAGTAAATTAAATAAATTTGTAATTACAGTTTTTTACCCATCCCGGCACATACTTATATAGGGCCTTTGCTGCAGCCTCAATATAAAATTGCTTTGTTGCATAGAGTTTTGTTCACATGATATGTGATTGGCCAAAGGAGCCTAAAAAAATATGTACGGCACTTGGCGATTGGTGCAGTTGCAGTACCAGAGCCCCCTGTCTACCAGTAGAACGAATTGATTTACGATCGTAACTCCCACGAGGCTCATAACCATTGCTAGCGAATTCCGCTTTGCCATCGCTGGTAAACGTAATCGTAAATGACCTCTGGTAAATGCCTTACGATTGTATGTTGGTGAATCCGGTCCCTGGGTTTGCGCATGTATTTTTAGGAACTGACTGAATAAGGCCACGTGCAATTCTACTTGAAGGCGTTGGGGACCCTTTATTCAATGGTGGTTAAATCTAATATACATAATACACCCTTTTTATGTTTGAATATGCA
>NC_051405.1:18082890-18083129 GCF_015228065.2 Penaeus monodon
CTCAGTCTTTCTCAGTCAGACCGTTTACATTTTTCCTGTTTTTACGTATGTGCATTTAACAAGAAATGTATCAATAACAGTGGCACACATTTTCCAAGTAAAAACCAATGAGATTATCATCATGGTCTTTCCCATGGTTCATGGAGTTTCAATGACTAATGCCTGTTTAAGGAAGATGTGCGTATTTTAATAATCTGTCTCTGTTGTATCACGGCACAGATTGCTGACGTCTTTAATTA
>NC_051405.1:18083429-18084000 GCF_015228065.2 Penaeus monodon
GAAGGAAAGAGATTTAATGAAGTTACGAAGAAATTTTTAAACAAAGATCATGTGAGATATCTTTTTCCTATCGGTATAGGCCTATTAGATCTTGTAATGTTTATTATTCATGATACTCTTGTTTAGGCATTTTAATTAACATTTTACGTAAGTAATATTTACTTATCCACATAACACACATTTTCTTAAATAGATCGATAATTACTGTAGCGGTTCCTGTAAGGGAGGGTGGGTGGTGGGTGATAGCCCCCACAATAGGGCAATATGATAAGCAGAAAAAAAAATGATTTAGACGAAGCTGTAAATATAGTTGCCCTAACACACTGTAAGAAAATATCAGCTAAAAGTAAAATACGGTGTGTGTATATGTGTGTATGGGGGGGAGGGGGGTACTAAAACTATTAACACCTGGATTTCCTTAGTCTTGCTACAGATGCTATGTTCCAGCAGTTAACATGAAAGTGCCGCTTACATTATGACTTCGCCCCTTAAGGACCTGATGCCCCCTTTTACACATTAATCCCTTCCCCCCGATAGGTGAACAGAGCATTGAATAGGTGAATGGGATAGC
>NC_051405.1:18084210-18084512 GCF_015228065.2 Penaeus monodon
TATATTCACTTGAGGCCTTTTCAGCTTCCCCCTTAGCCGCCTCTATGCAATCAATGCCCGCCATTCATCACCCGCCTCTCTTCTGCGCTTGTATTTATGCTTCGTTGGTTTTGCTGGTTTCATTCCTTATCTATTTCGGTTTCGCTCTCTTCCCTTTCAATGACAAGAACATATTTCGATTTTTATCAGCGGTAGGAAACCATTCATATTCTCTGCAATCAGTTTGGATAAATTTCATTTCCCTATTCTCATTTATTTTCGATTACCTACACATAACTATACACATACAAACATGGATAATT
>NC_051405.1:18084645-18084769 GCF_015228065.2 Penaeus monodon
AATTATCCATGTTTGTATGTGTATAGTTATGTGTATGTAATCGAAAATAAATGAGAATAGGAAATGAAATTTATCCAAACTGATTGAATATATATATCGCAAATGGTTTATAATTACGATATGT
>NC_051405.1:18085113-18085308 GCF_015228065.2 Penaeus monodon
ACATAATTCTCAGCATAGAAGTACTTTTTCCGACCACAGACTAAGTATATTTAAATGAAGTTATAAACCCTGACAGATAATAATAGGACAAATTTCTCTTTAGAGTTTGCATTTATAAACTCACATTATACTATTGATCTCACTAATTTATCTTAACCTCAACCCTGAGTAATGAGAAATATTACAAAGCATTGC
>NC_051405.1:18085556-18085917 GCF_015228065.2 Penaeus monodon
TGCACCTTTCTTTACATCGCAATTTTGCACAAATCCCTTTACAACAGCTGGCAAGTCTCTTGGATAATCATTGCTCCACAATTTCCAAAACTTATCAAGTTACTTTTGGCCAACACTTTCACAGGATAATTGAATCCTTTCTTGTGACATATGACGGTTAGTCGCAAATCTCAAGTTGAAGTCCAGCATTACGTCCAATGAGAAACTGTGAAGGAGTCAGAGGACTTGAAACATCAGGTTCATCTGCAACAAAGGTTAAAGGTCTAGAATTTACACAAACCTCAACTTCTAGCTAACTTCTTGACAGACATTTAACACTTGTTTTTTTCAAAGCACATTTAACAGAATTTATCAAATGCTA
>NC_051405.1:18086703-18087133 GCF_015228065.2 Penaeus monodon
TATTTTAGGAGAGCTCGCAGATACACAAAAAATGTTCTTTTCACTGTAACTTTCTTCTACAGGTAAATCTGGTTTCTTTTTTATCACTTAAGTTTAAAGGTTCAGACAACCAAGAAGGGTTATTTATCCATACAGTAGAATTTACAAGTGGTCCGGCTTACTCCCCTCTAGAAACAAGGTAACCAGAGTCTTTTACCCTTGGACAACAGTACCAGTGGCATGAGGAGGTGAGACTGAATTTCAACAACTCTATTTGACACAAACACCTCCCATTTATAGGGATTAACCTTTACCTATGCAAGTGCAACCTTTGAGTCTAAGAGCCTAGCACATAGAAATGCACCAGGCAACTCTGTTTGAGGTTAAGTGGCCTTATTTACTGGTGCTACCCTTCACCTTGCTACTACTGATGTCCCATCTACACACAAGC
>NC_051405.1:18087188-18087518 GCF_015228065.2 Penaeus monodon
TCACTCCAGGAAATTACTGGAAAATAGCAACGATTAATCCTCCAATATTTTGAAGCTGCAATATTCTTTTCCGAATTCTGGAACTTGTTTTGGAACTCTTTAGGTTGTAATTCGTCCCAATCAAACCCAAAATCCAAAAAGCTTGGCTATGACACTAAGAACTGCTCTTTATGTCGACACCAAATGCCTCTCCAAGTCTAAATCAACACCTTCAAAAATAAATTGGTCTTTTAAGGATAACCACTTCATATCTGAAGGCTTTAGAAGATTCGTGTTCATTACCATGATCAATTATGTCATCAAACTTTGTAATCAATAATTTGCAATTTG
>NC_051405.1:18087775-18089117 GCF_015228065.2 Penaeus monodon
CCATGTTTTACACCTTGTAAACTTACTAATTTCAAGTCAAAGATTGTAATTTGTTTACCTGGAGGAGACTACCTCAAAAACCAGCATATGACACGGGTTATGTGCTCACTACCTTAGGCATAACCCTCTTCACAAGATTACTAGACACATGATTTATCAGAACCTGTATCAAACAACAAGGTGGCTTCACAACAAAGACCTGAATCGCCATACAATTTAACTCTAGCTGTCTGAAACGCACAGCTTGTTTTTGTTAACACATTACACTTGCTAAGGGTCATTCCAATATGATTCACTTGGAGACTGCATTTATCTAAAGAAGGCTCTGCAGTGTCATTAACTTTCTGATCACTCATATCCGTTTCCACTTGGAGGACTTGATTCAACAACCACTGGTAATATGCTCCTTACTTAGACACTTAATACATAAACGAGTAGCTTTTATATTTCCTTCACATTCCTATAATGAGAGTTTCTGGATATATCAGCACTTCTCAGACTTGTGTTTTTGCAGCAGAAAGCACAATAAGATGATCGAACTTCAGATGATGTGTGAAGAGCCGATGCATATGGCAGTCTTCTTTTCTCCGAGTCCACAAAACGTCCTTCTGTCTTCCTAGTCACGACATCCTTGAAAATTTCTGATCTCTCGGTTCTCTTAATTTCTTTCTGAAGAAACTGAAGAGGCCAACTGATGTCACCTTCACGGCCAGAGTCCTCTTTAGCCCACTCCATCCTCAGATTATGAGGAAGGCGTGGCAGGATGATGGGGGTCAGGAATACTTCACACTGCTTTCCTGACACTCCTAAGGTTTCCAGGTTACGGATGTGTGTCAGCATTTCATCAAGTAAATTCCACAAAGAGGACACATACTTTAGGTTTTTTTACTGGAATATAACTATACTAAAAAGCCTGCACATGTACAAATATAATGCGCTCACGTCTTCCAAATCTTTCTTACAGCAAGTCAAAAACAACGGTAATTTACCTTGGTGTGTGCAAATCTTTTTACAACAGTTTTTGCATCTCCTTCGAATAATGCCTGCAGGTAGCTAAATTTACTTATCACTGGAATGTCAAAGTCATGTACATGAGTCACAACTTGGTCCCAAAATGATTGACACTGAAATACTCTCATTTTGGGTAATTTTACACTTGTTATGGGGCTACTAGATATCTTACTGCTCCTACCGGATTAAACAGAGTTTGACTTCTCACTTTTTATTAAACCCACCAGCCGCTGTGGAGCTTACTTCCTGGTGTACGTTGAAAAACTCGGAGGCATCATCAAGTGCCAGTTCTACAATTCTACCACTGTTTGTAGTTTATTTCTAATGTTAT
>NC_051405.1:18089287-18089452 GCF_015228065.2 Penaeus monodon
AATCGTAAATCTAAATAGACTGAAGTACAGGAATAAGGATGAAGAGCGATTTTTTATGAAAATATATAAGGATAATATGTCGATGAAGTTGTTTATTGGTGAATGTGTTCAGTATATTAAAATAATGTTTTAATAATTTTAATATCATCGTAACATTCATATAAT
>NC_051405.1:18089611-18089826 GCF_015228065.2 Penaeus monodon
TTTGTCTGAAATACTATTTATTTGTTACATATACTGTACCTATCATTTGTATATAAATACATTTAGCTGTATATTCATGAACTTAACGCTCTCTGCAGTTTTTTATAACAAATTGTGCATTTATGATTATTGTAACTATTTCTCGTAAGTCCAGATCTACGTGGAAATAATCGTAATACGTATTCGCACATAATTTATCTACTAACAGTGATGTT
>NC_051405.1:18089996-18090437 GCF_015228065.2 Penaeus monodon
ATGTTTACAATCGTACAACAGACACGCAGAATCGTTAACATAATGATAAACTTCTCCGAAGACCCATCAAAGAACATTAGTATCTGCATGTTGTCTGACCTATAGGCTACCTCCCGCATAGATAATTATCGCACGGTCAGACGCACTGGATCACACGACGACTGACCGCTTCATCAGGTGCGTCCTCCAAGGGCCTGGGCTGCCGAGGGAAAATCGCCTTCGCTCCGTCCGCGTCTGCCCGATCCCGGAGGCGGAGATTACCGGCCTGCTTCTCCAGGGGGCGGAGTCAACCTGGCCCCCTAACCAATCCGGAGCAGGACGAAGCATGGCGCTCCTTTCCCAATAGGCGGCTCCCTGGCACGGCCGAGGTCAACTCAGCTCATGACAAATCACGGTTCATCCCTCGGGAATTCTAGCTTCAATGAAAAATCACACTCATTG
>NC_051405.1:18090559-18090644 GCF_015228065.2 Penaeus monodon
ACGATTTGGCGTGATAACTATTATTTTATTCTTGATATATATTTAAACCTTGCTTGTAGGGCTTGTAATTTGTGTACTTGTAGTT
>NC_051405.1:18091145-18091908 GCF_015228065.2 Penaeus monodon
CTGAATAATTTTATTAATTGCGGCACCACAAATATCAACTGCAATAACATCGTAATGTATTTAGAGTTTTTAGATTACCTGTCTGTATCTGCAATAAGGAACTGTGTTGTTCGTATGTTATATAAGTCAACTTGTGAGGAAAAAACGTTAAAACAAGGTGATAATGATCTTGAGAATGAGACTGTGAGATGGAGCCTTACAAATATTTTATTCAAATTTTCATAATTGAGGTTAAAGAATAAAGAGATTGAATAAATAAATAAGATTGAAAACGATTGTTATCTTATCTTTTTATCGTTGGTTGATCTAATGAGGAAAAAATAAACCTGCAGCAGGCTTTTTACAAAACCCAGGAAGCAACGAAATTATTATATATTTTGGAGCATATGCTTCGTATTTTTTTGTGAACCCGGAAAAAAATACGTCTAATCAAGGGATGCGTTAAGAGGGTGAACTATTGTAGAAAATCAGGGTCGAATAGAAAATGCATATTCTCTTAATAGTTCGTGATAAACGTGTAGAATTTGATACTCGATTTGTGAGCGTTGGCGGAGGTCGGTGCTTGATAACCAACCCGTGCAATACTTTTTATTCAGAAGAATGTACAGAGCCATAAAGATTGATAAAAGAAAAAAAAACGGAACAGCAGCGGGAGAAAGAGCATTATAATAGTCAGGTCGGATTTTAACAGAAGACCTTCCAAATTCTGCGAAAATATACTCCTAATTAGGGTTTATTTTTGTTTCCAATATTATTCTCTCTA
>NC_051405.1:18092595-18093238 GCF_015228065.2 Penaeus monodon
AAATACTGTCAGATTGTTGAAGAAAAATGTACACAAGTTCATTCTACCGAGATGATAAACAGATTTTATTAGCTGTTTGTTGAGCAATAGGCAACTTATCTCTGGAGTCTTTATTACGTACATTATCAGTTGAGTAAAAAAAAATAAAATGTTGTTCTAAGAAAAGCGAAGAGATATAACAAAAAATTTAGTGAAAATCAAATCTTTTATTACAGAGAAAAGTCTTTACAATATAACAAGACTGAAAACAATAACAACCAATCTTATCCAAATTTCTTTTTTCCCCGTTACTTTTTTTTTTTTTGGGGGGGGGGCAAGAAAACGTATCTTTTATACTTTCATATCAGTATCACTTGATGACACAGAGACCCTGGTGTTGAAAATTTATTACTAAGCCGAGGGGTAAGGGCAGGAGACTTCGGCGGTGGGCAGGCAGGCATTCAGGGTACTGTCAAAGCGCTTGTCAGGATCACAAGCGAAACTGCGGATGAAATAGGAAAGGAATTTAGAACATCAAAATCTGATAATTGTGATTTAGAGATTAAGAATCTATAACTGTAATACGAAAACAAGCAAGAACAAGTGAAGGATATTAACAATTTGAAGAGCATGAAGAAGGGTTACGGTTATTGGTTTTTATAGA
>NC_051405.1:18093720-18094547 GCF_015228065.2 Penaeus monodon
TGGGAACCACCAAACTGCTATGAGAGGGGTGTCTATTAACCCAAGCCATTCCTTCCGGCCAATCATTTTTGCTCCGGATGACAAGCGAGAAACCTGCTCCGAAAAAAAAATGATGAAATTGATGTGGATGTTGGAATTGCCTTTTTTTATAAGTTTGTGTTGTGTGTTAGAATATACATTACATTCTTTAGCCTTTTCTTCTTCTTCTTTTTAAAGTGCATAATGTAAATGTTCTTTCATTAGGCATTTTCGCTCGTTTTCTGCTTAGCAAATTTCCGCTCGTTTTCTGCTCAGTGTTTTATTTCACTCTTTGTCAACCTAGGATTTCTCTCACGCTTTCTTAACCATTGAATACTCTCTCACACCTTTTCAATCTAGCATTTTCTCTCAACTGTAGTATTTTCTTTCGTTTATTTTCGACCTTATCACTTTCACACGTTCTTTTTTCTTTAAGTCGAAAATCACCCATGGAACCAAAATGAACTCACGTAGTTTTGACGCCGCTTTCGCAGCTGTAGAAAATCATACAGTTGCGGTAGTAGTCGGGAAAGAAGCCATCTTCAACGCATTGGAACTTAGGCGGCTGACCTTGTCCCATTCCGTTGGCTGAGACACAGGCGACTACGGCTAGGGAAACCAGGTAATATTTAGTGTTTGTATTTCTTTTAAGGGAAATCGTTTATTGTGCTTATGTTTATTTCGGTTTAATTTTTATTTATGTTCGATTGTTATCATTTATTGTTTCGAATGCAACAAAAAAAATACAGGTCAAGAAATATCTGGCTTAAGTATACTTTTAAAGGGCAAAATAAGTTTCAGAATTATTA
>NC_051405.1:18094859-18095258 GCF_015228065.2 Penaeus monodon
CACCGGGAACCTCACCGGCCAAAATAAGGGCAACTGCGACGCGGGCCATAATTCAGTTCTTATTTCTCCTCAAACACAACAGCGAAGTAACTAACACCTCGGGGGATAAACGGCAGAATGGAACTTCGCCTCTTGCTGTGTCCTTATATGAAGACCCAGAATACAAATTGGGTTTTACTCTATCTCCGCCCCAATCCCTTAAGCAGGTTCACATACAATGAATGTGGGTCTTATCGGCTTATATCTCACGCGGGTTGGTTACGTGTGTCATATGCGTTTGTGATTAGATCTGATGTGTATTGTGATTATACAGCGGTGATTTCGATTCGAGGAATATTAAGGGTTTTTCTTTGATTAATTAAGTTGATTGGGTCTTTGATATTTCGTTGATGATTCCGT
>NC_051405.1:18096258-18096448 GCF_015228065.2 Penaeus monodon
GAAAAAACGGGCACATTCCCCCCAAGTATAATCAGTCCATCTGATAACAGAACACTAGCATCCTTTAGAACTGTATTTAATTAATTTGATTAGATAGGAAAGGGGATTAAGGATTTAGATAACGTTTTTTTATGCATTCCTTTCGTTGCCGCTATTCCTCATTTTTCTTTGGCCTGGTTGTTATTATCAT
>NC_051405.1:18097385-18097471 GCF_015228065.2 Penaeus monodon
CAGCGAGAGGCAGCAGAAGGCCAAATTTAATCTTCCGTGTATACTATAACGCTTCACAGTCGCTTTTTTTTGTGACGTCAGGCCTT
>NC_051405.1:18098315-18098465 GCF_015228065.2 Penaeus monodon
ATTAGTAGCGTAATTGATACTTAGACTGGTTCAATTATGATCCTTTTTTGAAGGGTACAAGTTATGAGGAAGACGGTAATATAAAAGATGATTGATAAACATTTATTAAAATAAAACTGAAGTAAAATATCGAAAAATAAAAAGCACTGC
>NC_051405.1:18098532-18098727 GCF_015228065.2 Penaeus monodon
GAACTGTAAATACACAGACATTAAAATACAATAAAAAAAAGCACAAATAAACACAGGTCACTTTCCGATAATATCTCACAAATGTTTCTCCCTTCTGTGTAGAAATATATCCACACACACTTATCTTAAGGAAGGCCCATTCCGGGGACTCCTTAGTTGCTGAACAAGACGAGACCAATCCCCCGAATCCGCCCG
>NC_051405.1:18099510-18100212 GCF_015228065.2 Penaeus monodon
TAACACTCCTCCCTACAAGCGCGCAATCCTGGTTTGACGTGGTCTAAAAGGTCACTATTATGGCTGGAGGCGATGTCTGTGTAAAGGCAGGTCGGCGTGCAAAGCATTTCCAGGACTTCGACGACTGAAACCATAGAAGATATATTAACACAGGTATTACGTGAAATGATTGTGGATATTTCTACGGTAAGTGAAGTGATTGAATGGTGGCACACAACCCGCTACCGACTCCCCTAGACCTTGTATGACTCACGACCCTGTGCCTGGAATGCCTATAGCCTCCTCGTCGGTCCCTTTCTCCGACTCGTCCCGGGATCCTGGTCTGCTAAATCGTCCTTTCAATCCTCGAAACGAAGGTGTAATCTCGATCAGCGGCCGCCTGATCGGGACATCAACTTCGTTCCTCGGGCTCGGCGGCGTTCAGCAAAGCGGGATGTCATCGCGGGTACGTACTTCTTACTGATTGTGTGGCAACTTTTTATTTCTTGGTACGGCAGCAGGATCCTCGACGACGAAATTACTGGCCACTTGCTTTAATCTTCACCAGCCCACTCACTTCGGCTCCAAGGCTGCTACACGACGTGGTCGTATCGTTCGTATGAAGCTTGACCAACACGAGGTCTCCCACCTGTGGACGAATCTGGTCCTTACTTTCTTGTCGTAATCGCGCGCCCTCTCTCTCTAGCATCTCGCGCCTGGACT
>NC_051405.1:18100353-18102032 GCF_015228065.2 Penaeus monodon
AAAAAAAATCGAAAGTGTGAGTGGAAGCGGACATAAGGAAGCTAAAAAGGTCCCAATCTTGGGATTTGCTGACCTACAGTGTGGCTAAAGATCCTTCAGGACCCTGTTCACTCTTCATCAATACCATTAGACGTGGATGATAGCACGTCGTATACTAGTTTTTACCTTAAAATCTGACAAACTTGTCTAAATATCTATTTGTAACTCACTACCGTTTCTGTTAAATAAAGTCCGGCGGAAACCAAACAAGTAAAGAAATTGTCGATGAAAGCATCGCTACTGTCCAGCCTCTTTGTTGACTATGGCACCATTGCAAATACGCGAAAAGTGATCCCATGATGAAACCGACTACCTGTGCCCTCTGGCTGAATTTACCATTTCGATAAGATTCTCAGAGACGCTCTCAATTGGCTGCGTTACCTCATGCATAGAAGCGAGAGGTGCTTGCCTGAAAGCAGACCCTTCTCCTCTGGCACTGGACACAAGACTGCACGAACCTCCGAACCTCGGACAACATTTGTGGTGAAATAATAATTGATCTCGAAGCTGCAGTACGTTCTGATATACCTTGGTTACGGCAGATTTTATCACAATGAACGATTCCAACACCTTACCTCTTAAAGATCGAGGATGACCGAGTTGTTGGTCACCTCTCTGGCAAGACACGATGGTGGATATAAGAAGCCCTCTTTCATTCGAATCATCGAGTGGAGCGAACTTTCCTCCTCGTTGGGGCCCCTCTCTTCCCTGAGGTAGAATATTATTTCGTTCCACAGCGGATCTTCTGCGTGCCCGGCCACTGCTTGTGGATCAGCATGGCGTCGGGGGGGGGATTGCATCCTACCTTTCTACTTAAAAGTTCGGGAAGGTGATGTGATGTCCGCTTGTACTTTATATATTATAATTTATAATGGGAGAGTTCATGCTCCTCTCGTCATCCTAACTGACTTAGTTGGCTGTTTGAAAACATAAACCAGGTCTATGGGTCTGTGTAGATGGAAAGGGTCGCCATGAGATACGCGTTGTAAATGGCGTACCGATTCCACACGGCGAGCGCTCTAAATCAATGACCGAATATGCGCTCCGAATCCCTCAGCTTCCGTGATATACTCACGCCTGGGGACACCCTGATCACCCTCTGCATCAAGCATGCCCAATTGTGCTACACCTGAGGTTCCGAGTGAACCTCGACGGCCTATCAAAATTAGGTTTCCGGGGGCAAGACAGTGCTGTAACCAACCGTGTTTCATATCTTCAAATGCTTTCTGTTGCTTAACCTCCCCCAGTCCCCACACGAATTTTTCCTTCTCCGCAACAGTCGAGTTAATGGGGCTGCCAACGTAGCATAATTATCTCGTGCTTTCGGAGAAGCCAGTTGGCCCCAAGAACTGACGGACTTGCCTTACCGTCCGCGGAGGTTGCATCCTTGAGATGGTTTCCACTTCCTAGGATCAGGAGCTATACCCTGTGGGGTAGCATAAAGCCCAAAACTTTGAAAGAGTTTACGCAAGCTGACTACTTTGAAACTTCAGACGGATCTGCCAGGCCTAAGAGGCAAGAACCTCGCAAGGGGAGACAGATGCTCGTCAAATATTTCGAGTAAATGACGACCATCGTCTAGATATGGCTAGAGCATTCTTCCCCAAAACTGAACTTAGACTGCATTAATAGCACGTTGA
>NC_051405.1:18102095-18102374 GCF_015228065.2 Penaeus monodon
CTAATGCCCCGTTTTAGGTCTATCACTTGGTTTCCCTTCTATCGTCCAATAGGCGGATTTAGCTCAAGGTCAGAAACCATTGTGTCTGACAACTCATCATCATTGATCTAACTGGCTGGGTATGCGTCTGCGTGTTACTCTATTCAGCCTTCTATAAATCAATGTCAGAACTTATCCTCCATCCCTTCTTCTTACCACACACGGGGTGACCAACCAAGGAGATGTTGACGTGAAATGACCCCTTCCCTCAGCATCTTTATCGCATTTCGTCCCGAATCG
>NC_051405.1:18102508-18104468 GCF_015228065.2 Penaeus monodon
CAACACAGCCTCAGCTGATCACGTCTATGAGAACCAGGGTGATCAAGTTGAGCAGTCCTTTACAAAGGACTCCCCCGAGGAGTAGAAATGGTGAAGACGTCTGTACTCACGGGAGGAAGAACGTCAAAGTCGTAATCATCATACCGAAATCGGCAGTACCATGCCTGGTAAATCGAAAGAATCATTAAAATCGTGAAAACCGAATCAATTAAATCCAAAACATTTGTTGTTTATTTAAAACGCTTCACGCAAAATCAAAACCGAAATAAGTAAATTACAAAAATCATTAAAACATCAGAAAAATGAAGAGCCAGTATTATGACACTCATTAACTAAGATCTAAACTAAATCAAAAATCATCCCTTGCGGATTCAAGACTTTGGTCTACGCCTTCAAGAGAAGCGATGTGTGCTCCTTGTTGCACAGATAACGGGGAACTTGCGATCATTGACTACCCAAATGGCTACCTCTTCTGACGATTGCGTCAGACTACGAGGAATTACGCACCTGGGCCGTTTTGCCCGTGACAGAAGCATCCATCTTACCATCATCTATAATCATCCTAAGACAACTTTCCCGTTTCTGGTGGGGGCAACTAAGTTTGTGCAACAAAATAACTGGCGTAGTACCTTCGCTTGAAGTTAGTCTGCGACGCTCATGAACATTTTGATACTTAAGGATGGGGTGTCATAGTAACGGTCATTCGTACACGAACCCCGTAAAGCGTAATAGAGCTCCTTTGTGTAGAGTGGAAGAGACCATTTTAAAATTATCTTCTTAACCAATCCATACCAATTAAAATATCGCCTGGGAACCGAACTTCTTCCGAGACGATGTTGACATCAATGCGTACATTAACTTCCTCGTCTAAGGAAAAAGGATAATGTGACGGCCTCCTACTGCGCGAAATGAATGGCCTGAATCGCCTCTTACGAGCGAGACGAGGTCTGACCGCTTATGGTCTTTTTAGCCTTCAAGCATTTTCATTAAGTTTACCTCTGACCCGGTGTCTATGAAACGGTACAAAATATTCGCATTGACTTTAGAGATACAATGGTCGTCCTACTTTGATATGATCATTGATTTGGCGTGATCATATCGGGAATCTATGTTAGATTTAAATCCCCCTGGATTCGCCTCACGTTAATCTGGATTGTCGGCGGGGCCCCTGGGCGGAACAAAGGGACATTTCCTAGAGACAGGTGACGCTGCCTCGTTACAGTTAACACCTCAGTGGATGTGAGGCCCCCCTTGACAATAACAGTCTGCAAGGGTCCCCCTACAGTCTTTCTCACTGTGGGTACGAGAGTTATGAAATGAACATTATTTGGATGGGGGTTTTTCAACACGGTGACACTTCATTCGTCTTTACCTGGCTTTCTGCACGTTTACCATTACCCACGGCGAATGGCTCCAGCATCGCTGTGCATCATCCACTAAAAAGCCTAACGAATCTTCCTCCTTCAGCTAGTCTTCTCTCAGCCCCTGTGGCAATCCCTGGAGAAATAGCCCTGCGTTAGTTCTTCTGTCATTCTAATCGCCCTCGGGTAATCTCTCCAAGCCCTGATAGACTACGGATTCTATGTTGACAAAAAGTCATCGTCGCTTGCCCTGTAGCTGAGTTGTAACTAGTCAGATGGTTGTAAAAGCAGTGGACGAGATAGTACCCTCTGAATTTAAGACGTATCTTTTTCTTTAAATTCAACCCATGAATTTATGCCATCGAAAATGGGAGAGTTTTTACCATGAGATCGCTTGTACCACGGCAAGAACTCCTGGCAGCTCTTATATAAGCTCGTCTCGTTTTCTTGCTGCTCCCTGCTCGATTGTGTCGTCCAGGATTCTACCTCCTGGTTCCGTTTAAGAGGTTTTGAGGCGGAATTTTCGGCTTTAAAAGGAAGGCGGGGACCGTATCTTTATAAATGACATCCTCCACTGAAGGCGAGTAGAATTATCAGGC
>NC_051405.1:18104524-18105007 GCF_015228065.2 Penaeus monodon
GAGCGCCAACTAGCTTTCAGCTAATGGCAGCATATTGCTCTTGCATGGCAGCCAGTTGCTCACTTAATTGCTGACATCTCTGATTCAGCTTCTTCGTACATGGCAAGATCAATGTTTTTCTCGCAGCTGCATTGACATATTCGCGAGGATACTTCAGCTGACCGTGTGGGAACTCGCAGATGATGTCCGGGGATACCTGTCCTCAAGCACTCGCCTACGTTCGCTTTTTTCATATCGAAGTACCAAGATGCATAAACGCTAAAATATGAGATACAAGAACACATCACAATGAAATGTCACGGCTGTTACGGTTAACCCACTAGTTTAACTTTTAACTGTATTTAGGCCTACGGTAACACCTTATTCCGCAGCGTTGCTTCAACTGTTAGTTAAGGTTGTTAACTTACAGTCTGCTAAGCATGTTACATTACTCTAAATGTTCCGTCCCCCCCGCTCGGCACCAAATACAACATGTGGTGTTGT
>NC_051405.1:18105362-18105703 GCF_015228065.2 Penaeus monodon
AGTATAATTGATAAAAACATTTATTGAAAATAAAACTGACAGTAAAATATCGAAAACATAAAAGCACTGGCACAGTAAAACAGAAAACTTAAAGACACAAACAGAAATCACTGGCACAGTAAAACGGTAAACGGTAAAACGGAACTGTAAAATACACAGACATTAAATACAATAAAAAAAGCACCAAATCACAATGGTCACTTTCCGATAAATATCTCACACTGTTTTCTCACATTCCTGTGTAAAAATATAGTCCACAACGACCACTTTATCTTAAGGAAGGCCCATTCCGGGACTCCTTAGTTGCGGACAATAACGAAACCAATCCCTCCCGATCCCCC
>NC_051405.1:18106591-18106755 GCF_015228065.2 Penaeus monodon
CATAAGCCAGTCCCCTATCCCCCATCCCCCTCTTCCTCTATTGCCTTCCTTTCTGTCATGACGTCATGACTTGGAGGAACCTGAGAACTTTGTTACTTGTTATAGAGCTCTGACGTCATCAATTTTCTGCACGTGTCCCAAGATCCGACGAGATTGCACCAGAG
>NC_051405.1:18107363-18107558 GCF_015228065.2 Penaeus monodon
GACCATGATTAAGAGTACATACTGTGAAAAAACGGTCACATTCCCCCCAAGTATAATCAGTACATCTGATAACAGAACACTAGCATCCTTTAGAACTGTATTTAATTAATTTGATTAGATAGGAAAGGGGATTAAGGATTTAGATAACGTTTTTTTATGCATTCTTTTCGTTGCCGCTATTCCTCATTTTTCTTT
>NC_051405.1:18107878-18108010 GCF_015228065.2 Penaeus monodon
CAGCGAGAGGCAGCAGAAGGCCAAATTTAATCTTCTGTGTATACTATAACGCTTCACAGTCGCCTTATTTTTTTTGTGACGTCAGGCCCTCCTACCTTTCCTCTAACCCACCGTCCCTGCCCCCACCTCCAG
>NC_051405.1:18108195-18108362 GCF_015228065.2 Penaeus monodon
ATAAGCCAGTCCCCTATCCCCCATCCCCCTCTGCCTCTATTGCCTTCCTTTCTGTCATGACGTCATGACTTGGAGAGAAACTGAGAAACTTGGTTACTTGTTATAGAGCTCTGACGTCATCAAATTTTCTGCACGTGTCCAAGATCCGACCGTGATTGCACCAGAGA
>NC_051405.1:18109935-18110096 GCF_015228065.2 Penaeus monodon
TGTTATAAAATTATATATGTGGTACTACAATCCAAGTGCAAGTAATTGTTATATATTTTTCTTTTTTTTCTGATGTGGATTAACTGTTCTGCACTGGAAGAATAATAGTACACGTTGCACACTTCCAAAATATATTTTCCGTTAATTATCTTGATATCTTA
>NC_051405.1:18110741-18111082 GCF_015228065.2 Penaeus monodon
AACTTAGAGCTCGCCGAACTACTTAAGTTTCCAGTTGGGTTAGCGTTGTCGAAGAGGCCTTAATATTCCAATAGTTAATTAGACATATTAGGTTAGGACGTATACAGCGAGCTTATACTTTTTTTATATATAGTTCCTGATGACTTCTCGTCGGTCGTGATGCTACATTCAAATGTAGAATTAAGTTTGATTATACACTAGTTATTTTTCAAATCAATATAAAAGTTTCTTGGCCATTATTTTTACCTAAAATTCAGATTTCATTATTAGGAAATCAAAAGAGAGAAATCCAGTGAGAGAGAAAATAATAATTTCAGATGGGAATTTTGTCTGCCTTCTAG
>NC_051405.1:18111220-18111571 GCF_015228065.2 Penaeus monodon
GTTGGCATCATCATGTCAAAAATGTATCAGATGCAACAAGTGGTAATGCAACAGATGTATAGTTTAGATATACCACTAAGTTCTCCTAAAGAGAAGAGCACCGTAATGGAGGAATGGTTCACGGAGTGGCTTGCGAATTCCAAGGCCCACGTTCAAGACTGTTCCATGCCAAGTGTGGAATCACACGTAATCCCGTTTTCACTTTCTTCGTATTATTTAATTGTATTTATTTCGTCGTTTTGTTTCTGCTGCAACATTCTTCCACGTCTTTATAAATAACAAAGCTCCAGATTATTCTATGCCACTTGTGGAATCGCGCGCAGGCCTGTATTTAATCTGTGTGAACTTTGC
>NC_051405.1:18112367-18112483 GCF_015228065.2 Penaeus monodon
ACACTACTACGATAAAAATGGCTAAGCATGGAAGTTCTAATCTGAAGTTTACATATTTCTGTTTCATTCCTGAATTTTCTTTCTAATTCACTTAAGATATTTTAAGTCAACTTTTA
>NC_051405.1:18112887-18113251 GCF_015228065.2 Penaeus monodon
TAACGATATGTGATTAATGGTAAAATCCTCAACTTCTTCAGTACTGTATTTACTTGAGAGAATCATTCGTATTATGATAGACGATTCAGAAGCAAAGTTCACACAGATTAAAAATAATGGCCTGCGTGCGATTCCATTGTTGGCATGGAACAATCTGGAACTTTGTTATTTATATAGACGTGGAAGAATGTTGCAGCAGAAGTAAAACGATGAAATAAATACAATTAAAAAACACAAAGAAACTGAAAAATGGTTCTTCGTGTGATTGCACACTTGGCATGGAACAGTCTCGAACTCCGCTAACCATTCCTCCATCACGACGCTCTTCTCTTAAGGAGAAATTAGTGGTATATTTAAACTGCGA
>NC_051405.1:18113323-18113639 GCF_015228065.2 Penaeus monodon
GCTTTACAACAAACCTAAGCCAGAAAGCAGACAAAATTCCTTTTTAAATACTTATATCTGTGCTATTCAGGAATAATAATGAGCTAGGTAACTGTACCATTTTAAAGGCCACATAAAGCCACACCTTACCCCCTGCATCATATCAAGTACACTGTTAGCACTCTTCCCATGCACAAATACTTCACGCGCAAAGATAATTACATCTTCTTACGACATATCTAAGGAAACATACAAACATAGACATAACATTTACTCTCGCTGCCACATGATGCTCCAAAACAAACTACAAAAATACAAGTCCTCATACTAGACACAC
>NC_051405.1:18113726-18114090 GCF_015228065.2 Penaeus monodon
TCGGCTCGTTTACACATATATACGGTGGATTAGTTAACAATATTGCGTGGATTTGCAATAGGTGTGGCCCTACCAACACTTCCACTTCCTCCTTTTCTCTTTCCCCCCATCCAACTTTTTAACTCTCTCGACACACTTAATAAACACAACATAAACAACCCTTTCGCACAACACCCCCCTCCCACGAACCCGTCATTCATACACTCCACCTCCTACATCTTGTAATGCCTGCCACCTCAAACCTAAACACTTGACACCTTCAACACCCACACGCCCCGATTTCACTCTCCCACTCAGTTCCATCTCCCACTGCTCTCGATCCCCTAAGACTCATCCCCAACGCGTCCTTGCACCACTCGATTAT
>NC_051405.1:18114155-18115589 GCF_015228065.2 Penaeus monodon
TTCCCCCGAATTCTTTTTCCCCTTCCTTTCTTCTTTCCCTCTCCCTTGTTCCCCACTCTTTCCTTACCACGCTCACCCCATTCTCCCGCACCCCCACCCCTTCCGACTGGACCTCTAATCCCTTTTGACCCCATTGACGCAGACGTCCTAAAACCCATTATCCCCCACACGTGCGCCAGTTACACGACATCCTCATTGACATCATAAATACATTCGCACTATTCGTACTTAAACCAACACGAACCCAAGTCACCATACGCCTTACTGGTGAAGAAGGCCCTTCAACCACTGCCCACACGCTAGATCTCTTCCTCACAAACAACACACTCCATAAAACACCGAGATTGTTCCAGGACTAAGTGACTACGATATCGTTCTTGTTGACGCAAACCTCCGAGCGACCAGACAGAAACGCAGTTGTGGATCTATTTTGCTCTACTCTAGAGCCGACACTGACTCGATCATAAGGAACATGACGACTTTCAGAGGCAGCTTCCTGTCCTCTAAGCTCTACTCCCGATCCCTTGATGAAAACTGGAAAAGCTTGAAACAATTCATACACTTCCATTAAAAGTCACATCCTACAAAAAAAACTTCGAGTAGGTCTATGCAGACAACATCGAAGAAAACAGAGACCCTACAGACGCGCGCAATCATACAACGCACCAGAAAATTTCCAAAAAACATTTGCCAAAAACATAAAGCAGGCCGATCGCGAACACATCAGTAAATATCTCGCAGACAATGTAAGAAACAATCCTAGACCCTTCTTTAAGTTCTCCAAGACACGCACAGTTCCCCTCTGTCTTCACGCAAGAAAATCCCATTACATCGAACAAGCCCAACAGCTTCCACCCACCCATCCCGACTCTAGACATCAGAACAAACGGAATTCAAAAACTGCTAGAAACACTCAACATAAACAAAGCAACTGGACCCGACAAAATCCCTTCCTTGTTCCTCGACCTCGCCCCTATCCTCCAAATCCTTCGGGATATCCTCCCTCCCACCTGACTGGCTTTGTGCAGACGTCACCCCTCTTTTCAAAGTAGGTGACCGGACTGATCTATCAAATTATCGCCCCATCATCTCCAAAATCTCCGAACACATCATACACAAACACACAATTAATCATCTTGACACTAACAGCATGCTAACTGACACACAACACTGATTCCGACCCAAATGATCATGTGAATCCCAACTCATTGTTACTCATCACGACCTTTCCAGACTCCTAGGCAGATGTGATGTTAAAGTCCCTCACAAAAGACTGAAACAAAAACTGCAGCTTTACGGATCACTGGACACTCTTCACTGGATCACAGCTTTATTTTCAAACAGGACTCTCTTTCCTATTCTACATATATGACCTCCCACTATCCACCCCTAATTCTACAATTAGATTTTTGTTGACGACAGCCTCATCTATCG
>NC_051405.1:18115719-18115856 GCF_015228065.2 Penaeus monodon
TAATTAAGCTCCTCCAGATTGACCTAGTCTCCCTCGATGGGAAGTCATGGCAAATGAACTTTCAGCCAGACAAATGCAAAATCATAAATTTCACTCGTTCCCAAGCGCCTATAAAATTTCCATATTTCAATCCGCTC
>NC_051405.1:18116148-18116742 GCF_015228065.2 Penaeus monodon
TAAAACTCTTGGCATTACAACACGTATCAAACAACAATTACACGCAAATATAACAAATACACGAAACGCTCACGGCCAGAAATACGAAACATACCACGCCAATACAGATTCTTACAAACACTCATACTTTTCACGCACCATTCGTGACTGGAATAGGCGCAAACAAAGCAGACACATTTCACCAGCTTCCACTAGTACACATAAGAACACACATAAAACTCCTAAGCTTAGCTACCCCCACCCCCACCCCCCGACAACCAACCTCGCCCCATATAAGCGTGATATGCGCTAATTTATCAGGGTCCTACGCTTGAGACTGAAAGCCCAAGTATTTCAATTTCGCCCAAACTTCCCCATCCGCAGGTACTATGCTACTTACCATTACCTCCTATTTCTTTGTATTCACAATCAACAATCACATCACAATAAAACAAATATAAACACAAGAAAACAGAGAAAATCCACTAATAACAATAAAGCTCCAACAACAAACAAACGAATGTGTTCAGATTTTATGACGGGGAAAGGGTGTATCTGAAAATTTAATAGCAAAAGCGACAGAGAAGACTCATCAAAGGGGACATGTGTATCATC
>NC_051405.1:18117250-18117476 GCF_015228065.2 Penaeus monodon
CTTTTTTTGGGGAAATTATACATTTTACTTATCCCAAAGCGTTGCAATAAAGTCTAAATGACTCTTTTAAACTTTTTACCTATTCATTTTTGCATTTTGAGATATGACCCCATTAATATGTCTTGTGTGACGCATATAGTTTTTTTTTCATTTTATCTCTGTGTTTTATGAGTATTTCCAGATACACGTTTTCCCCGTCATAAAATCGGAACAGATTTGAGTGGGC
>NC_051405.1:18117712-18117903 GCF_015228065.2 Penaeus monodon
TCCTTCGTTTTTTTTAGTTTCTCTCTTTCTTCCCGATTTCGTATCTATTTCCTTTTTGTTATCTTCTTTTGTCTTTTCTGCACTTCTTTTACATCAATTTCTTTCTGTTGTCTCTTTTTTCTGCTATTATAATTCTCTGTCAATTTTTTTATCAAAATAATATTAACTTTATTACCTTCGGACATAAACTA
>NC_051405.1:18118111-18118264 GCF_015228065.2 Penaeus monodon
GTTTAGTTTTTCATAAATAATTTTTTTGACGGTATTTCAAAGTCATAAACGATCTTTTTTACTTCTGATAAACTTTATCATGTATTAAGATAACCATCAGTGTTTTATTCTAGAATATCAGCTCTTATATATTCGTAAATATAGCACACGTAA
>NC_051405.1:18118285-18118358 GCF_015228065.2 Penaeus monodon
TGTTTAGCGCTTTTGACAAATTCGATGTTTATGACTGATGGATATTTTCTACTTTTTTGCTGCTCTTTCACTT
>NC_051405.1:18118563-18118819 GCF_015228065.2 Penaeus monodon
ACCCGTGTTTGTGTGTGCGAACGTGAGCACCTATCTTAGTGCACGCGCACGAACGGCCGTCTTAGCGAGGCCGGACATCCTTCCTTGTTCCCGGTTGGCCCGGGGCGTAAATAAGCCCCGGGGAAATCAGTCAGCTCGCTCAAAGGTGCTGAAGACGAGTTGATTCCGTGTAATCCGGTGCTGAGCTTCCCTTTCCAACTCCCCGCCTCCTCTTCCCCATCTCCTTTTGCCCCCACACCTCCCCTTGCCACCGAGA
>NC_051405.1:18119785-18120172 GCF_015228065.2 Penaeus monodon
GTAGGGGGACCCATAGAAATTCGCTCCTCTTTCTATCTTTCGCCTACCTTGTCATTTCCTTTCATTTATCACTTCCTTTCTACCTCCCTTTATATCTCCCTTTCTACCTCCCTCTATCTTTTTTTTCCCGATCTGCCACCCCTTCTCACTCCCAAATCTTCTTAAACTTCACTCCTCTCCCACTTTCAGCCCGACATCCGCACCCCCCCCTTCCTCCTTAAACTCCTTCACCTCTTTTGCTTCCTTACCCCTTCCCCCACCCCCCTATCTTCTCTGAGCCCCCTCTCCCTTCTGCCTCCCTTTCCTCTACCCCATCACGCTTCTTATGTAAGTCCCCTCAGCTTCCCCACTGTTTCCCCTACCTCATCTCCCTTTTTTCTTAAGCCC
>NC_051405.1:18121345-18121878 GCF_015228065.2 Penaeus monodon
TGTCTGAGAGATACCATATGATAAACAAAACAACAGGCATACCACACACCTAAAGATAAACACAGCTGAGAAAAACCCAGAGATAAAGAAAAATAGATGTGAACCACATCCGTTCCAAGTTTTATGGCGGGGAAAATTTGAACGCGGATTTGGACACACTCATAACTAGAATTCAAGCAAAAAAAATGAAATTAAATAAAAGAACATGATTAGAAGAAAAATTGCTTCATATCTTGTAAAAAAAATGATGTGATTATTACCCGTTGCCAAACCGGTGGATTTGATGTTAGATATGATTTTTTGTTAAACATGTTTTGTATATATGGCCGACTGGAGGAGAAGTGACTGCATTCGCTCTCGAGACACGACCAAGGAAAGATTTCTCTGCAACTTCGCCATGTCTCGCCTTCTTCTGCTTGTGGCTTTGGCCGGTGAGAATACAGCTAGTTTATCATAATTATCATCCTCATGTTCATTGATGCTGTTGTTATTACCAATTAATTCTATATATTATAATATTGGAACAGGGGGTC
>NC_051405.1:18122040-18122598 GCF_015228065.2 Penaeus monodon
ATTGGTCACGCATGATTTCAAATATGATTTTACTGTTTCACTTCACCGTTTATATCGATTGGACGTTATCATTCCAGTTATATAACTAAATAATCACATAAAATAACTTAGTTAACTATCTATATAAGAATCAAATCCTTCATCCACCCATCTGGCTCACCTACTTAACCCTTAACGGCATCTATGCCATATTTTCCCCTAAGAACAATATCTCACTTTCCTCTTCCACACAGATTCGGCCCAATTTCTCATTCTCTTCTTCCACACAGATTCGGCCCAATTTCACAATATCCTCTTTCGTCCAGTTTCGGCCGTGTTTCTCACCCGCTTTTTCCTTACTCTCCTCTTCCTCTTCCAAAATCTCAGAGCAATTTCTCACTCCCCTCTCCGATCTTCCTCACGCAGTATTTACCGCATACGTCGCCAATGGTCACGGACACGGTCAGCCCCCGACCTTCGAGTGCGAGGAGGACGGTATCTTCGTTGACATTTACAGGGACTGCCAAGTGTTCTACCATTGCGAGGATGGCGTCCAGACCACGTGAGTTGGGGGGGGTC
>NC_051405.1:18122675-18122763 GCF_015228065.2 Penaeus monodon
AACAATTATTTTAATTGTCGTTCTTTTTATTGTCACTATCATCATATGCACAGTGGCCGTTATCTTTATCACACTATTATAAATATCT
>NC_051405.1:18123229-18123702 GCF_015228065.2 Penaeus monodon
AAAAAGTTTGACAGCTAAAGTAAAAAAAAGGGGGGAGGGGATATCAACACCTAAGCTAGAGCTAATTAATTATTGAATAAGACAATAATAACCGTCCCCGTCCTACCCGCTCCTAGGTCCGGCTGCCACAACGGATACCGCTATGACCTGGAAACGTACACCTGCCGACCCCCGACTGAGGTCAGCTGTCCTTATCCAGGAATTTAAGTGAACAGACCGGAGGAAGAAAAAGAGAGCGAGAAAAGGAGTGATAAGAGACAGGGGAGAAAGTGATTGTGAGAGTGATATAACGTAAAAAAAAAAAGAAGAAGTTAGAAACGCATTATGTTTTGGGTTTTTATCGTGTTTTCCCTCTTTCTTTCTCTTTTTATTCAAAGCTGGACATGTCTACGCTATAATTGCCTCAGTTTATAGTGGTTGTTTTAAATGTACGTCAACTCTTAATGCAGATCGTCCCCGTATGTATTTTCATG
>NC_051405.1:18123735-18124180 GCF_015228065.2 Penaeus monodon
CTCTATTCATTACTGAGCTCTTTCGTTTTTGTTATTTCCAGTAATATGTGACGACGCAAGTTTAAGAAAGATCTGATAAAGATCGGAAAGGGAGAGAAAACGAGAAAAAGAGGCAGATAGACAGGCAGGAAGACGTTGAGGTAGAGAGGAAGGGACAGAGAGAATGAAGGATAGCGTGCAATGAAAAGAAAAAAAACATGTGAATGATATAGAAAAAAAAATAATGATTGTTGAATAGAAATAAAATAATATTCCGTGTGTATGCTGCACATATGAAAATACATAGATATACGTATATATATAACACACTCCGCTATCCACCTATCTCTCAGCTGCATTAATGATGTCCGGTAACTCGGCTGCCAAGATGTTCTCCTCATCCGCTGCATCTCTTACCTGTTCAGCATCCACAGGTAGATCCGGGGCTAATTAGTTTGAGCTGAGA
>NC_051405.1:18124268-18124798 GCF_015228065.2 Penaeus monodon
CTAGAAATTATATTAAATATAAGAATATAAAAAATAAGCGAACAATGAAGGCGAGGAGAACATGAAGGGAGTAAAAGAAACAAAAAGAACGGAAGAAAAAAACAGTAAAAAGATAATGAAAGCAAAACGCTTAGACCATTACTTTTTTCGACGGTATGATATATGTGATGTTTGCTGTCATTCCTGCGAGCTCTAATGTTTCAGTGTTTTTGCCTATATAAATAGCCAATTAGAAGATATATGTGTGTGTGTGTGTTACCTTAGTTCACCATGAAATGAACTTGAGGCTTTCTCGAATCTTTCCTTTCAAGTTCGTGTGTGTGTGAGGGAGGAAGACTGTATTAGATTCAAAGTTACCGCTCGCGGGCGAGTGCCCCGTACACGAGCAATGCGCCTCTAACCATCCGGAGCAAAACGATTAAGGTGTTCTATTTCATTGTAAATGTAACCAACATATTGTATTTAGTTTGGAAATATGTCTGAAGTAGATTGTTTTACAAAATTATCAGATGATGTAGTCGCCTGATTTC
>NC_051405.1:18125401-18125880 GCF_015228065.2 Penaeus monodon
TCTAATTTCATAATTTCCAGTTATTTTTAAATAACAGTACTGATGACTTCAAGTTACTCCTACATCTTGGAAAAATGTTATATCTTATTTTGGTTATTCTAGATTCCTTCTTAAATCTTTATGCATGGTTTACTAATACCCTTTTAATTATAATAAATTCTAAATGTACTTTTCTTGTGATTTAACCTTGTTTTCCGAAAGTATATCGGGGATGAGATTAATTGGCGGCAATTGCTTTAGCTTAATGCCTATATCATTATTTTCCTTGCCCTCTTTATGTATTAATGTTGAATAAACATTTAAAGCACTATCTTATTTTTTTCGTAAAACAATACATTAATTTAAATAAACTAATGAAAGCGATGTTGTACGAAATTTCCGTAAAAAATGTATTGATTTACAATGTTTATAAAGCAATGCCTTGTTAATTTGCCGTGAAATTTGCAGTATTTAAAATTAACTGTTCTCAAAGTCCTGAA
>NC_051405.1:18125914-18126008 GCF_015228065.2 Penaeus monodon
ATTGCTACTTATGAGAGAATGAAAGTATTGCAAAATGGACTCTGAAGTGCTTCCAAGGTTTTTGCAAATTAATCTCTGAACTCCTCTTTATTAA
>NC_051405.1:18126114-18126521 GCF_015228065.2 Penaeus monodon
TACGTATTATATCTCTCACATAATCATAGTTGGTAAAGACTTCCATTGACAAGCATCTCGTCAGTAATAGTGCGATGAACCCTAGAAAACGTAACCAGGAACCAGTGTGATAAAGCGATTGTACGAAAATCAAACAGCAGTCTTTCCATTTACAAGTGTTGTGTGTGTGTCTGTTGTTTATGGCATAGGTGGTGAAGTGTCGTGTGTCGTGTCGTGTTGTATACATATGTAATATACTAAATTTATAGTACATAACACACGATGGTTTCATAGATAGCACTAAATCACATCTGTTATTATGTGTATATGCTCCTACCCTCATACAATTGGTATGTTTGCAGTTATATTTAGACACAATGCCAGTACCTATGTTGTTATACATTTTACAAGAATGGTGTGGTAGCTAT
>NC_051405.1:18127376-18127637 GCF_015228065.2 Penaeus monodon
GCACCCACCACCTGCAGCGTCAAACTTCGACCCCAATATTTGCTGTGAAACGAAAATGGGTCCAAATGCGAGTCGTCCTGTTCACTTTATTTACGTTTCTCATTGCTACAAATACAATTGTTGTTGATTTCATGCCATCATAGGTATTACTGCTGCCATCAACATCTTTACCACATTCGCCGATGTTACCATTATTGTCATCAGGGGCGTCAAATGGGGGGGGGGGGCAAGGGTGGGACAATTGTTCCCTAGGCTGGATAT
>NC_051405.1:18129650-18129861 GCF_015228065.2 Penaeus monodon
TATGCATGCCGTTTTTTGTTGTTTTTTTAAGAATTAGATTTTAAAACAGCCTCCCCCTAAACAGAGTGGTGTTCAGTCGTTCACATTTTCTTTCCAGTCGAGACGAACCAAACGGGAGAAAGTTCTTGAAACTGATGTCGTAACGGAGAAGAAGGCAATTAGAAAGAGGGGAAAACACAGTGGGAAGAGAGAGGGGGGTGAGAAGAGCCTG
>NC_051405.1:18129954-18130476 GCF_015228065.2 Penaeus monodon
GTCAGGTCGTAATTACAGGAGGAAAATATAATTTTTTCTATCGTTTTTTTTCTCTCTCTTTCTACATTATTTTATTGCATAGAATATATTTTAAGGTTGTAATTGACTGGGGTAACAAAAATGGGAAGAACATCTTGTAAAATTTACTTTCTATTACCTTCCATTTCTGTTTTCTGTGTATTTCTGCTTTCTGTTTTCAACAATCTTTTATTTTATTCGTCTGTCAATGTTTCAGGAAAGAATATTAATTGAAAAGAATTTCTATCGTTAAATCATGATATTTATGCCAAGTCTCATGTTATTTAAGATCTTACATTAAGTATTCCCAGTTTCTGCGGTCTCCTATTTCCGTTTTCGTTATAACCGAATTTCTTCTATCTTGTACGATTTGCGTTCTTTGTTTTGATTTTGATGTTTTCGTTAGTGTAACATGTGGTAATGATCCACGACAAAGTTGTTTTTCATAAGCTGACATAAGATCTTTTTATCAAGGTAACACCAAATGTCAAGTGGCTGATGAGG
>NC_051405.1:18130625-18130690 GCF_015228065.2 Penaeus monodon
CAGCTCAGTCGTGGAGTGGTTGTTTTGCAATCGCAAGGCTCTGGGTTTGCGACTTCGCACCCAGT
>NC_051405.1:18131132-18133991 GCF_015228065.2 Penaeus monodon
AAACAGCGATGAATACTCGTTTACCGTAATCAGAACAATGCTAATTAAGTGCTACAACGGTGAATCTCCATCAGCGATTATGTTTAACCTTTATATCTGCACTGTCCACCCTAAATATCACTCAATATCTTATACGGAAGTAACCATCAAGAAAATATCTAATCAGTTCGTTTGTCTATATCATTACGTTAGTATTAACCCAACAAATATTTCAGCGAGCTTACAGGTTGTTGAAACATCGCAGATAAAAAAAAATAACAGTTCACAGTGCTTTACAAATGAATGGGTCGTTCTACAAAAACTGCCATGTGGTCTCATCAGTCTTACTATATGGTAGATTTTTGTCTCTTACTGAGGAAATAAATTAATATTTGATAGGAACAACAGAACATTTTTATCATAGTAAGTTACTGAAATCTTAGACTTTAAATCGCAATTCCATAAGGGCGATAGCAGCTTAAAACATGACTGAGTACCCAACAGCTCGTTCTAAGAGGCGAATGGGGCAACAGAGTGGTACTCAGGCCAGTGTCGAATTCGCGGCAACACGAGGCAGTCAGTTTACTTGGGTGTGCAGAAGAGATAGGCCGATCACTCATCGTCGGCGCTTTGTCACGTATACCCGCCTTTCATTTTCCTACGAGATCTGTTCTTTCCGTCTTTCTTTAATTTTCTTGTAATTTCTAGTAACTCCTTTCGCCATCTCTCTCATTATTTCACTTCGATCTCTCCCTATCTCTTCGAAAAAAAACAGGAATTATTGGAGGAACGTTTACAAGAATTGAGTAATTCGAAGTGCTACCGTGAAGGAAGAAATAAACGCATATTGCTAACGGTATACTGCGGGAAATCTGTTACTTGGTTTTCGTGACTCGACTTTACCAGGTGAGTCGTCTGCTACTATACAAATTGCGTTGGTCGTAATTTTTGTCGTGCATATGGTGAAATGTAATTGATCTGCTCTTGCTGAGCAAAATAAGTTTCTTGCTTGCAGATATTAATGGCCATAAGAGTAAATGCAATCCTACTTTCGAGGATTTTTTTTTACGGTCAGTTTCGCATAGAATAAAATAGCACTAATTGAAGTGCTCAAATTTAAAATTTCGCTTCTCCCCACAGAATGAAATTTTCGCACATCTTAGCAGTGTGCCTTCTATGTGGGGTTGTGGCTTTAGGAGGCGAAAGTCCCGTATGTCCTCTCCCGACACCTGGTCAATGCGCAACAAACACAAACTCTACAGGTTCGATGACAGATTTTACAAAACTAAGTTTGTATAGGTATTATACTAGTTTATCTACCACGATTTCCTAGTCGGATACTTCACTTGCTCTTATTCCCAGTATCCTTAACCTGTACCCCTTGAACCGTTCCGCAGAGAAAGTATGGCGCGTGATTGGTTTGCAGCCCACCTTGAAGAAACTGGTGGGCCACTATTCCCCCTTCAAAGTGTGGCAGAGGAAGACCCAGCAGAAGCAGCAGTTGGGCTACCAAGAGGTCCAGTACACGCAACCAAAGAGTACAGAGACCAGGTACTACAAGCCGAAAGAGTACGGGCCCCTTTTCTTCCAGCCGCAGTATCAACCTGTCTCTTACGCCGACGATAGTGTGTGATGTGTGATCTATTTTAATTTTAAAGCGATGTCAAGAAAGGTATTTTAATTCACTTTAGGCGCCAGGTTTTATGCGATGTCTTTTAATAAAGATGACAGTAAATTTGAGGTTATTTATATACCTTTTTTTCAATGTAGGATATTAATTTGCACTTGGTAAAGAATCTTTAAATTTTATTATTGAATATGCGCAAAATGCATATAAAAGACAATGCCACAGATTAAACTACATTGTTACCAGCTACTCTTAAGATAACAGATGAGCTAAAAAATCACAGCTAAGTAATATTTGGTATATTAGTTCACTAGTACTGGCCAATGAAGCACCCGCGTGATTGCACATGATTTGGAAGGGGAACTACATGCTGAGTCCTTGTTACGTCTGGATAATCTCTTATCCTGGTATTTCGCTTATAAACTAGTTTTTTTCCACTATTTTGAAGCAAACATTTTGTACAATTTTATTTTTGTTACTCGGCCGAAACTAGACCCCTTGTTTCTTTTAAAGAAATAAAACCTATACCTTTCTCTTGTGACCTCCCCAAGATTACCACTCCATCCGTTTCGAAGTCTGTGCAGTTTTAAATCTGCAGTGCCAGTTCTTTATATTAAGGTGCTGAAGACCTGAAAGGTCAACTAGTAACCTCAGTCCTCTGGGTTCTTGGTGCAAGGCCATCTGAATTCCTGACCCCATTCGTGGAGCCACAGGTTGGCGACTGTAAAACACAAAAGGAGTATTAATGGCTCGGTATAATTGGTTTGTGCAGAAATTTGAATGAACGACAAACGGTCTATATAACCGGTTTGCATTCATTACAAAGTATCAAAGGCACTGTCCACGCTATTGACAAATGCCCTGCGGAATTTGTCCATTTTAAAAGGCGAAACGGTACAGAGGGACTGATCCAGAGATTGTCCTTCCATTCCCGGTAACAAACGTCCGAGCTACTAAGCAGACGGAATCTGGTTATTTCGCTTGACCCCGAGGACGCAATGTTGCTTGTCCCGAAAAACGGACCAGTGTTCAATCGTGTAGACGATGCTTCAATCCTAATCTTGATCGGACTTCAGGATCGTTTAAAACAATAGCGCCGTAAAATTATTATTAGTTGCCCCCCCCCCCCCGCCAAGGCCAATGCTTTGGTAATTCTAGACCTTTCCTACACTTAACGCTAATCATGAATTACCCTAAACACCAAAGCTAAATCAACGTGAACGTTTAATCTTCACAACAGCAACTCGCTCTCC
>NC_051405.1:18134359-18136040 GCF_015228065.2 Penaeus monodon
AAAAAAGAAAAATCAATAAATAACACAAACAACTTACTCCACTTTTCTCCCAAGAGTACCGGGCAGGAGGCGTGTACGGTGCGGTAGTCTCCCTCTCCGTTCCGTTTGATATTGAACCAGAATAGTGCTGATCCTTTACGGGCAGGAACCTCGACGCCCAACGTAGGGAAGACCGTCGACCCGCCCGCCTCCACGTCGTTCAGCTAAGGGTAGGATTTCATTTGTTTGTTGATACTTTATTGATCTCTTGATCAATAAAGTGTCGGTATTGCAATGGTAGATAAGTGGGGGTTTTATCGTAAAGATTGTAGACAATGTAGAGGGATGCCTGAGGGGTATGAGAAATGATGGCTTTCCCTTGTCCGGAATTGCGGATTATGGTTAAGGTTTAGGCCTGGTGAATGTGTATCCAGGCCTGTCATGCCGATTTTTTAAAGAAAATTCACTGTATATTGTATAAATTCGTTCAGGATACTCCATCGGCTATGTTTTGCATACTCAGAATTATGGACTTTTTTGGTACTTTCGCATAGCCTTATTTGGAATGCACTGCACTAGTATGTTGGAGCTTTTGGTGGCATTCCAGTTAAGACTAAATTACCCAGAAATTATTTGATTACTAAAACAAAATGTGTGATTTATTAAAATCGTTAGAAGAGGCGAGTTTACATATAACTAGCTTTGGTGATCCCATATGATTACTTTTATACTCTTTTTCATGTTCTGTACTTTTATTTTCTGTTGCAAAAGGAAAACTCGAGGAAAACTTCGAAAAAGATTTTTGTTGTCTTGTGCTCAAGTCATTACTTTTAGTATACAAATTTTCCTCGAGTTTCAAAGTTGCGGAGTTATTTCAGCTTACTGTTAAGAAATAAAATAATACAGAATAAAACTTACGTAGAAAAGCATAGTGGCAAGTCTGTCTCCTTTATGTGGATCTTTGTCCAAGGATTTCTGGAAAAGAATAAGACAGATGTAGATATTCAAAAACAAAGGTTCGATTGAAATGTACATCCCCGCCCCCTGCTAATTGTACTGTCCGCGACTTTTTGAATTCTTTTTTTCTAAAGATTGAGATTTCTATTCCATGATTCTAATAATGTTTAATGAATTTCATGATCTCTTTGACTTGTATAACAGATTTCATGATGATTTTACAACCTCCACTTTACTCCTTCCCCATTTGACTCTTGCAACACACAACCCCGATTTGACTCCTTCCCCATTTGACTCATGCAACACACAACCCCGATTTGACTCCCTGACCCCTCAATCCACATCTTCAACCCACGCTCTGCAAATCGAAGAAATCCACGTGGGCGTCGTAATGACCCCCGATACCGTAGTTCAGGACGTGGAGATCCTCTGCCGTCTCGGTGGTGAGTCCGGTCATGTCTTCGATCCGCTCAAAAATCTTGTCCACGTTGATGTTGTCTCCGCGCCGGACCCACGCCCTGGTGATGGGGAGGGGAGAAATTGTGAGATGGGAGAGAATGGAGATTGGATGAAGAGAGAGAGGAGAGTGAACTGGGTGACATGATGGAGGGAAAGAGGCACTGAGAGAGAGAATGTAAAGGAGGAAAAAGAGTGAATGGGTGATAATGGTCGAGAGAGGTTTTCACACCTTCATTCTCACTCTAACTACCTCGATCTTTCTCTGTCTATTTCTGTCTTACTCGCT
>NC_051405.1:18136138-18136404 GCF_015228065.2 Penaeus monodon
AACCCCCCACTCACGTCTTGCCAATCCTGGCGATGGACTTCTTGGCCTCGTGGGTCGTGAAAGAGTGCACCTGCGTGGTCTCGAGGCGTGGCAGGGAGATGTGCTTCATGAGCTCGGTCTCCGCATCAGTCATGACGTCATGATAAACGACGACAATGGGGTCCGCCCACTTCAGCTCGGCTTTGAAGGGCATGAGTTTGTGGTAGCCCGAGTTGCCGTGCACGTAGCCGCATTTCATGCCGATGTAGGCTTCAGGAGGCTGGGGG
>NC_051405.1:18136709-18137529 GCF_015228065.2 Penaeus monodon
TTCAGTTCGCTTTTGTTTTCAGTTCAAGTTGTATATCTTTCTCCTTACATTAAACTCGACCGCATGCCTACTATATGTCGTGCAACAGTATTTCGTCGTTTATCCCAGCATGAAAAAATATTTTATGCGAAACAATAGTTTCAATGGTTTCAACATCATTTTCCATGCGCCATTTTGCTTGATACTCATTTTTTTCTTGGTATAAAGGGGTAAATATCGATGCACATGAAGTGAATGGGATATAGAATATGGACTATAAGTTGAGAAACACTTGACTTATATTATGATCGTTACCATTTGTGTGCTAATGTATTTAGTAGTTACCCATCATTTTGTATATCGTTTTCTTCATTTAGAAATATTTAGAAAATGGTAAGAGTTTTGGGTAAACTATTACTTTTCTTGCTGGTCTCATTCTTTAAGGTAATAACTAATTTTCATGTAAATGAATAGTTAAGAAACTTAATCAAGACCATGAAACGCACTGTATTAACCCAGATAAATACAGTACTCTTTGTCACGTAATTTCCATCAATGGTATATTACGGTATAATATACCATTTACTTTCTGTATTTGTCATCTTTAAATATATAACTTTTGAAAATCATTCTATGACGGTTAAAAATTAACCAAAGAATCTCAGTTTACCTCTCATTTGAAATATATTTCGTCCAAAAAAAAACAAGTTGAAACCTAGACAACTCGTAAGATATGTGGCAATGAAAACGGAGTGAATAGCAGTGCTGGTAAGGCCTTAACCTTTAAATATTTCATGAATTAGCTTTATCTCCTTCTCCTCCTCCTAAATGTATTTCATCA
>NC_051405.1:18137790-18137904 GCF_015228065.2 Penaeus monodon
TCGCACCCACCCCCCTTTCGCTCACCCTCCTACTACCCCTCCTTTCGCTCACCCTTCTCTCGCTCACCTTCCTCTCTTTCTCTCCCTGCCTTTCTCCTCCTCACCCTACCTATC
>NC_051405.1:18137960-18138911 GCF_015228065.2 Penaeus monodon
ACTGTCTGCTCCTCCCCTTCAATCCACCCTGTCTCCTTTCTTTTCGTCCCCCCTCCCCCATTCCTGTCTCCTTCCACCCTCCCTGTTCTTCTCCTCCTCACCCTTTCTCCCAGTTCTTCTCCTCCTTCCTGTTCTCCTCCTCACCCTCCTCCCTGTTCTTCTCCTCCTCACCCTTCCTCCCTGTTCTTCTCCTCCTCACCTTCCTCCCTGTTCTTCTCCTCCTCACCCTTCCTCCCTGTTCCCCTCACCCTTCCTTCCCAACGAACCTCCTTCCCACCTCCCTATTCTTCTCCTCCCCATTCCCCTCCCTCCCCACCTCTTTTCATCCCGCCCAGAAAGGGTAGCAAAAACTCCTTCGTCTCAAACAGGTTAATCCAATCTGACCTGGATCTGTTCCCCGCGGCACAGGCGTCGGTACAGGATATCCAGCCTATTAACTTGCTCGTAGTCCTTGTGCTCGGCGTAGATCTTCTTCTGGAACGACGTCGGGATTCCCAGGCCCGAGAACTGGTCTAGGATTCTGTCGTTGGAATTCTGGGCCATGTTGGTCACGATGTCTGCCTGTTGGGAAGGGGAAGGTCTCGTAATGCGGATGGTGAGAGAAGGGAAGCGTTATGTGTGGGTGTTGCCGTTGTGATTTTAGTTATGGTTGTAGCTATCATTGTGGTTGTGATTGTAGCTGTGTTTGTGATTGTGTTTAAGTGCCTGGAAGTGTACTTGTGTGTGGATGTACTTGCGGGTAAGAGAAGTAGGCTTGTTTTTTTATGAAAGTAACCTGTGGACACATGGCAGCATTTTGAATACTGCACAATAATTTTGTACAGTGAGAGAGAAACCAGTAAGCAGGTAAAATAAAAATACTAAAAATCGCATGGGTATATAAGAGAGTGGGTAGTGATTTCATTAAGAAGGAATGAAGCGAAATGACATAAGGGTACCCACCCTTAAAAA
>NC_051405.1:18138953-18139155 GCF_015228065.2 Penaeus monodon
CCACTTACCAACATAGCCCGATGTTTCTGCTGCTTCGTGATCTTATCAATCCTCTTCTGTGTGTGCCTATCGACGGGCCGCGAAGCCCTGAGCATCTCTATGCCTTTTTCGTACCACTCTTTGCTCAGTTTGAATTCCAGGTTGTTGAAGCTCTGTTGTCCCAGGCGGAAGCAGTCGTCCACTGGAGAGGTGTATTAGGATC
>NC_051405.1:18139340-18140816 GCF_015228065.2 Penaeus monodon
CATATTTCAGTCTATCCCCAAACACATTCCGTAATCGCAACATTATCTCCCCGACCAATAGGAATCGTTAAGACCCACAGATTCACACACATCCCCAAAAAAGAAGAAAAAAAATACCCAAGGCCGAAACGGTGGACCTCCCGTGAGGACCTACCTGAGAGCTCCTTGACGGCCTTCGTGCCCAGGATCTCGCCTTCCACGAGGTCATTCACAGACAGGTTATAGGTGTCCTGCAGGCGAACCAGCGCCCATGCGGCCCCATTCAGGTCGGCTTCCTCAGGGACGTCGACGCCGTTCCGCAGGGAGGTCAGGTTAGCTCGCAAGGCTGAGGAAGTAAGCGGGAGGAGGCGTTAGCAGTTATACGGAAAAGGGGGGTGTGGGCATAAAGGATATACTAAAAATATGTAGTGTAAAAATTGTGCTTAAAGTGAGATGTAGATAACGAGTGTATTAAATGCGAGGGAAGTAGCTTAGAAAATATATTTCTAGTGAAGAGATACAGTATGAAAAATGTATAAAAAAATTAGGTGGGAAAGGAAATCTCGATGGGCATGTAACTGGGTTTTAGTTTTGTAAGAATATCTTTGTAATCTGATAATGTATGTTAACCATTTTTACTCTGGATTTACCCTAGAATCAGTAGACTTCTTTCATGTCTACATAAGGGGACAACAACAGAGATGATGGTTAAGGACAAGTACAACTGAAGTGCGAATAATACGAGCAGATTTTTTCGTAAGATGTGGGCGTACTGATGCGTATTGAGAGAGGAAGTAAAATTCATACATAGGAGATAAAACGATCTTCCGTTATTAAAACCCTGCAGCCTTATACATGACAAAGTGATTCTCCATGGATCGACGCATCTCATGCCTCAACTGCTTCGAACTTTATTTTTTCAATGAACAAAGCAACCGCGATTCAAAAGCCACCATGACAACGGCTTAGTCATAAGTACGGTGATATTTTCAGTGGCAGCATCACACGTCCTCGCTCAGATGAAGAATAACTGCGGAAAAAAACAACTTATCATGGCAGACTTGGACGCATCTGTTGGTGTTTTCCAGGTGATGATAACGGGCACGAAGCACTGAATGGAAGAGCTGTGTCGTGTGAGGGTTCGAGGCCACTAACAATAGGTGACGTAGCGATTTTGGTGTGAATATTTTAGCTGCTTATACCCTCGCTCGTCACCTCGCTTTTGTTCTCTCGTACGGTATCTTTACCTCTGTGCCTTACCTGTTGATGGGAAAGGTAATGTTGAGTAATAAATTACCGCTGATGGATCTGTGCGATCTTCCGTTCTTCTGATCTTTTGTTCCGTTTTATTTTATCTCCTTAATGATTCTCTCTACCTTTCATTCATTTCATGACCGTATCTAATCTCTATATCCATCACTGACTTGGCGTATGTCTCTATCCTGATTGCTTTTCCCCTCGTTCGCTTCTCATTCTCTTTTCATTAACTCCCGTGCC
>NC_051405.1:18140990-18141438 GCF_015228065.2 Penaeus monodon
CCTTCCCATCTCCCTCTGTTTTTCCTTCCTCCGATTTCTCTACTCCTTTCCCCAACCAAGATATACCCAACCCTCCCGTTACACTGATGCCATATAACTCGACGCCTCACCTCTCGTTGCTGTATCCCTAAGAGCGTTTCTTAAAGCTGGGAATTCTTGAGTCACGCGCCGCAGGAAATGGTAGCTGTTGATAGGATTGTGCACGTAGTCGGCCTCGCTGCCTCTGTGCCAGTCGTTGATATATCTGTAGAGGAAGAACAGGTTATTAGGAGAGGTAGAATTTCGTCCTTTCGTTCGTCGCCGATAATGACCCTAGCTGTTAACGCCGCAGATAACTTTAAATACTCAGTCGATTCTTTCGTTCGCACTACGCTTGAAGAACACGCCGGAAATAATTTTGCATTTGACTGCAAACTTACTTTTTACAATTTGATGTAATTTGGTTATC
>NC_051405.1:18142036-18142900 GCF_015228065.2 Penaeus monodon
CAAGTGTGAGAAATGAATTTAAGGATAGAGAGAAGAGAGGGAAAGGGGAAGCGAAAGGTAGGAGGAGGAACGTAAAAGTGTGAGACAGGAGGACCTCTCTTCTCCGTGGAATTCCCATTAGTCCCGACACTAATTATATAATATTTAAGAGAGGGAGAAGACATATTAGGAAAGGTGTGGAACAAAATGGTTTGCATGAATTAATTGGTACAAGATGAAGAGGGATTATTATTAAAGGAGTGTAGCGGAATATGATATGATAACAAGGAGAGGAAAAAAATGAATATATTATTAATGGAAGTTCAAGGATATAATAGGAATAAGCTGCTGCATCTCTAATAACACTACTCCTTGCTATCATATATAGTTTTATTTCTATTAATTCGCTTATTCATTTCATCACACAACTTTTCCATGTGTATCTCTTCTTATATTCACTAGAGTGTTTATAACATTAGCGCTATGTACAAATCAGTTTTTTATTAATACACTCTGATAACAAATTTTCCTTTACACTTCGCAGCTGTATGCGTTGAGTCTACAAGCACTAACAGCTGCGAATGTAAAGTGAAATGTTATCAAGTGAATTATACTAAAAACGAATTGTACATAGCGACTACATGTTATTAAACACTCTAGGATATATGAGAGATACAATGGAAGTCTGTATTATGAAATGGAATAAAACGAATAATAGAAAAACTATTATGATAGCACAGGAGTATGTTATAGAGACGCAGTAAGAAAAACGAAAACACATGAAACGAGTCAACGAATGAAAATAGCAAGTACGTGAAATAAAGATGTGGAAGATATGAAATTCATCGATAAGTGTAAAAGAAATAAGAATATTGTAAAACTAGG
>NC_051405.1:18142926-18143755 GCF_015228065.2 Penaeus monodon
AACCTTGAAACCAGTGAAATGCTTGAGGTATGGATGAGCGTTTAAATGTAATGTTTTACATACGTTTCCTTGTGTATATATGCGTTAGAGAAATGCATTTTTACACATGAAGTTATTATAAGGTACTAATTTAATTATCGTTTATTTGCTATTAGGTATTTTCTTAATATTCCTTTATTCTTTGTTTTCTTAGTTATCTTTAAGTGACTTGCTTAGTCATTTTGAGTAATTGTTATTATATAGTTATATTCGTTAATTTGTCTGCCGATATGATATCCTATTTTAGACTTGACGAAACTATCCAGAATTATACGATAATTTTAGAAACACTATAGAAGAAAAACCCACAATGCAAAAATGCTATACTGAATTTACCGAAAGCGAATGCCATGGCTTATACTACTTCATAAAAATTAATGGAAATGAATAGATAAAATAAAGGAAAATCCTCCAACACATCTTTTAAAGCAAATATGCCAAAATTATTGTCTACGTTAATGACCCGTTTCTGTTTCCTTCTAATCCTACGACTACTGTCAATCTACTTCCTTTGTAAATTTCCCTGTTTCCTCAATTATCACGTCTTTCGTTTCCTCTTGTTTCCCCCTTTTCCCCTGCGTCTCCACAGTTCTTCTCCATTCTCCCTGTTTTTTTAAGCGTCTCCATAGTTCTTCGCTTCCCAAATTTCTTTGCATTTTCCAATTTCGCCTGTCTCCTGCTGTCGTAGGACAGGGGAAGAGCAGAGAAGCACCGGATTTGGCCGAAGACCGTTTCACTTCCTTGCTTCAGGTCTTGCTACTACGACTCTGCAATTATCATGGGGTGTGTG
>NC_051405.1:18143839-18143930 GCF_015228065.2 Penaeus monodon
TTCAGAGCTGCGTCTCTTATCTTTGATTTGGTTGTGTCTTCCACTAATCTCACTGTTTTTTTTTTTTTTTCTAGCATCCCTCTCTTGTTTT
>NC_051405.1:18144925-18145111 GCF_015228065.2 Penaeus monodon
TTACATTTTCTCCATTCTCTCTTTTCTATATTTTTCTCTCTTTATCCATTTATCTTCGAGAGAAAAAAAGACAGCGGAAGGGCGAGGCAGTGTACAGTTCCCGGTAGCTCACCCCCGCCCACCTGACTTGACAGACAGACTGATGGAGGCTTTTGAGATATGATACTGACCGCGACGCTAATGAGC
>NC_051405.1:18145568-18145665 GCF_015228065.2 Penaeus monodon
TTTCCCCAGCATTGTCAGAGGTTGAAATATAGACATAAAAATATTTATAAACGTTTGATTTGGCAATAATTTGTGTGCAATGAATTAATTTATGCGA
>NC_051405.1:18145779-18146597 GCF_015228065.2 Penaeus monodon
GTAGCGTGTTGTGCAAGTACACTTCCTAATATTTGTCTGTTGTGTGTTATGCATAAACGTACACAGACAACTAACAGAATACATATATACCTATACAAATACACACCCGCTCCCTAGAATAGTACACAGACACACACAGTTAACCAAGCGAACTCAGGTACCCAAGACCTAGGTGTATACAACATACATGAACACATCACATTAAAAAAAATGTGACTACAATACGGTCCAGCCGATTCATGGTTAACATCAACTCGCAGAAGTTCAGCTCGCAACGGCTGACGAAACCCAAATGACGAGGTAACGGTTCGAAAATACGACAAAAGAAGTCTTGGACACCGAGCGTAATAATTTTTCCCACGGTAGGTTCGTTTTAGGTTCGTTTCCCCTTCAGTGAATGCAGAAATTTGGTGAAATTCGTAATTGGTAGATCGATGCTCAGCTGTGGTATAAACACGCCTTAAAAAATATATATTATCGGATTTATTTTGGTAGAAAAAGACATAAATGACAAACGGATCCTGTAAACTCTATGCTACATCATAATGTTTCGCTCAAAATAAACCAGCTGAATATAGGCCTTACATACATTATTTTTATTAAGGTATGGCATCCGAATTCATAAACCTTCTATTAAGATATGGAAGCCAAGTCCACAATGTTTCGTTCAACATGGCAGCCGAACAAACTTGCCGAAAAAAACAGCCTCGGATTTTTTTCTCTTTGTGATTACGAAGAATTTCCCAAAATATGATATGCATAGTCATTCTCTCGTGATCTAGGATATTCGCCGGAGTTTTAAAAAAAAAATCCTATTG
>NC_051405.1:18146915-18148251 GCF_015228065.2 Penaeus monodon
AAATAAGGAAGAAGGGAGACGTAGTATGGTGGTGAAAGTACACTGAAAGGCAGGTACGGGGAGGAGGTGCACGAAGTAAGGAAAAGAGGGGGATATGCATAGAGATAAGGGGGCGGAGAACCGAGTATAATGAGTAAGGAAATAAGGGGGGGGGAGTTAAGAAATCAGTGTAGAAAGTGAGAGGCAAACATATAGACGAAAGGAAGAGTTAGAGAAGAAAAAAAAGAAACCTACATAAGATATATATTCACCACCTTTCCTATCGCACACCAGTGATTACAAAGGAGCATCTAGCAACAGCACGCAGGTCATTTGAAGTCCCCCTGCATACACCCAGAGGACCTTGACTCCAGAAGTACCCATGTAGTGTGACAGCGTAGAGGGAGCGCCACATGGTCAATACTTCTGTGGGTTATAGGAAAATGAAAAGGTGTATGGGATGGTTCTGCGGGCTGTAGGAATAATTGTGGTATTTAAACCAGAATTGAAAGAAAGGTGAAAACGGTGCAGTTACACGCTTTAATGGTTGTTTCTCCGTGTTAGCAGGAATATGTCTATTCTCTCGATCTTGGGTCTGCCCACACTCATTTTGTTGGTTGCCTAATAATTTAAAACTCCGTAATTTGTCACAAAGGCGTTAGCATTATTACAAAAAGCTATTACGTATTTAAAAGTATATTATATATTTAAAGCCTTATCATTACAACGGACAGCGCAGGGTTTTGAATTTCGTCTAGGCTTAAGAATTCCGTTATAACTTTATTTTTAATAACCACGGCACCAAAAGCAAGAACTCTGTATTTGGCTTGGGATGATGACTAGCCCTTTACCTCACACCCGGCATTGTGCTCGCTGGAGGGGACAATATAACGCGCAAAAAGTGTGATTATCGAGGTACAAGGTGAACGCTATGTTGTTAGCTCGGATGTTCAGGGATAAATGCTGGATTCTCGATGTTGGGTCCGCCTCTTTGTGGTTGTGTCCTATTTTAGCTTGTTTTCTTCACAACTCTGATCTTCTAAGCTTTATCTTTTCTAAATATATATATATTAAGCTATATATAAGATAGCAGTTTATGAATTTCGTTATTAAGAATTGTATATAATTTATTTTAATAATATATATAAATAAAAATTGTATTTGCTATGATGACTAACTTTACTCACACGGATTTGATCTAGATGACTATATAACTAAAGTGTATATATCGAGTACAGATGAATACTATATATTTTAGGTAATTTTGGTTAGAATATGGATATTATGCTTGGTCGTTATACTGTCGTATTTAGTTTTATAGTTTTATTATTCTATACTTTATTATCTATCTCATCTC
>NC_051405.1:18148327-18149790 GCF_015228065.2 Penaeus monodon
TTCTCTATTTCTCCCCTTCTCTCTCCCTTTCTCCCTCTCCCCCTCCCTCCCTCTCCTTCTCCCTCCACTTCTCTCCCTTCCTCTCCTCTCCCTCTCCTCTCCTTGTCCTTCCCTCTGTCCCTCCTCCTCTCCTTCTCTCCCTCGCTCCTCTCCTCTTTTTTTTTTTTCTTAATCTATTTTTTTCATTTTTTCTCGTTTTTCTTCCTCTTTCTCTTTTGCTCATTTTCTTAGTTGAACTTTTTCTTTTTGCTTTTTTCTCTTTTCTTATCCTCGCATTTACTTCTGTCTCCACGCTTTATCCATTACTGAAATTTGTTTTTATTTATTTTTTCACTCATTTAATCCACCTTTTCTTTCTCCGTTTATAGTTGTGTCTTTCCTTTCTCTTTCTCCTGGTCTTTCCCTTGCTTTCACTTTTGTCGAGGTTCTCTTCATATTTCACTCACAAACGCGCGCATGAATACATAATTAATAAAAATATTTACATACATATGAATAACCACTTGCACTCACACACGTACTCGCTCACACTCTCCGTTTTGCTCTTCGTTTTCTACTTTTTTCTCATTTTCCAACTCCCAACATCTTACATCCGCTCTCATTTTTTTCCCGATCTTTTCTCAATTTTTTCCGCCTCGTTTCTTTGCCAGCGCTCTCTTTCTCTTTCTCTTTTTTTTCTCCTCCGTCTCTTCCCTCTTCCTCTTCCTCCCCCTTTCCTCTCCCTTTCCTTCCTCTCCCCAACTTTTCCCTCTTTCTTCCCCCACCCTTTTCCTCTTCGTCTCCCTTGCCTTTCCCTTTTTCTCCCCTCCCCCTCTTTTTCCTTTCCTCAACTTTTCCCTCTTTATTCCCCCACCTTTTCCCTCTTCCTCTCTCCTCCCTCCCTCCCTCTCTCTTCCACCCCACCCCACCTTCCATTCACTCACCTAGCCTCCTCTTCACTTCATCTTTCATCCCATATTCCCTCCATCTTCACTCTCCCCTTTGCCTTTCTCCCATTCCATCCTCTCCCCATCTCCCCTTCAAACATTCCATCCTCTCCCCATCTCTCCTTCTCCTTCCTCCTCCCTCCCTTCCCTTCCCCAGCTCACAAAAACACACACAAAAAGAAAAAACTTTCGCAACATTATGGTAATAGAACATGAGGTGCCTCGGTATCAGCGTGGTCTGTCCTGACGTTAATCGTAATGAGGAACACGTCGACGGTTTGTCAATGTTTTTTCCCCTGTGCAACGGCGTGGGTTCGCTGCTTAAGAGGCATCCGTAGGCAATGGCGTGACGGTGTTAAAGGGTGTTTCCTATTGATGGAGATTGAATTGCAGGCGTGCCATGGCTATCCAAAGGTAGTTTTTAATGAGGAAACTTACTTTTCCTTCGGTAGGATATAAGGGTTCATGCTTGTAGTGACAGGAATGTGTGCTGTAGCGGGGATAGATTTTTTCTCCACTTGTAAAACACTCAATATA
>NC_051405.1:18149874-18150311 GCF_015228065.2 Penaeus monodon
GTGAGCAATGCTATTTTTTTCTAGAACCTCGCATCTTGCATCTATGCGCCGCTGTATGTCATCGCGCATGCACGCCGGTAAGTCTGCCAATATACGTATGCCCACAATGCGATCCCGTCAATAATAATGATATGACGTAATGAGCAGTACACATGCGGCCAAGCACAGGGACAGCGTTTCCTGCCGAGGGTTCTTAGGAAATGTTCGTCTCATAAATACAGGTATGCAGGGAGAAGTCCTGTGTTTTAAGACGATATGATAAGAAAGTCCTGTGCTGAGATAAGGACGGGGAGTTTGGTTGCGGGAATGGAGAATGAATGGTTTGGATGCAGGGGGGGGAGGTGCCTGGTATTCTGTAGGGTTTGCTGTTCTGTCCCTTCATATTGTAGAACCACGAGTAAATAAATACGTGTCTCACACATACCCTCACCAAGCAT
>NC_051405.1:18150658-18150761 GCF_015228065.2 Penaeus monodon
AGAGACCACAGTTTCCACGTCGCTGTGCAGTCACGGGCTGCGTTCAAAACCATCAGTCCATGGATGATGGTTGTAGTGCACGCGGCCGCTACCGTTATGGATA
>NC_051405.1:18150898-18150999 GCF_015228065.2 Penaeus monodon
TATAGAGTTATTATCGTCTTATTAAAATCCCCTGCTTTGTCATTCTGTCGCGTCCGTTAACCGATAAGAAGGACGCTAATGTCGGCGGTCAGGTGTTAAGA
>NC_051405.1:18151221-18151511 GCF_015228065.2 Penaeus monodon
TTATTTACTCATCTATTTATTAGGCGGGGTAGTTATGGTGTTGAATATCATGACGAATTTCGTAGCTACAATAAGTCATTTAGTAATCATTGGCGATAATAACATGATTGCTATAAAAGGGGAAACGATTTATAACGACGATCCTTGCCTCATTTACGACTGGTATTAAAGATGTCAAAATTATACCTAATGATTATGGTCCTACCAAAGCACGACTTCAGAGTGCATTCATAACCCTTTGACACAGTCGATCAGTCAACTGGTATGTCGTTCTTATATTTAATGCTGCT
>NC_051405.1:18151949-18152679 GCF_015228065.2 Penaeus monodon
TTACTCGTACTCAGTCAGACCTCCGAGTACATAGACCTACACTCACGGACAACAGTCCTCTTTTCCGTGACCTAAACAACAGTCATTACCCTGTGTTTGAGACGAAATTGTAAACAAGGCCTTGATTGGAAATATGTTTGAGTTTTTTGGTCGCCACTGTACCTCCATTGTCACCTTCAGAAGAAAAAAAAATCGAGACGTGTTTAGCTCTTCATCCAAAGACTCACCCGCGAATAGCCGCCAGTCTGTTCTCCTCCTTGTCTATGTAGTCCTGGAGGGCGCGGATGACCTCCTCCTCAGCCTCGACGAGCCTCGCGACGGTGGCTGCTGAAGTGTGGACATCGCCGAGGCCGCTTCCTCCTTCGGCAGACGTCGCCAGTGCTAGTACGAGGCCGATGGTTAGGACCGCGCTCCTGCCTTTCATTCTTTGGTTATTTTTTCGATTTTGGGGGCAAGGTGAAAAGGGATGGGAAGAGGGGAGGAAGGGAGAGGAATAAATGTTGTGGGAAAAATGTTAGCGTGTTGGTGAAGTCTTCTGTCTTCTATCGCGCGGTCTTGAGAGGAGCGACGGTGGTGAGATACAGTTCCTCCCGCGGCTGGTGCAGGACTGGCAGCGGACAGCGATGCGAAGCCATGCGATCATGAGGGTTACCTGCGACTTGCCTGAAAATTAACCTCTACCCCCTCCCCCCTACACACTTCCTTACTGTCTCTGTCTCATCTGTATTTG
>NC_051405.1:18153117-18153201 GCF_015228065.2 Penaeus monodon
CTATTCCGAGGTGGGAGGAAGAGGGACATATTCAAATAACATGTTTGTGATTGCACTTTTAACAGCCGTCGTGTACACCTTTAA
>NC_051405.1:18153297-18153439 GCF_015228065.2 Penaeus monodon
AGGTGTTTGTAAGAGAAGAAATGTGTAGGACCTTCTTAGCGAAAAGGACAGAGTCTGCGTCAAGTAATTATTATCTTTCCCGTTTGTTAGTGGAGGTTTTTCTCTTTGCTTTATTTCTTGTTTCCAGTTATTAGTGGAGGTT
>NC_051405.1:18153488-18153816 GCF_015228065.2 Penaeus monodon
GTCTATTCAGTAACTCGAAAAAAAGATTGTTAAATAAAGTCAGTCTTGCGGCCGACTTTCGTAAAATGAACTGTTTCGTTGTATTATTCATTACCGTTGATACAGTTATCGGTTTCAACGAAATTGACAGAAATTTTCCCGCCATATTGATTTTTTGGTCATGAAATACCTGTTAATAACTAAATTTATTAAAAAACCAAGTGTATTGATGGAGCATGTCAGATGACAGAGGGCGTACTCGCTCTCAGCACCATCTCTATAGCGTTACAATTACCGCCATCGTCGCCGCTGCATTACTTGGGCTGTCCGTAAGTCCAGAAACCGATTC
>NC_051405.1:18155058-18155554 GCF_015228065.2 Penaeus monodon
ATGTCTGATACAGAGAGTAAACCATGTAGAGAGAGAGGGTAAGGAAAAAAGGGAGGGAGGCGCGATATTCTGAAAACTTAACGGTATGTGTAGCCTAATAACTTAATCTAACGTATTCGCTCAAGGGAAAACGAGCCACGGTGAAGAATTCTTCGGTCATGTTATCTTATACATGACTAGTGCTTGACTTTAACATAGAGAAGTTAGTTTCATGCTCATAATTCAGTAAAGAATGCAATTATACAGTCATTACTAATACTAATCTCATATATGAGAGATAGTTATGAGAGCGAAAGTGTCTGTATATACAGTAGATGCAGACGCATACATGCATACGGTCTCGCCTATGCATACATAGATAGATCTTGTACGCATGTACATGCACCGACCACGCGGGCAAACGCAAATTCCATTACTTTTGCCTTTCATCGAATCTGTTGTTATTATGCTTGGTAAACAGAGCATGACTATTAATAAAGAACACTAGTTTGAAATT
>NC_051405.1:18155964-18156121 GCF_015228065.2 Penaeus monodon
AGGGGTTAGAACATAGTCATTATAATTCCAGATTGTAGCGGATATTGTCTGTCTGTCATAACAATTATTTTATAAATTACTAGTCCATGTACAACAGTGGTTGATAATAGTCATTTAGCTGTGAGACAACAGTCTACGGGATGTAAAAGCCAAATAC
>NC_051405.1:18156583-18157475 GCF_015228065.2 Penaeus monodon
TAAATAAATAAATAAATGCTAGGCGATTTGCATAGACGGTGTTCTTTGATTGTCTACCCAGATGCATGATTGAGGGGAGATGATGGCATCCGAACATTGTGCCGTTTTCCTTAAAAGTGTTGGCTATGTGAACGATTGGAAGACAAATTCGTGATCTGTGCTTACTACAGAGAGAAGCTAGCAAGTGAGAAAACAGCCGTGGAAGTGTGGCGTAACTGCTGCACATCTGTTATGTGGAAAACGAGGTGTGAACTTGTATTTTGCAGATGAATAAATCTCCGGGTAGTGTGGAGACCGGCTTGTGTGACGGCTGCCGCGCAGTGATTGTTTTCCGTACATTATTGATGTCATTCCATGACAGCGATATGTTATGATATGCAATGACGTAGCGAACCCATGGCGATGATGAAGTGGTGACCTGTCAAGCCGTGTGTTTGTATGAGGGGAAGTAGTGTAGTGTGGTAGCACGGGTTTTGTTTTTTTACATAGGAAATCGTGCCGTGCTTCCCTGTCCATTTTGCCCATGTGTTATGCTAATAAACCCATTGTATTTTTGCTGTTTATTTTTTCTCCCTTGACTGACCACTCGTAGATGCGTAGAGATTGCCGTTATATCAGCATTAACAGCGAGAAGCCGTAGGTGTAGCAATAGCAAGACTATGTTTAATGACATGAAATTTTCATAACTGCAGTTAAACACTACAGTATGGCTGGAGAGTACACTTTGCAGTGACGTAGCGAAGGGGGAGGAAAGGGGGGGGGGGTTTTTCACCATCCCCGGAACAGAAAAATAAAAAGTATTACTTACAAAGAAGCATACCTTACTTTTTACAAACTGTTTAATCTTCAGTGTTTCTTTGCTTGGGAAACCCCCCTAATCCCTTGCTCGTCG
>NC_051405.1:18159286-18159809 GCF_015228065.2 Penaeus monodon
CTCATTAACCATTAACCATTTGTAGGGGGAGAAATTAGTTCATAAAAATTAGTAAATGTTTTTACTTTTGTCATATTTTATCATCAAACCAAAAAAAACATACGAGGGTGTCAAGGGTCCCTGTGACCAAATGTTGAGATATGCCACAGATACCACTGTTCCCTTTTTAGCCTCGTCTCTCTCACATGCTTATATTCCATAGCATGAAACGCTGATTAATAGGTCAAAATATTGCATGTGGTTCAAATTTGACCTCGAATAAAGTGTATAACCTAGTCATAGAGCTGCTATAAACATTGAGGATAAAGTGAGACTCATCATAAATACAAACTTTATTTACATAAGCATATTATATAAAATCTTGAAATATATATCTTTCTTATGAACAAGCATTTATCTTTTGCATGCTTGGGACAATATACTGACCAGCCAGACTTGGTCCTTCTCTTAACAAAAAGGTTGACTATGGTCTTCCTTTCATAGGTCCTCCAGTTCAAAGTAAACCGTATAACAGGTGTTACAT
>NC_051405.1:18159854-18160218 GCF_015228065.2 Penaeus monodon
CTACTCAATATTTTGCTCATGCAGCCAACATAAAAAGTGTAAAACTTGTATGTGAAAGCATAAGAGGCTTATCACTGAACGTCAAAGATCATGATAATGCATGCAACTAATTAAGCCAAGGAACATTGGAGAATGCAGGAGTGAATATTATATAACCTGCGGAATGCCTATACAAAAAAGGGAACGAACACAAAAATAAAAGGTAATGAAAAAAGATAACAATAATAAAAGAAAAAGAAAAGTTTGTACCATTTCATGCTAGCTGATACCTTACAACATTAACAAAAAAACAACACCTTTGGTTGCAGCAATACTTAATTAGGTTATTTGGGAGTGCCTTTAATAGGTTTTCTTATACCATGCC
>NC_051405.1:18160251-18160898 GCF_015228065.2 Penaeus monodon
GACATGGCATACCACAAGACCACTAGGAAAAGCTAAATTCAGTGCAAAGGGTGCATTAACCTAGAATTTAAGCCTACATCTCTTGTCTAAGGATTTTTTCAGTGACTAGTCTGCTTAGATTAGTATCATTATTGAGTCTGAGTAGATGAAACCTAAAGGACATATGATCCAAGCTTTCATTAATTAATAAAAAAAAAGGGATATAGTGTATCTTTAAGTATGAATATTATTATACTTTCAAAGGGGATGTGACCCTCTATGCACTACATGATAAAATAAATTTGACCAAAACTGATAAACTCTTGGTCCGGAGAGTTTTATAATAACCAAAACATTAAAGTGCTGGTGGCAGGGATAGCTGCCTGAATTGAGCTTATGTGAATGGAGTTTGTCCAAAAATATCATTATTACATGGGACAGTGAATAGTCCTAATAAAGTACTGTGAAAAAATAGGGGTGAATTTGCAATGTCTAGTGTTACCTAGTCTCTACATAGGGTACAAAAAATGTTGCATCCAAAATGTGCTACAAAAGATTAATGCAGAACTTACGTTGTTCACATCTAGCTCAAATGACTGTTGGCCAAGATACAATGCCTTTATAAGCAATGCTCTACATCCATAATATTGTCATCAATTATTAAAAGG
>NC_051405.1:18160942-18161866 GCF_015228065.2 Penaeus monodon
GGAGCACTGATAAAACCTGCTTTTGTTAACAGAAATATTTAAACAATAATACAAAAACTAAGTGAAACATGAACATGCAACTTCAAGATATACCACACATTTGGTCAAGGACAGGAAAGAGAAGAGGAAAGCACAGAGGGACATGAAGAAGTGCAGAAATGAGAAGGAAAAAGCTGAGACAGACTTGCATCATATGTATGCATCACATGTAGACAAACAGATATGCATTGCACACATAGAGAGCAAAAGAATAATAAAGACACTTGTGGAAATAGATGAAGACAATATTAATGTGAAAAACCAAACATGTAAAATTACACCAATTCATGAAGCACATTATGGGATTGTTACACAACAAAAGCAAGTGGTGGAATATTTATCTAATATTTAAACATTTAGATACAACAACAACAAAATTATTATTATTCTCTTTTTAAAAATATCTTCACTGGGGGGGAAAAACCCTGCTGGGTGAAGCCACAGGTTGTCTCTAATGTCTCATTCTATATACACAATAATGTGTCATGCATTTAAAGTTTAAAATCATCATGCTGAAAAAAGCAAGCTTAACACTTATGACAGCTGGAAGCCAGTAAGGATATGGTACCATAACAAACAAGGAATGTGCAAGGAAATCCTAGCTACATCTGTCTTTACAAAAAGGGGTTTCAACAAGAGGAACACACACACCTTGGGACAAACAGATTAAAAACATACCTTAACAAAACATTTCATCATTATGTTTACAAAAGGTTATTTTAAAAGCACACAAGTACAATAAGAACTATCTAGCTCTAAATCCTTCACTTCAAGACCATCACAATCATCATATGTAGAAAAACTGTTTTCTGCATTAAACATCCAGACTATTTCATCACCTTTCCTAGCCATAATTTAAACTCCCTTAGCACACAGTGAACAACC
>NC_051405.1:18161895-18162424 GCF_015228065.2 Penaeus monodon
TTCACAATTATATTTTAGCTACATGCAAAACAACCCTCATGTCTCCTGGCTAAACCTATCATTACAAACCTTGCTATGGACACCTACTTTGCACTGTCTCTGGCATGCACTGTCAGTAACTCAGTCTCCTCTGTGACATGTCACAAAAGTAGAAAGACAAGACTTTACAGTTGCACTTCATTTCATTAAGATGATGCAAATGGATATAAAATAAACAATAATACCTTCTCTTACAATATAACCTACATTACTTTTATCGGACACCATAAGCAGATTTCAGATATACTATATATCAATGATTATTTGTTACAACAATCAAGTTATATATATTTTATACATGCGTGCATGTGTGCTACACTCTCCGAGCAAGCAGTCAGTTTCAAACAGATTTTACAGACATGAGAAAAGCACTTGATATCACAAGCAATGCAGTACTTCCTTTTCTCAAGGCTAAAATGAAACAAGTTCTTTAAAGTGCAACTGTTCATTCTAGATAAAATAAACAGGGCACTAATTAAAATATATATAC
>NC_051405.1:18162460-18162961 GCF_015228065.2 Penaeus monodon
AAGAGTTGGATTATACACATTTCACAGAGTGCAGTGTACTAACATGTGCTAACAGTGTATTGCAAAAAATAGAATATAAAGCAGTGAGTAGAATGAAATCAATTTAAAAGGAATTTGTAATTTGTTTCCCTAAAGTATCTCTATAGCTAATAACACTATGATAGCCTATTTTTTTTTCATCTCTTACAAAAAATACATGTGATTCTATCTATACAATATCTGTCGTGCAAGTATCATAGTGAGCAATTACAGCTAAAATATTTTCAATCAGTATTTCTGTGTAGATGAAACATTTAATCCCAGGAAAAATTACTCTCACTAGGAAGTTACATCCCATGCCAATTTTGTCACTCAAGTCTTCCCTCTTCTTTCACTCTCCTCCTTACTTTCTTTTACTCTTATTCCATCACACTCACTCGTTCATTTACCCCTTCTTTCCAACTCTCACTCACATTCTCACTTTACAATTGCGAAAATCTGCCCTACTGTGATGAAAGTTCA
>NC_051405.1:18163848-18165439 GCF_015228065.2 Penaeus monodon
GCTGTAATATTCTTGCTTGAAAATGTGCCTCAAATCTAAATTTATAAGTTAACTATCCTTGTTTATTCTATACCTGATGTGACTAAGCATCTCTGATCCTCAGTTTAGTTAACATGTAGAATGTTAATAAATTTTGCAAGGACCCTTTTATCACTAACACAGGGACTATGCAATCTATTTTGCTTATAAAAATCACTTTAACAAATGAATCTCAAATGTAGGTAATATCTTGAAAATAAAAAGAGTATCCTAAAAAATTAAAATTCTCCTATCTTGCATGAATTCCTAAAAAAAGTGTTAAATATTAATTCCTTTGATAAATTTATATGATAAGTGCTTTTACAAGTATAACAAATCATGACCCCTGGTGCTCCGGACATTGTTTATTGGATTATAAAATCTACTTTAACATGAATCTACAAAATGGGTTAATTTATTTTTACAGAAAGAAAAAATATTTATTATTTAATCATATAAATACTAGCTAAAACTTGATCCTTACTTTGCTGATTGGTGAGGTTTCAAATTGTAATTCCTTGAAATAAAGGAGATATAAGTGTTATTCGTAATCAAGACACACAATATTAACACCGCTGTACTTCTTTCATAGTCTGTTTATAATTGGATATAAATCACTAGCCTTAATTCCATTCTGAATCTCACAATCATCACTGTTTCCTTTAAGATTCGAGGAAGCAACTGAACAACTGAGAGAATATCTACTTTTCTCACTCCAAACACTTAATCTCCCTTTAGGGCACCCTTTCTTGTTTTATCGAAGTCTTGGGACATGCGTAAGGGATCTGAAAAGGCCAGACAATACAGTATGTAAAAGGAAGGAAAAAATTCAAGCAATGTCATAAATGCCTTCTGTTACATCATCACACATCACAATAAATGTAAACCACACCGGGCTGTAAAGCTACTTTTCATCAAAGTCTGTCAATATAATGCTCAGCATTTGGGGGCCAGTTTGTCATAATTATTCAAGGACTAAGCTCTGTGCTGGATAGTGTGTCCAAGTGCTGTGTTGCGTTGATGCTCCAGGCTAAGCCACTCACACTGCTCCTCCTTTAGATCGAGGGCAGCAAGACGGAGATAGCAACTCCCGAGGTAGACATTCTCGCTGAACTTGTCCTCACTCCAAACACTAATCTCTAGCACCCTCTGTTTTATGATGTCTTGGGACATGCGGTAAGTGATCTGAAAAGGCACAGAAATTAAATATGTAAAAGCAAAATTTATCAAACAAATTAATAAGTATTCAAGTCCAACATAATGGATAACCGTAATGATGATCATGGTAGGTAGTACATGGTGGGACCATGATCAGCTACAACTATAATAACAGGGATGGTTGTAAAATAGTACTGAAATATTGGTGACTTGTGAAAGGCAATGGCTATGGGATGTAAGGAAATAGTTAAAACTACATACATATAGGAAGTAAGTAGCAGTACTATTATTATGTTTGGTAGCTCTTATATCACAATATTACTGTGAGTGAAATGTTTGCATTTTCTGCCTTAATATGGATAAAATTTATAATAGATACATCTCTGCTAAGATCAAACTTTTAAAATGGCATCAG
>NC_051405.1:18165468-18166479 GCF_015228065.2 Penaeus monodon
CTTGATGGCAATATCCTGGTTAATGGCCATTCAAAAGTACACAAGATTGGTTATACAGTAAAAAAAATGGACATGGGTGTAAAATAGTGATACTGCTACTAAGGGACTTTTGAGCCCACACATTTGGCTAGCCTACTCCCGTAAAAATAAGAGATAAATCATATCTGTTCCACATTTAATTCAGGTGAGAGGCTTGGCATCACTCACTGGCTCCATGAAGGTCGGGTGACACGTTTTCTTTACAACTTTCGTCTTCCTTTTGGTTTTCTTGTGGGGGTCTGGCAGGAGATAAAGTTTGACGTATGGGGACGGTTCCTGCCCAGGGCTTGTCAGGGACAGGTTGCGTGCATGGTGCACCATGATCTGCAGCTGACCTCTGAGGTACTGCACACTAACTTTGACCTGACCTTGCACCTGCCCAGCACTATTTGGTGCCGAAGATGAGATGCTTGCCCTCGTATCTGGGAAAGGAAGATTGATTTTGACTCTAACCTTGAGTTGGATTTGATAACATTTTGTGAAAGATATTGTATAGATAAGTGGGTGCAGATATTTACCAAAGGTACATGGAATTAAACAGAATTGACTGACTGATTGATAGACAGGTAGATAAACAGAAACTTTAGATACAAATGAAAGACAAGATTTTGATAAATGAGACAAGCAGGCAGACTGCTAAAATTTCCAACAGCAACTCATGCAATGCTTCATCAATGAATGGAGCTGACATATGTGCAAATTAAAAATTCTTTTGAAAAGCAGTGGGGTTCAAATCCTAAAATAACTCTCTCCTAAATAAGTACAAACTTTGACAAGTAACTTCTATAGTTTATCCTCACAACAAAATTACTAATAACTTGCATCTCTCATGAACTCTGTCTCACACAAGAAAATAAAAAATCAAAAGTATTCCTTTTTGAATATGAAATGTTTGTCTCAGAAATGTCTTCATACCTCATTGCTTCACAGATAGAGAGGTTTTACTAAAAAGGAATATCCTAAATCTACATC